>NW_026518969.1:360000-720000 GCF_947347685.1 Pleuronectes platessa
CCATGGTTGATAACACTCAGGACGGGGGCTTAAGTGTGGGTCTCCGGGCATGGCCGGTGCTGGTGCTTGGTCTCTCCTTGGAGGCCCGGGTCAGCGAAATCTAACTAAATGTGGAATGGAGAACCAAGAGCGCGAGGCTCTTTAACCCAGGCCCATGGGTGATAACACTCAGGAGAGGGACTTAAGTGTGGGTCCCCGGGCACGGCCGGTGCTGGTGCTTGGTCTCTCTGTGGAGGCCCGGTTCAGTGAAATGTGACTAAGAAAGAGATCTAAACACAGGAAACTGATACACATGTGTTTCCTTTGATTCCTTTGGAGATAACCATAGGACATATGGGTAAGAACGGGAACCAAGGATCCTTTGGAGATAAGCATAGGAGTGTTTCCTTTAAAGAGGATCATAGGAATGTTTCCTTTTGAATTACTCAGAGAGAGACCCAAATATTGCACTTCCGTAACCCCTAGTGTGGGACATTTCTAGGCATTTTGCTGTAATGTAAAGTGCCTACAAGTGTCCCATGTATTGTATTACCCTAACACCAAAGGTGTCGGACATTTCCAGGCATTTTTGCTGTAATGTAAAGTGCCTAGAAGTGTCCCAAGTATTGTATCTTTCCCTAACACAAAGAGTGAGACATTTCTAGGCATTTTCAGCACTCAGGACGGGGGCCTAAGTGTGGGTCCCCGGGCACAGCCGGTGCTGGTGCTGGGTCTCTCCATGGAGGCCTGGGTCAGCGAAATCGGACTAAGTGTGGAATGGAGAACCAAGGGCGCGAGGCTCTTTAACCAAGGCCCTTGGGTGATAACACTCAGGACGGGGTCTTAAGTGTGGGTCTCAGGGCACGGCCGGTACTGGTGCTTGGTCTCTCCTTGGAGGCCCGGGTCAGCGAAATCTGAATAAGTGTGGAATGGAGAACCAAGAGCACGAGGCTCTTAAACCGGGCCCATGGGTGATAACACTCAGGACGGGGGCTTAAGTGTGGGTCTCAGGGCACGGCCGGTGCTGGTGCTTGGTCTCTCCTTGGAGGCCCGGGTCAGCGAAATCGGACTAAGTGTGGAATGGAGAACCAAGGGCGCGAGGCTCTTTAACCAAGGCCCATGGGTGATAACACTCAGGACGGGGGCTTAAGTTTGGGTCTCAGGGCACTGCCGGTGCTGGTGCTTGGTCTCTCCTTGGAGGCCCGGGTCAGCGAAATCTGAATAAGTGTGGAATGGAGAACCAAGAGCACGAGGCTCTTAAACCAGGCCCATGGTTGATAACACTCAGGACGGGGGCTTAAGTGTGGGTCTCCGGGCATGGCCGGTGCTGGTGCTTGGTCTCTCCTTGGAGGCCCGGGTCAGCGAAATCTAACTAATTGTGGAATGGAGAACCAAGAGCGCGAGGCTCTTTAACCCAGGCCCATGGGTGATAACAATCAGGAGAGGGACTTAAGTGTGGGTCCCCGGGCACGGCCGGTGCTGGTGCTTGGTCTCTCTGTGGAGGCCCGGTTCAGTGAAATGTGACTAAGAAAGAGATCTAAACACAGGAAACTGATACACATGTGTTTCCTTTGATTCCTTTGGAGATAACCATAGGACATATGGGTAAGAACGGGAACCAAGGATCCTTTGGAGATAAGCATAGGAGTGTTTCCTTTAAAGAGGATCATAGGAATGTTTCCTTTTGAATTACTCAGAGAGAGACCCAAATATTGCACTTCCGTAACCCCTAGTGTGGGACATTTCTAGGCATTTTGCTGTAATGTAAAGTGCCTACAAGTGTCCCATGTATTGTATTACCCTAACACCAAAGGTGTCGGACATTTCCAGGCTTTTTGCTGTAATGTAAAGTGCCTAGAAGTGTCCCAAGTATTGTATCTTTCCCTAACACAAAGAGTGAGACATTTCTAGGCATTTTCAGCACTCAGGACGGGGGCCTAAGTGTGGGTCCCCGGGCACAGCCGGTGCTGGTGCTGGGTCTCTCCATGGAGGCCTGGGTCAGCGAAATCGGACTAAGTGTGGAATGGAGAACCAAGGGCGCGAGGCTCTTTAACCAAGGCCCTTGGGTGATAACACTCAGGACGGGGTCTTAAGTGTGGGTCTCAGGGCACGGCCGGTGCTGGTGCTTGGTCTCTCCTTGGAGGCCCGGGTCAGCGAAATCTGAATAAGTGTGGAATGGAGAACCAAGAGCACGAGGCTCTTAAACCAGGCCCATGGGTGATAACACTCAGGACGGGGGCTTAAGTGTGGGTCTCAGGGCACTGCCGGTGCTGGTGCTTGGTCTCTCCTTGGAGGCCCGGGTCAGCGAAATCTGAATAAGTGTGGAATGGAGAACCAAGAGCACGAGGCTCTTAAACCAGGCCCATGGTTGATAACACTCAGGACGGGGGCTTAAGTGTGGGTCTCCGGGCATGGCCGGTGCTGGTGCTTGGTCTCTCCTTGGAGGCCCGGGTCTGCGAAATCTAACTAATTGTGGAATGGAGAACCAAGAGCGCGAGGCTCTTTAACCCAGGCCCATGGGTGATAACAATCAGGAGAGGGACTTAAGTGTGGGTCCCCGGGCACGGCCGGTGCTGGTGCTTGGTCTCTCTGTGGAGGCCCGGTTCAGTGAAATGTGACTAAGAAAGAGATCTAAACACAGGAAACTGATACACATGTGTTTCCTTTGATTCCTTTGGAGATAACCATAGGACATATGGGTAAGAACGGGAACCAAGGATCCTTTGGAGATAAGCATAGGAGTGTTTCCTTTAAAGAGGATCATAGGAATGTTTCCTTTTGAATTACTCAGAGAGAGACCCAAATATTGCACTTCCGTAACCCCTAGTGTGGGACATTTCTAGGCATTTTGCTGTAATGTAAAGTGCCTACAAGTGTCCCATGTATTGTATTACCCTAACACCAAAGGTGTCGGACATTTCCAGGCATTTTTGTTGTAATGTAAAGTGCCTAGAAGTGTCCCAAGTATTGTATCTTTCCCTAACACAAAGAGTGAGACATTTCTAGGCATTTTCAGCACTCAGGACGGGGGCCTAAGTGTGGGTCCCCGGGCACAGCCGGTGCTGGTGCTGGGTCTCTCCATGGAGGCCTGGGTCAGCGAAATCGGACTAAGTGTGGAATGGAGAACCAAGGGCGCGAGGCTCTTTAACCAAGGCCCATGGGTGATAAAACTCAGGACGGGGGCTTAAGTGTGGGTCTCAGGGCACGGCCGGTGCTGGTGCTTGGTCTCTCCTTGGAGGCCCGGGTCAGCGAAATCTGAATAAGTGTGGAATTGAGAACCAAGAGCACGAGGCTCTTAAACCAGGCCCATGGGTGATAACACTCAGGACGGGGGCTTAAGTGTGGGTCCCCGGGCACGGCCGGTGCTGGTGCTTGGTCACTCCTTGGTGGCCAGGGTCAGTGAAATGTGACTAAGAAAGAGATCTAAACACAGGAAACTGATATACATATGTTTCCTTTGATTCCTTTGGAGATAACCATAGGCAACATGGGTAAGAACAGGAAACAAGGATCCTTTGGAGATAAGCATAGGAGTGTTTCCTTTAAAGAGGATCATAGGAATGTTTCCTTTTGAATTACTCAGAGAGAGACCCAAATATTGCGCTTCCTTAACCCCTAGCGTTGGACATTTCTAGGCATTTTGCTGTAATGTAAAGTGCCTACAAGTGTCCCATGTATTGTATTACCCTAACACCAAAGGTTTGGGACATTTCCAGGCATTTTGCCTCAATGATAAGTGCCTAGAAGCGTCCGGCTCATTCTGATTGGTTGGGACATTTCTAGGCATTTTTGCTATAATATAAAGCGCCTACAAATGTCCCATGTATTGTATTTTTCCCTGACACAAAGAGTGGAACATTTCTAGGCATTTTCAGCACTCAGGGTGTTGGCTTTAGAGTGGATCCCCGGGCTCAGCAATATTTGGAGGTTTTTTCTCCAATGTTTTGTATTTTTCCCCATGAAAAAGTGTGGGACATTTCTAGGCATTTTTGCTATAATGTAAAGCGCCTAGAAGTGTCCCAAGTATTGTATCTTTCCCTAACACAAAGAGTGAGACATTTCTAGGCATTTTCAGCACTCAGGACGGGGGCCTAAGTGTGGGTCCCCGGGAACGGCCGGTGATGGTGCTGGGTCTCTCCATGGAGGCCTGGGTCAGCGAAATCGGACTAAGTGTGGAATGGAGAACCAAAGGCGCGAGGCTCTTTAACCAAGGCCCATGGGTGATAACATTCAGGACGGGGGCTTAAGTGTGGGTCTCTGGGCACAGCCGGTGCTGGTGCTGGGTCTCTCCATGGAGGCCTGGGTCAGCGAAATCGGACTAAGTGTGGAATGGAGAACCAAGGGCGCGAGGCTCTTTAACCCAGGCCCATGGGTGATAACACTCAGGACGGAGGCTTAAGTGTGGGTCTCAAGGCACGGCCGGTGCTGGTACTGGGTCTCTTAATGTATGCCCGGGTCAGCGAAAAGTGACTAAGTGTGGAATGGAAGACCAAGGGCGCGAGGCTCTTTAACCCAGGCCCATGGGTGATAACATTCAGGACAGGGGCTTAAGTGTGGGTCTCCGGGAACAGCCAGTGCTGGTGCTGGGTCTCTCCATGGAGGCCTGGGTCAGTGAAATCGGACTAAGTGTGGAATGGAGAACAAAGGGCGCGAGGCTCTTTAACCAAGGTCCATGGGTGTTAACACTCAGGACGGGGGTTTAAGTGTGGGTCTCAGGGCACGGCCGGTGCTGGTGCTTGGTCTCTCCTTGGAGAACCGGGTCAGCGAAATCTGATTAAGTGTGGAATGGAGAACCTAGAGCACGAGGCTCTTTAACCAAGGCCCATGGGTGATAACACTTAGGACGGGGACTTACGTGTGGGTCTCCGGGCATGGCCGGTGCTGGTGCTTGGTCTCTCCTTGGAGACCTGGGTCAGCGAAATCTGACTAAGTGTGGAATGGAGAACCAAGGGAGCGAGGCTCTTTAACCCAGGCCCATGGGTGATAACACTCAGGACGGGGGCTTAAGTGTGGGTCTCAGGGCACGGCCGGTGCTGGTGCCTGGTCTCTCCTTGGAGGCCCGGGTCAGCGAAATCGGACTAAGTGTGGAATGGAGAACCAAGGGCGCGAGGCTCTTTAACCAAGGCCCATGGGTGATAACACTCAGGACGGGGGCTTAAGTGTGGGTCTCAGGGCACGGCCGGTTCTGGTGCTTGGTCTCTCCTTGGAGGCCCGGGTCAGCGAAATCTGAATAAGTGTGGAATGGAGAACCAAGAGCACGAGGCTCTTAAACCAGGCCCATGGTTGATAACACTCAGGACGGGGGCTTAAGTGTGGGTCTCCGGGCATGGCCGGTGCTGGTGCTTGGTCTCTCCTTGGAGGCCCGGGTCAGCGAAATCTAACTAAATGTGGAATGGAGAACCAAGAGCGCGAGGCTCTTTAACCCAGGCCCATGGGTGATAACACTCAGGAGAGGGACTTAAGTGTGGGTCCCCGGGCACGGCCGGTGCTGGTGCTTGGTCTCTCTGTGGAGGCCCGGTTCAGTGAAATGTGACTAAGAAAGAGATCTAAACACAGGAAACTGATACACATGTGTTTCCTTTGATTCCTTTGGAGATAACCATAGGACATATGGGTAAGAACGGGAACCAAGGATCCTTTGGAGATAAGCATAGGAGTGTTTCCTTTAAAGAGGATCATAGGAATGTTTCCTTTTGAATTACTCAGAGAGAGACCCAAATATTGCACTTCCGTAACCCCTAGTGTGGGACATTTCTAGGCATTTTGCTGTAATGTAAAGTGCCTACAAGTGTCCCATGTATTGTATTACCCTAACACCAAAGGTGTCGGACATTTCCAGGCATTTTTGCTGTAATGTAAAGTGCCTAGAAGTGTCCCAAGTATTGTATCTTTCCCTAACACAAAGAGTGAGACATTTCTAGGCATTTTCAGCACTCAGGACGGGGGCCTAAGTGTGGGTCCCCGGGCACAGCCGGTGCTGGTGCTGGGTCTCTCCATGGAGGCCTGGGTCAGCGAAATCGGACTAAGTGTGGAATGGAGAACCAAGGGCGCGAGGCTCTTTAACCAAGGCCCTTGGGTGATAACACTCAGGACGGGGTCTTAAGTGTGGGTCTCAGGGCACGGCCGGTACTGGTGCTTGGTCTCTCCTTGGAGGCCCGGGTCAGCGAAATCTGAATAAGTGTGGAATGGAGAACCAAGAGCACGAGGCTCTTAAACCGGGCCCATGGGTGATAACACTCAGGACGGGGGCTTAAGTGTGGGTCTCAGGGCACGGCCGGTGCTGGTGCTTGGTCTCTCCTTGGAGGCCCGGGTCAGCGAAATCGGACTAAGTGTGGAATGGAGAACCAAGGGCGCGAGGCTCTTTAACCAAGGCCCATGGGTGATAACACTCAGGACGGGGGCTTAAGTTTGGGTCTCAGGGCACTGCCGGTGCTGGTGCTTGGTCTCTCCTTGGAGGCCCTGGTCAGCGAAATCTGAATAAGTGTGGAATGGAGAACCAAGAGCACGAGGCTCTTAAACCAGGCCCATGGGTGATAACACTCAGGACGGGGGCTTAAGTGTGGGTCTCAGGGCACTGCCGGTGCTGGTGCTTGGTCTCTCCTTGGAGGCCCGGGTCAGCGAAATCTGAATAAGTGTGGAATGGAGAACCAAGAGCACGAGGCTCTTAAACCAGGCCCATGGTTGATAACACTCAGGACGGGGGCTTAAGTGTGGGTCTCCGGGCATGGCCGGTGCTGGTGCTTGGTCTCTCCTTGGAGGCCCGGGTCTGCGAAATCTAACTAATTGTGGAATGGAGAACCAAGAGCGCGAGGCTCTTTAACCCAGGCCCATGGGTGATAACAATCAGGAGAGGGACTTAAGTGTGGGTCCCCGGGCACGGCCGGTGCTGGTGCTTGGTCTCTCTGTGGAGGCCCGGTTCAGTGAAATGTGACGAAGAAAGAGATCTAAACACAGGAAACTGATACACATGTGTTTCCTTTGATTCCTTTGGAGATAACCATAGGACATATGGGTAAGAACGGGAACCAAGGATCCTTTGGAGATAAGCATAGGAGTGTTTCCTTTAAAGAAGATCATAGGAATGTTTCCTTTTGAATTACTCAGAGAGAGACCCAAATATTGCACTTCCGTAACCCCTAGTGTGGGACATTTCTAGGCATTTTGCTGTAATGTAAAGTGCCTACAAGTGTCCCATGTATTGTATTACCCTAACACCAAAGGTGTCGGACATTTCCAGGCATTTTTGTTGTAATGTAAAGTGCCTAGAAGTGTCCCAAGTATTGTATCTTTCCCTAACACAAAGAGTGAGACATTTCTAGGCATTTTCAGCACTCAGGACGGGGGCCTAAGTGTGGGTCCCCGGGCACAGCCGGTGCTGGTGCTGGGTCTCTCCATGGAGGCCTGGGTCAGCGAAATCGGACTAAGTGTGGAATGGAGAACCAAGGGCGCGAGGCTCTTTAACCAAGGCCCATGGGTGATAAAACTCAGGACGGGGGCTTAAGTGTGGGTCTCAGGGCACGGCCGGTGCTGGTGCTTGGTCTCTCCTTGGAGGCCCGGGTCAGCGAAATCTGAATAAGTGTGGAATTGAGAACCAAGAGCACGAGGCTCTTAAACCAGGCCCATGGGTGATAACACTCAGGACGGGGGCTTAAGTGTGGGTCCCCGGGCACGGCCGGTGCTGGTGCTTGGTCACTCCTTGGTGGCCAGGGTCAGTGAAATGTGACTAAGAAAGAGATCTAAACACAGGAAACTGATATACATATGTTTCCTTTGATTCCTTTGGAGATAACCATAGGCAACATGGGTAAGAACAGGAAACAAGGATCCTTTGGAGATAAGCATAGGAGTGTTTCCTTTAAAGAGGATCATAGGAATGTTTCCTTTTGAATTACTCAGAGAGAGACCCAAATATTGCGCTTCCTTAACCCCTAGTGTTGGACATTTCTAGGCATTTTGCTGTAATGTAAAGTGCCTACAAGTGTCCCATGTATTGTATTACCCTAACACCAAAGGTGTGGGACATTTCCAGGCATTTTGCCTCAATGATAAGTGCCTAGAAGCGTCCGGCTCATTCTGATTGGTTGGGACATTTCTAGGCATTTTTGCAATAATATAAAGCGCCTACAAATGTCCCATGTATTGTATTTTTCCCTGACACAAAGAGTGGAACATTTCTAGGCATTTTCAGCACTCAGGGTGTTGGCTTTAGAGTGGGTCCCCGGGCTCAGCAATATTTGGAGGTTTTTTCTCCCATGTTTTGTATTTTTCCCCATGAAAAAGTGTGGGACATTTCTAGGCATTTTTGCTATAATGTAAAGCGCCTAGAAGTGTCCCAAGTATTGTATCTTTCCCTAACACAAAGAGTGAGACATTTCTAGGCATTTTCAGCAGTCAGGACGGGGGCCTAAGTGTGGGTCCCCGGGAACGGCCGGTGCTGGTGCTGGGTCTCTCCATGGAGGCCTGGGTCAGCGAAATCGGACTAAGTGTGGAATGGAGAACCAAAGGCGCGAGGCTCTTTAACCAAGGCCCATGGGTGATAACATTCAGAACGGGGGCTTAAGTGTGGGTCTCTGGGCACAGCCGGTGCTGGTGCTGGGTCTCTCCATGGAGGCCTGGGTCAGCGAAATCGGACTAAGTGTGGAATGGAGAACCAAGGGCGCGAGGCTCTTTAACCAAGGCCCATGTGTGATAACACTCAGGACGGGGGCTTAAGTGTGGGTCTCAGGGCACGGCCGGTGCTGGTACTGGGTCTCTTAATGTATGCCCGGGTCAGCGAAAAGTGACTAAGTGTGGAATGGAAGACCAAGGGCGCGAGGCTCTTTAACCCAGGCCCATGGGTGATAACATTCAGGACGGGGGCTTAAGTGTGGGTCTCCGGGCACAGCCAGTGCTGGTGCTGGGTCTCTCCATGGAGGCCTGGGTCAGCGAAATCGGACTAAGTGTGGAATGGAGAACCAAGGGCGCGAGGCTCTTTAACCCAGGCCCATGGGTGATAACACTCAGGACGGAGGCTTAAGTGTGGGTCTCAAGGCACGGCCGGTGCTGGTACTGAGTCTCTTAATGTATGCCCGGGTCAGCGAAAAGTGACTAAGTGTGGAATGGAAGACCAAGGGCGCGAGGCTCTTTAACCCAGGCCCATGGGTGATAACATTCAGGACGGGGGCTTAAGTGTGGGTCTCCGGGAACAGCCAGTGCTGGTGCTGGGTCTCTCCATGGAGGCCTGGGTCAGCGAAATCGGACTAAGTGTGGAATGGAGAACAAAGGGCGCGAGGCTCTTTAACCAAGGCCCATGGGTGTTAACACTCAGGACGGGGACTTACGTGTGGGTCTCCGGGCATGGCCGGTGCTGGTGCTTGGTCTCTCCTTGGAGACCTGGGTCAGCGAAATCTGACTAAGTGTGGAATGGAGAACCAAGGGAGCGAGGCTCTTTAACCCAGGCCCATGGGTGATAACACTCAGGACGGGGGCTTAAGTGTGGGTCTCAGGGCACGGCCGGTGCTGGTGCCTGGTCTCTCCTTGGAGGCCCGGGTCAGCGAAATCGGACTAAGTGTGGAATGGAGAACCAAGGGCGCGAGGCTCTTTAACCAAGGCCCATGGGTGATAACACTCAGGACGGGGGCTTAAGTGTGGGTCTCAGGGCACGGCCGGTGCTGGTGCTTGGTCTCTCCTTGGAGGCCCGGGTCAGCGAAATCTGAATAAGTGTGGAATGGAGAACCAAGAGCACGAGGCTCTTAAACCAGGCCCATGGTTGATAACACTCAGGACGGGGGCTTAAGTGTGGGTCTCCGGGCATGGCCGGTGCTGGTGCTTGGTCTCTCCTTGGAGGCCCGGGTCAGCGAAATCTAACTAAGTGTGGAATGGAGAACCAAGAGCGCGAGGCTCTTTAACCCAGGCCCATGGGTGATAACACTCAGGAGAGGGACTTAAGTGTGGGTCCCCGGGCACGGCCGGTGCTGGTGCTTGGTCTCTCTGTGGAGGCCCGGTTCAGTGAAATGTGACTAAGAAAGAGATCTAAACACAGGAAACTGATACACATGTGTTTCCTTTGATTCCTTTGGAGATAACCATAGGACATATGGGTAAGAACGGGAACCAAGGATCCTTTGGAGATAAGCATAGGAGTGTTTCCTTTAAAGAGGATCATAGGAATGTTTCCTTTTGAATTACTCAGAGAGAGACCCAAATATTGCACTTCCGTAACCCCTAGTGTGGGACATTTCTAGGCATTTTGCTGTAATGTAAAGTGCCTACAAGTGTCCCATGTATTGTATTACCCTAACACCAAAGGTGTCGGACATTTCCAGGCATTTTTGCTGTAATGTAAAGTGCCTAGAAGTGTCCCAAGTATTGTATCTTTCCCTAACACAAAGAGTGAGACATTTCTAGGCATTTTCAGCACTCAGGACGGGGGCCTAAGTGTGGGTCCCCGGGCACAGCCGGTGCTGGTGCTGGGTCTCTCCATGGAGGCCTGGGTCAGCGAAATCGGACTAAGTGTGGAATGGAGAACCAAGGGCGCGAGGCTCTTTAACCAAGGCCCTTGGGTGATAACACTCAGGACGGGGTCTTAAGTGTGGGTCTCAGGGCACGGCCGGTGCTGGTGCTTGGTCTCTCCTTGGAGGCCCGGGTCAGCGAAATCTGAATAAGTGTGGAATGGAGAACCAAGAGCACGAGGCTCTTAAACCAGGCCCATGGGTGATAACACTCAGGACGGGGGCTTAAGTGTGGGTCTCAGGGCACGGCCGGTGCTGGTGCTTGGTCTCTCCTTGGAGGCCCGGGTCAGCGAAATCTGAATAAGTGTGGAATGGAGAACCAAGAGCACGAGGCTCTTAAACCAGGCCCATGGGTGATAACACTCAGGACGGGGGCTTAAGTGTGGGTCTCAGGGCACGGCCGGTGCTGGTGCTTGGTCTCTCCTTGGAGGCCCGGGTCAGCGAAATCGGACTAAGTGTGGAATGGAGAACCAAGGGCGCGAGGCTCTTTAACCAAGGCCCATGGGTGATAACACTCAGGACGGGGGCTTAAGTGTGGGTCTCAGGGCACTGCCGGTGCTGGTGCTTGGTCTCTCCTTGGAGGCCCGGGTCAGCGAAATCTGAATAAGTGTGGAATGGAGAACCAAGAGCACGAGGCTCTTAAACCAGGCCCATTGTTGATAACACTCAGGACGGGGGCTTAAGTGTGGGTCTCCGGGCATGGCCGGTGCTGGTGCTTGGTCTCTCCTTGGAGGCCCGGGTCTGCGAAATCTAACTAATTGTGGAATGGAGAACCAAGAGCGCGAGGCTCTTTAACCCAGGCCCATGGGTGATAACAATCAGGAGAGGGACTTAAGTGTGGGTCCCCGGGCACGGCCGGTGCTGGTGCTTGGTCTCTCTGTGGAGGCCCGGTTCAGTGAAATGTGACTAAGAAAGAGATCTAAACACAGGAAACTGATACACATGTGTTTCCTTTGATTCCTTTGGAGATAACCATAGGACATATGGGTAAGAACGGGAACCAAGGATCCTTTGGAGATAAGCATAGGAGTGTTTCCTTTAAAGAGGATCATAGGAATGTTTCCTTTTTTAATTACTCAGAGAGAGACCCAAATATTGCACTTCCGTAACCCCTAGTGTGGGACATTTCTAGGCATTTTGCTGTAATGTAAAGTGCCTACAAGTGTCCCATGTATTGTATTACCCTAACACCAAAGGTGTCGGACATTTCCAGGCATTTTTGCTGTAATGTAAAGTGCCTAGAAGTGTCCCAAGTATTGTATCTTTCCCTAACACAAAGAGTGAGACATTTCTAGGCATTTTCAGCACTCAGGACGGGGGCCTAAGTGTGGGTCCCCGGGCACAGCCGGTGCTGGTGCTGGGTCTCTCCATGGAGGCCTGGGTCAGCGAAATCGGACTAAGTGTGGAATGGAGAACCAAGGGCGCGAGGCTCTTTAACCAAGGCCCTTGGGTGATAACACTCAGGACGGGGTCTTAAGTGTGGGTCTCAGGGCACGGCCGGTACTGGTGCTTGGTCTCTCCTTGGAGGCCCGGGTCAGCGAAATCTGAATAAGTGTGGAATGGAGAACCAAGAGCACGAGGCTCTTAAACCGGGCCCATGGGTGATAACACTCAGGACGGGGGCTTAAGTGTGGGTCTCAGGGCACGGCCGGTGCTGGTGCTTGGTCTCTCCTTGGAGGCCCGGGTCAGCGAAATCGGACTAAGTGTGGAATGGAGAACCAAGGGCGCGAGGCTCTTTAACCAAGGCCCATGGGTGATAACACTCAGGACGGGGGCTTAAGTTTGGGTCTCAGGGCACTGCCGGTGCTGGTGCTTGGTCTCTCCTTGGAGGCCCGGGTCAGCGAAATCTGAATAAGTGTGGAATGGAGAACCAAGAGCACGAGGCTCTTAAACCAGGCCCATGGTTGATAACACTCAGGACGGGGGCTTAAGTGTGGGTCTCCGGGCATGGCCGGTGCTGGTGCTTGGTCTCTCCTTGGAGGCCCGGGTCAGCGAAATCTAACTAATTGTGGAATGGAGAACCAAGAGCGCGAGGCTCTTTAACCCAGGCCCATGGGTGATAACAATCAGGAGAGGGACTTAAGTGTGGGTCCCCGGGCACGGCCGGTGCTGGTGCTTGGTCTCTCTGTGGAGGCCCGGTTCAGTGAAATGTGACTAAGAAAGAGATCTAAACACAGGAAACTGATACACATGTGTTTCCTTTGATTCCTTTGGAGATAACCATAGGACATATGGGTAAGAACGGGAACCAAGGATCCTTTGGAGATAAGCATAGGAGTGTTTCCTTTAAAGAGGATCATAGGAATGTTTCCTTTTGAATTACTCAGAGAGAGACCCAAATATTGCACTTCCGTAACCCCTAGTGTGGGACATTTCTAGGCATTTTGCTGTAATGTAAAGTGCCTACAAGTGTCCCATGTATTGTATTACCCTAACACCAAAGGTGTCGGACATTTCCAGGCTTTTTGCTGTAATGTAAAGTGCCTAGAAGTGTCCCAAGTATTGTATCTTTCCCTAACACAAAGAGTGAGACATTTCTAGGCATTTTCAGCACTCAGGACGGGGGCCTAAGTGTGGGTCCCCGGGCACAGCCGGTGCTGGTGCTGGGTCTCTCCATGGAGGCCTGGGTCAGCGAAATCGGACTAAGTGTGGAATGGAGAACCAAGGGCGCGAGGCTCTTTAACCAAGGCCCTTGGGTGATAACACTCAGGACGGGGTCTTAAGTGTGGGTCTCAGGGCACGGCCGGTGCTGGTGCTTGGTCTCTCCTTGGAGGCCCGGGTCAGCGAAATCTGAATAAGTGTGGAATGGAGAACCAAGAGCACGAGGCTCTTAAACCAGGCCCATGGGTGATAACACTCAGGACGGGGGCTTAAGTGTGGGTCTCAGGGCACTGCCGGTGCTGGTGCTTGGTCTCTCCTTGGAGGCCCGGGTCAGCGAAATCTGAATAAGTGTGGAATGGAGAACCAAGAGCACGAGGCTCTTAAACCAGGCCCATGGTTGATAACACTCAGGACGGGGGCTTAAGTGTGGGTCTCCGGGCATGGCCGGTGCTGGTGCTTGGTCTCTCCTTGGAGGCCCGGGTCTGCGAAATCTAACTAATTGTGGAATGGAGAACCAAGAGCGCGAGGCTCTTTAACCCAGGCCCATGGGTGATAACAATCAGGAGAGGGACTTAAGTGTGGGTCCCCGGGCACGGCCGGTGCTGGTGCTTGGTCTCTCTGTGGAGGCCCGGTTCAGTGAAATGTGACTAAGAAAGAGATCTAAACACAGGAAACTGATACACATGTGTTTCCTTTGATTCCTTTGGAGATAACCATAGGACATATGGGTAAGAACGGGAACCAAGGATCCTTTGGAGATAAGCATAGGAGTGTTTCCTTTAAAGAGGATCATAGGAATGTTTCCTTTTGAATTACTCAGAGAGAGACCCAAATATTGCACTTCCGTAACCCCTAGTGTGGGACATTTCTAGGCATTTTGCTGTAATGTAAAGTGCCTACAAGTGTCCCATGTATTGTATTACCCTAACACCAAAGGTGTCGGACATTTCCAGGCATTTTTGTTGTAATGTAAAGTGCCTAGAAGTGTCCCAAGTATTGTATCTTTCCCTAACACAAAGAGTGAGACATTTCTAGGCATTTTCAGCACTCAGGACGGGGGCCTAAGTGTGGGTCCCCGGGCACAGCCGGTGCTGGTGCTGGGTCTCTCCATGGAGGCCTGGGTCAGCGAAATCGGACTAAGTGTGGAATGGAGAACCAAGGGCGCGAGGCTCTTTAACCAAGGCCCATGGGTGATAAAACTCAGGACGGGGGCTTAAGTGTGGGTCTCAGGGCACGGCCGGTGCTGGTGCTTGGTCTCTCCTTGGAGGCCCGGGTCAGCGAAATCTGAATAAGTGTGGAATTGAGAACCAAGAGCACGAGGCTCTTAAACCAGGCCCATGGGTGATAACACTCAGGACGGGGGCTTAAGTGTGGGTCCCCGGGCACGGCCGGTGCTGGTGCTTGGTCACTCCTTGGTGGCCAGGGTCAGTGAAATGTGACTAAGAAAGAGATCTAAACACAGGAAACTGATATACATATGTTTCCTTTGATTCCTTTGGAGATAACCATAGGCAACATGGGTAAGAACAGGAAACAAGGATCCTTTGGAGATAAGCATAGGAGTGTTTCCTTTAAAGAGGATCATAGGAATGTTTCCTTTTGAATTACTCAGAGAGAGACCCAAATATTGCGCTTCCTTAACCCCTAGTGTTGGACATTTCTAGGCATTTTGCTGTAATGTAAAGTGCCTACAAGTGTCCCATGTATTGTATTACCCTAACACCAAAGGTGTGGGACATTTCCAGGCATTTTGCCTCAATGATAAGTGCCTAGAAGCGTCCGGCTCATTCTGATTGGTTGGGACATTTCTAGGCATTTTTGCAATAATATAAAGCGCCTACAAATGTCCCATGTATTGTATTTTTCCCTGACACAAAGAGTGGAACATTTCTAGGCATTTTCAGCACTCAGGGTGTTGGCTTTAGAGTGGGTCCCCGGGCTCAGCAATATTTGGAGGTTTTTTCTCCCATGTTTTGTATTTTTCCCCATGAAAAAGTGTGGGACATTTCTAGGCATTTTTGCTATAATGTAAAGCGCCTAGAAGTGTCCCAAGTATTGTATCTTTCCCTAACACAAAGAGTGAGACATTTCTAGGCATTTTCAGCAGTCAGGACGGGGGCCTAAGTGTGGGTCCCCGGGAACGGCCGGTGCTGGTGCTGGGTCTCTCCATGGAGGCCTGGGTCAGCGAAATCGGACTAAGTGTGGAATGGAGAACCAAAGGCGCGAGGCTCTTTAACCAAGGCCCATGGGTGATAACATTCAGAACGGGGGCTTAAGTGTGGGTCTCTGGGCACAGCCGGTGCTGGTGCTGGGTCTCTCCATGGAGGCCTGGGTCAGCGAAATCGGACTAAGTGTGGAATGGAGAACCAAGGGCGCGAGGCTCTTTAACCAAGGCCCATGTGTGATAACACTCAGGACGGGGGCTTAAGTGTGGGTCTCAGGGCACGGCCGGTGCTGGTACTGGGTCTCTTAATGTATGCCCGGGTCAGCGAAAAGTGACTAAGTGTGGAATGGAAGACCAAGGGCGCGAGGCTCTTTAACCCAGGCCCATGGGTGATAACATTCAGGACGGGGGCTTAAGTGTGGGTCTCCGGGCACAGCCAGTGCTGGTGCTGGGTCTCTCCATGGAGGCCTGGGTCAGCGAAATCGGACTAAGTGTGGAATGGAGAACCAAGGGCGCGAGGCTCTTTAACCCAGGCCCATGGGTGATAACACTCAGGACGGAGGCTTAAGTGTGGGTCTCAAGGCACGGCCGGTGCTGGTACTGAGTCTCTTAATGTATGCCCGGGTCAGCGAAAAGTGACTAAGTGTGGAATGGAAGACCAAGGGCGCGAGGCTCTTTAACCCAGGCCCATGGGTGATAACATTCAGGACGGGGGCTTAAGTGTGGGTCTCCGGGAACAGCCAGTGCTGGTGCTGGGTCTCTCCATGGAGGCCTGGGTCAGCGAAATCGGACTAAGTGTGGAATGGAGAACAAAGGGCGCGAGGCTCTTTAACCAAGGCCCATGGGTGTTAACACTCAGGACGGGGACTTACGTGTGGGTCTCCGGGCATGGCCGGTGCTGGTGCTTGGTCTCTCCTTGGAGACCTGGGTCAGCGAAATCTGACTAAGTGTGGAATGGAGAACCAAGGGAGCGAGGCTCTTTAACCCAGGCCCATGGGTGATAACACTCAGGACGGGGGCTTAAGTGTGGGTCTCAGGGCACGGCCGGTGCTGGTGCCTGGTCTCTCCTTGGAGGCCCGGGTCAGCGAAATCGGACTAAGTGTGGAATGGAGAACCAAGGGCGCGAGGCTCTTTAACCAAGGCCCATGGGTGATAACACTCAGGACGGGGGCTTAAGTGTGGGTCTCAGGGCACGGCCGGTGCTGGTGCTTGGTCTCTCCTTGGAGGCCCGGGTCAGCGAAATCTGAATAAGTGTGGAATGGAGAACCAAGAGCACGAGGCTCTTAAACCAGGCCCATGGTTGATAACACTCAGGACGGGGGCTTAAGTGTGGGTCTCCGGGCATGGCCGGTGCTGGTGCTTGGTCTCTCCTTGGAGGCCCGGGTCAGCGAAATCTAACTAAGTGTGGAATGGAGAACCAAGAGCGCGAGGCTCTTTAACCCAGGCCCATGGGTGATAACACTCAGGAGAGGGACTTAAGTGTGGGTCCCCGGGCACGGCCGGTGCTGGTGCTTGGTCTCTCTGTGGAGGCCCGGTTCAGTGAAATGTGACTAAGAAAGAGATCTAAACACAGGAAACTGATACACATGTGTTTCCTTTGATTCCTTTGGAGATAACCATAGGACATATGGGTAAGAACGGGAACCAAGGATCCTTTGGAGATAAGCATAGGAGTGTTTCCTTTAAAGAGGATCATAGGAATGTTTCCTTTTGAATTACTCAGAGAGAGACCCAAATATTGCACTTCCGTAACCCCTAGTGTGGGACATTTCTAGGCATTTTGCTGTAATGTAAAGTGCCTACAAGTGTCCCATGTATTGTATTACCCTAACACCAAAGGTGTCGGACATTTCCAGGCATTTTTGCTGTAATGTAAAGTGCCTAGAAGTGTCCCAAGTATTGTATCTTTCCCTAACACAAAGAGTGAGACATTTCTAGGCATTTTCAGCACTCAGGACGGGGGCCTAAGTGTGGGTCCCCGGGCACAGCCGGTGCTGGTGCTGGGTCTCTCCATGGAGGCCTGGGTCAGCGAAATCGGACTAAGTGTGGAATGGAGAACCAAGGGCGCGAGGCTCTTTAACCAAGGCCCTTGGGTGATAACACTCAGGACGGGGTCTTAAGTGTGGGTCTCAGGGCACGGCCGGTGCTGGTGCTTGGTCTCTCCTTGGAGGCCCGGGTCAGCGAAATCTGAATAAGTGTGGAATGGAGAACCAAGAGCACGAGGCTCTTAAACCAGGCCCATGGGTGATAACACTCAGGACGGGGGCTTAAGTGTGGGTCTCAGGGCACGGCCGGTGCTGGTGCTTGGTCTCTCCTTGGAGGCCCGGGTCAGCGAAATCTGAATAAGTGTGGAATGGAGAACCAAGAGCACGAGGCTCTTAAACCAGGCCCATGGGTGATAACACTCAGGACGGGGGCTTAAGTGTGGGTCTCAGGGCACGGCCGGTGCTGGTGCTTGGTCTCTCCTTGGAGGCCCGGGTCAGCGAAATCGGACTAAGTGTGGAATGGAGAACCAAGGGCGCGAGGCTCTTTAACCAAGGCCCATGGGTGATAACACTCAGGACGGGGGCTTAAGTGTGGGTCTCAGGGCACTGCCGGTGCTGGTGCTTGGTCTCTCCTTGGAGGCCCGGGTCAGCGAAATCTGAATAAGTGTGGAATGGAGAACCAAGAGCACGAGGCTCTTAAACCAGGCCCATTGTTGATAACACTCAGGACGGGGGCTTAAGTGTGGGTCTCCGGGCATGGCCGGTGCTGGTGCTTGGTCTCTCCTTGGAGGCCCGGGTCTGCGAAATCTAACTAATTGTGGAATGGAGAACCAAGAGCGCGAGGCTCTTTAACCCAGGCCCATGGGTGATAACAATCAGGAGAGGGACTTAAGTGTGGGTCCCCGGGCACGGCCGGTGCTGGTGCTTGGTCTCTCTGTGGAGGCCCGGTTCAGTGAAATGTGACTAAGAAAGAGATCTAAACACAGGAAACTGATACACATGTGTTTCCTTTGATTCCTTTGGAGATAACCATAGGACATATGGGTAAGAACGGGAACCAAGGATCCTTTGGAGATAAGCATAGGAGTGTTTCCTTTAAAGAAGATCATAGGAATGTTTCCTTTTGAATTACTCAGAGAGAGACCCAAATATTGCACTTCCGTAACCCCTAGTGTGGGACATTTCTAGGCATTTTGCTGTAATGTAAAGTGCCTACAAGTGTCCCATGTATTGTATTACCCTAACACCAAAGGTGTCGGACATTTCCAGGCATTTTTGTTGTAATGTAAAGTGCCTAGAAGTGTCCCAAGTATTGTATCTTTCCCTAACACAAAGAGTGAGACATTTCTAGGCATTTTCAGCACTCAGGACGGGGGCCTAAGTGTGGGTCCCCGGGCACAGCCGGTGCTGGTGCTGGGTCTCTCCATGGAGGCCTGGGTCAGCGAAATCGGACTAAGTGTGGAATGGAGAACCAAGGGCGCGAGGCTCTTTAACCAAGGCCCATGGGTGATAAAACTCAGGACGGGGGCTTAAGTGTGGGTCTCAGGGCACGGCCGGTGCTGGTGCTTGGTCTCTCCTTGGAGGCCCGGGTCAGCGAAATCTGAATAAGTGTGGAATGGAGAACCAAGAGCACGAGGCTCTTAAACCAGGCCCATGGGTGATAACACTCAGGACGGGGGCTTAAGTGTGGGTCCCCGGGCACGGCCGGTGCTGGTGCTTGGTCACTCCTTGGTGGCCAGGGTCAGTGAAATGTGACTAAGAAAGAGATCTAAACACAGGAAACTGATATACATATGTTTCCTTTGATTCCTTTGGAGATAACCATAGGCAACATGGGTAAGAACAGGAAACAAGGATCCTTTGGAGATAAGCATAGGAGTGTTTCCTTTAAAGAGGATCATAGGAATGTTTCCTTTTGAATTACTCAGAGAGAGACCCAAATATTGCGCTTCCTTAACCCCTAGTGTTGGACATTTCTAGGCATTTTGCTGTAATGTAAAGTGCCTACAAGTGTCCCATGTATTGTATTACCCTAACACCAAAGGTGTGGGACATTTCCAGGCATTTTGCCTCAATGATAAGTGCCTAGAAGCGTCCGGCTCATTCTGATTGGTTGGGACATTTCTAGGCATTTTTGCAATAATATAAAGCGCCTACAAATGTCCCATGTATTGTATTTTTCCCTGACACAAAGAGTGGAACATTTCTAGGCATTTTCAGCACTCAGGGTGTTGGCTTTAGAGTGGGTCCCCGGGCTCAGCAATATTTGGAGGTTTTTTCTCCCATGTTTTGTATTTTTCCCCATGAAAAAGTGTGGGACATTTCTAGGCATTTTTGCTATAATGTAAAGCGCCTAGAAGTGTCCCAAGTATTGTATCTTTCCCTAACACAAAGAGTGAGACATTTCTAGGCATTTTCAGCAGTCAGGACGGGGGCCTAAGTGTGGGTCCCCGGGAACGGCCGGTGCTGGTGCTGGGTCTCTCCATGGAGGCCTGGGTCAGCGAAATCGGACTAAGTGTGGAATGGAGAACCAAAGGCGCGAGGCTCTTTAACCAAGGCCCATGGGTGATAACATTCAGAACGGGGGCTTAAGTGTGGGTCTCTGGGCACAGCCGGTGCTGGTGCTGGGTCTCTCCATGGAGGCCTGGGTCAGCGAAATCGGACTAAGTGTGGAATGGAGAACCAAGGGCGCGAGGCTCTTTAACCAAGGCCCATGTGTGATAACACTCAGGACGGGGGCTTAAGTGTGGGTCTCAGGGCACGGCCGGTGCTGGTACTGGGTCTCTTAATGTATGCCCGGGTCAGCGAAAAGTGACTAAGTGTGGAATGGAAGACCAAGGGCGCGAGGCTCTTTAACCCAGGCCCATGGGTGATAACATTCAGGACGGGGGCTTAAGTGTGGGTCTCCGGGCACAGCCAGTGCTGGTGCTGGGTCTCTCCATGGAGGCCTGGGTCAGCGAAATCGGACTAAGTGTGGAATGGAGAACCAAGGGCGCGAGGCTCTTTAACCCAGGCCCATGGGTGATAACACTCAGGACGGAGGCTTAAGTGTGGGTCTCAAGGCACGGCCGGTGCTGGTACTGAGTCTCTTAATGTATGCCCGGGTCAGCGAAAAGTGACTAAGTGTGGAATGGAAGACCAAGGGCGCGAGGCTCTTTAACCCAGGCCCATGGGTGATAACATTCAGGACGGGGGCTTAAGTGTGGGTCTCCGGGAACAGCCAGTGCTGGTGCTGGGTCTCTCCATGGAGGCCTGGGTCAGCGAAATCGGACTAAGTGTGGAATGGAGAACAAAGGGCGCGAGGCTCTTTAACCAAGGCCCATGGGTGTTAACACTCAGGACGGGGACTTACGTGTGGGTCTCCGGGCATGGCCGGTGCTGGTGCTTGGTCTCTCCTTGGAGACCTGGGTCAGCGAAATCTGACTAAGTGTGGAATGGAGAACCAAGGGAGCGAGGCTCTTTAACCCAGGCCCATGGGTGATAACACTCAGGACGGGGGCTTAAGTGTGGGTCTCAGGGCACGGCCGGTGCTGGTGCCTGGTCTCTCCTTGGAGGCCCGGGTCAGCGAAATCGGACTAAGTGTGGAATGGAGAACCAAGGGCGCGAGGCTCTTTAACCAAGGCCCATGGGTGATAACACTCAGGACGGGGGCTTAAGTGTGGGTCTCAGGGCACGGCCGGTGCTGGTGCTTGGTCTCTCCTTGGAGGCCCGGGTCAGCGAAATCTGAATAAGTGTGGAATGGAGAACCAAGAGCACGAGGCTCTTAAACCAGGCCCATGGTTGATAACACTCAGGACGGGGGCTTAAGTGTGGGTCTCCGGGCATGGCCGGTGCTGGTGCTTGGTCTCTCCTTGGAGGCCCGGGTCAGCGAAATCTAACTAAGTGTGGAATGGAGAACCAAGAGCGCGAGGCTCTTTAACCCAGGCCCATGGGTGATAACACTCAGGAGAGGGACTTAAGTGTGGGTCCCCGGGCACGGCCGGTGCTGGTGCTTGGTCTCTCTGTGGAGGCCCGGTTCAGTGAAATGTGACTAAGAAAGAGATCTAAACACAGGAAACTGATACACATGTGTTTCCTTTGATTCCTTTGGAGATAACCATAGGACATATGGGTAAGAACGGGAACCAAGGATCCTTTGGAGATAAGCATAGGAGTGTTTCCTTTAAAGAGGATCATAGGAATGTTTCCTTTTGAATTACTCAGAGAGAGACCCAAATATTGCACTTCCGTAACCCCTAGTGTGGGACATTTCTAGGCATTTTGCTGTAATGTAAAGTGCCTACAAGTGTCCCATGTATTGTATTACCCTAACACCAAAGGTGTCGGACATTTCCAGGCATTTTTGCTGTAATGTAAAGTGCCTAGAAGTGTCCCAAGTATTGTATCTTTCCCTAACACAAAGAGTGAGACATTTCTAGGCATTTTCAGCACTCAGGACGGGGGCCTAAGTGTGGGTCCCCGGGCACAGCCGGTGCTGGTGCTGGGTCTCTCCATGGAGGCCTGGGTCAGCGAAATCGGACTAAGTGTGGAATGGAGAACCAAGGGCGCGAGGCTCTTTAACCAAGGCCCTTGGGTGATAACACTCAGGACGGGGTCTTAAGTGTGGGTCTCAGGGCACGGCCGGTGCTGGTGCTTGGTCTCTCCTTGGAGGCCCGGGTCAGCGAAATCTGAATAAGTGTGGAATGGAGAACCAAGAGCACGAGGCTCTTAAACCAGGCCCATGGGTGATAACACTCAGGACGGGGGCTTAAGTGTGGGTCTCAGGGCACGGCCGGTGCTGGTGCTTGGTCTCTCCTTGGAGGCCCGGGTCAGCGAAATCTGAATAAGTGTGGAATGGAGAACCAAGAGCACGAGGCTCTTAAACCAGGCCCATGGGTGATAACACTCAGGACGGGGGCTTAAGTGTGGGTCTCAGGGCACGGCCGGTGCTGGTGCTTGGTCTCTCCTTGGAGGCCCGGGTCAGCGAAATCGGACTAAGTGTGGAATGGAGAACCAAGGGCGCGAGGCTCTTTAACCAAGGCCCATGGGTGATAACACTCAGGACGGGGGCTTAAGTGTGGGTCTCAGGGCACTGCCGGTGCTGGTGCTTGGTCTCTCCTTGGAGGCCCGGGTCAGCGAAATCTGAATAAGTGTGGAATGGAGAACCAAGAGCACGAGGCTCTTAAACCAGGCCCATTGTTGATAACACTCAGGACGGGGGCTTAAGTGTGGGTCTCCGGGCATGGCCGGTGCTGGTGCTTGGTCTCTCCTTGGAGGCCCGGGTCTGCGAAATCTAACTAATTGTGGAATGGAGAACCAAGAGCGCGAGGCTCTTTAACCCAGGCCCATGGGTGATAACAATCAGGAGAGGGACTTAAGTGTGGGTCCCCGGGCACGGCCGGTGCTGGTGCTTGGTCTCTCTGTGGAGGCCCGGTTCAGTGAAATGTGACTAAGAAAGAGATCTAAACACAGGAAACTGATACACATGTGTTTCCTTTGATTCCTTTGGAGATAACCATAGGACATATGGGTAAGAACGGGAACCAAGGATCCTTTGGAGATAAGCATAGGAGTGTTTCCTTTAAAGAGGATCATAGGAATGTTTCCTTTTGAATTACTCAGAGAGAGACCCAAATATTGCACTTCCGTAACCCCTAGTGTGGGACATTTCTAGGCATTTTGCTGTAATGTAAAGTGCCTACAAGTGTCCCATGTATTGTATTACCCTAACACCAAAGGTGTCGGACATTTCCAGGCATTTTTGTTGTAATGTAAAGTGCCTAGAAGTGTCCCAAGTATTGTATCTTTCCCTAACACAAAGAGTGAGACATTTCTAGGCATTTTCAGCACTCAGGACGGGGGCCTAAGTGTGGGTCCCCGGGCACAGCCGGTGCTGGTGCTGGGTCTCTCCATGGAGGCCTGGGTCAGCGAAATCGGACTAAGTGTGGAATGGAGAACCAAGGGCGCGAGGCTCTTTAACCAAGGCCCATGGGTGATAAAACTCAGGACGGGGGCTTAAGTGTGGGTCTCAGGGCACGGCCGGTGCTGGTGCTTGGTCTCTCCTTGGAGGCCCGGGTCAGCGAAATCTGAATAAGTGTGGAATTGAGAACCAAGAGCACGAGGCTCTTAAACCAGGCCCATGGGTGATAACACTCAGGACGGGGGCTTAAGTGTGGGTCCCCGGGCACGGCCGGTGCTGGTGCTTGGTCACTCCTTGGTGGCCAGGGTCAGTGAAATGTGACTAAGAAAGAGATCTAAACACAGGAAACTGATATACATATGTTTCCTTTGATTCCTTTGGAGATAACCATAGGCAACATGGGTAAGAACAGGAAACAAGGATCCTTTGGAGATAAGCATAGGAGTGTTTCCTTTAAAGAGGATCATAGGAATGTTTCCTTTTGAATTACTCAGAGAGAGACCCAAATATTGCGCTTCCTTAACCCCTAGTGTTGGACATTTCTAGGCATTTTGCTGTAATGTAAAGTGCCTACAAGTGTCCCATGTATTGTATTACCCTAACACCAAAGGTGTGGGACATTTCCAGGCATTTTGCCTCAATGATAAGTGCCTAGAAGCGTCCGGCTCATTCTGATTGATAGGGACATTTCTAGGCATTTTTGCAATAATATAAAGCGCCTACAAATGTCCCATGTATTGTATTTTTCCCTGACACAAAGAGTGGAACATTTCTAGGCATTTTCAGCACTCAGGGTGTTGGCTTTAGAGTGGGTCCCCGGGCTCAGCAATATTTGGAGGTTTTTTCTCCCATGTTTTGTATTTTTCCCCATGAAAAAGTGTGGGACATTTCTAGGCATTTTTGCTATAATGTAAAGCGCCTAGAAGTGTCCCAAGTATTGTATCTTTCCCTAACACAAAGAGTGAGACATTTCTAGGCATTTTCAGCACTCAGGACGGGGGCCTAAGTGTGGGTCCCCGGGAACGGCCGGTGCTGGTGCTGGGTCTCTCCATGGAGGCCTGGGTCAGCGAAATCGGACTAAGTGTGGAATGGAGAACCAAAGGCGCGAGGCTCTTTAACCAAGGCCCATGGGTGATAACATTCAGGACGGGGGCTTAAGTGTGGGTCTCTGGGCACAGCCGGTGCTGGTGCTGGGTCTCTCCATGGAGGCCTGGGTCAGCGAAATCGGACTAAGTGTGGAATGGAGAACCAAGGGCGCGAGGCTCTTTAACCAAGGCCCATGGGTGATAACACTCAGGACGGGGGCTTAAGTGTGGGTCTCAGGGCACGGCCGGTGCTGGTACTGGGTCTCTTAATGTATGCCCGGGTCAGCGAAAAGTGACTAAGTGTGGAATGGAAGACCAAGGGCACGAGGCTCTTTAACCCAGGCCCATGGGTGATAACATTCAGGACGGGGGCTTAAGTGTGGGTCTCCGGGAACAGCCAGTGCTGGTGCTGGGTCTCTCCATGGAGGCCTGGGTCAGCGAAATCGGACTAAGTGTGGAATGGAGAACAAAGGGCGCGAGGCTCTTTAACCAAGGCCCATGGGTGTTAACACTCAGGACGGGGGTTTAAGTGTGGGTCTCAGGGCACGGCCGGTGCTGGTGCTTGTTCTCTCCTTGGAGAACCGGGTCAGCGAAATCTGATTAAGTGTGGAATGGAGAACCTAGAGCACGAGGCTCTTTAACCAAGGCCCATGGGTGATAACACTTAGGACGGGGACTTACGTGTGGGTCTCCGGGCATGGCCGGTGCTGGTGCTTGGTCTCTCCTTGGAGACCTGGGTCAGCGAAATCTGACTAAGTGTGGAATGGAGAACCAAGGGAGCGAGGCTCTTTAACCCAGGCCCATGGGTGATAACACTCAGGACGGGGGCTTAAGTGTGGGTCTCAGGGCACGGCCGGTGCTGGTGCCTGGTCTCTCCTTGGAGGCCCGGGTCAGCGAAATCGGACTAAGTGTGGAATGGAGAACCAAGGGCGCGAGGCTCTTTAACCAAGGCCCATGGGTGATAACACTCAGGACGGGGGCTTAAGTGTGGGTCTCAGGGCACGGCCGGTGCTGGTGCTTGGTCTCTCCTTGGAGGCCCGGGTCAGCGAAATCTGAATAAGTGTGGAATGGAGAACCAAGAGCACGAGGCTCTTAAACCAGGCCCATGGTTGATAACACTCAGGACGGGGGCTTAAGTGTGGGTCTCCGGGCATGGCCGGTGCTGGTGCTTGGTCTCTCCTTGGAGGCCCGGGTCAGCGAAATCTAACTAAGTGTGGAATGGAGAACCAAGAGCGCGAGGCTCTTTAACCCAGGCCCATGGGTGATAACACTCAGGAGAGGGACTTAAGTGTGGGTCCCCGGGCACGGCCGGTGCTGGTGCTTGGTCTCTCTGTGGAGGCCCGGTTCAGTGAAATGTGACTAAGAAAGAGATCTAAACACAGGAAACTGATACACATGTGTTTCCTTTGATTCCTTTGGAGATAACCATAGGACATATGGGTAAGAACGGGAACCAAGGATCCTTTGGAGATAAGCATAGGAGTGTTTCCTTTAAAGAGGATCATAGGAATGTTTCCTTTTGAATTACTCAGAGAGAGACCCAAATATTGCACTTCCGTAACCCCTAGTGTGGGACATTTCTAGGCATTTTGCTGTAATGTAAAGTGCCTACAAGTGTCCCATGTATTGTATTACCCTAACACCAAAGGTGTCGGACATTTCCAGGCATTTTTGCTGTAATGTAAAGTGCCTAGAAGTGTCCCAAGTATTGTATCTTTCCCTAACACAAAGAGTGAGACATTTCTAGGCATTTTCAGCACTCAGGACGGGGGCCTAAGTGTGGGTCCCCGGGCACAGCCGGTGCTGGTGCTGGGTCTCTCCATGGAGGCCTGGGTCAGCGAAATCGGACTAAGTGTGGAATGGAGAACCAAGGGCGCGAGGCTCTTTAACCAAGGCCCTTGGGTGATAACACTCAGGACGGGGTCTTAAGTGTGGGTCTCAGGGCACGGCCGGTGCTGGTGCTTGGTCTCTCCTTGGAGGCCCGGGTCAGCGAAATCTGAATAAGTGTGGAATGGAGAACCAAGAGCACGAGGCTCTTAAACCAGGCCCATGGGTGATAACACTCAGGACGGGGGCTTAAGTGTGGGTCTCAGGGCACGGCCGGTGCTGGTGCTTGGTCTCTCCTTGGAGGCCCGGGTCAGCGAAATCTGAATAAGTGTGGAATGGAGAACCAAGAGCACGAGGCTCTTAAACCAGGCCCATGGGTGATAACACTCAGGACGGGGGCTTAAGTGTGGGTCTCAGGGCACGGCCGGTGCTGGTGCTTGGTCTCTCCTTGGAGGCCCGGGTCAGCGAAATCGGACTAAGTGTGGAATGGAGAACCAAGGGCGCGAGGCTCTTTAACCAAGGCCCATGGGTGATAACACTCAGGACGGGGGCTTAAGTGTGGGTCTCAGGGCACTGCCGGTGCTGGTGCTTGGTCTCTCCTTGGAGGCCCGGGTCAGCGAAATCTGAATAAGTGTGGAATGGAGAACCAAGAGCACGAGGCTCTTAAACCAGGCCCATTGTTGATAACACTCAGGACGGGGGCTTAAGTGTGGGTCTCCGGGCATGGCCGGTGCTGGTGCTTGGTCTCTCCTTGGAGGCCCGGGTCTGCGAAATCTAACTAATTGTGGAATGGAGAACCAAGAGCGCGAGGCTCTTTAACCCAGGCCCATGGGTGATAACAATCAGGAGAGGGACTTAAGTGTGGGTCCCCGGGCACGGCCGGTGCTGGTGCTTGGTCTCTCTGTGGAGGCCCGGTTCAGTGAAATGTGACTAAGAAAGAGATCTAAACACAGGAAACTGATACACATGTGTTTCCTTTGATTCCTTTGGAGATAACCATAGGACATATGGGTAAGAACGGGAACCAAGGATCCTTTGGAGATAAGCATAGGAGTGTTTCCTTTAAAGAGGATCATAGGAATGTTTCCTTTTGAATTACTCAGAGAGAGACCCAAATATTGCACTTCCGTAACCCCTAGTGTGGGACATTTCTAGGCATTTTGCTGTAATGTAAAGTGCCTACAAGTGTCCCATGTATTGTATTACCCTAACACCAAAGGTGTCGGACATTTCCAGGCATTTTTGTTGTAATGTAAAGTGCCTAGAAGTGTCCCAAGTATTGTATCTTTCCCTAACACAAAGAGTGAGACATTTCTAGGCATTTTCAGCACTCAGGACGGGGGCCTAAGTGTGGGTCCCCGGGCACAGCCGGTGCTGGTGCTGGGTCTCTCCATGGAGGCCTGGGTCAGCGAAATCGGACTAAGTGTGGAATGGAGAACCAAGGGCGCGAGGCTCTTTAACCAAGGCCCATGGGTGATAAAACTCAGGACGGGGGCTTAAGTGTGGGTCTCAGGGCACGGCCGGTGCTGGTGCTTGGTCTCTCCTTGGAGGCCCGGGTCAGCGAAATCTGAATAAGTGTGGAATTGAGAACCAAGAGCACGAGGCTCTTAAACCAGGCCCATGGGTGATAACACTCAGGACGGGGGCTTAAGTGTGGGTCCCCGGGCACGGCCGGTGCTGGTGCTTGGTCACTCCTTGGTGGCCAGGGTCAGTGAAATGTGACTAAGAAAGAGATCTAAACACAGGAAACTGATATACATATGTTTCCTTTGATTCCTTTGGAGATAACCATAGGCAACATGGGTAAGAACAGGAAACAAGGATCCTTTGGAGATAAGCATAGGAGTGTTTCCTTTAAAGAGGATCATAGGAATGTTTCCTTTTGAATTACTCAGAGAGAGACCCAAATATTGCGCTTCCTTAACCCCTAGTGTTGGACATTTCTAGGCATTTTGCTGTAATGTAAAGTGCCTACAAGTGTCCCATGTATTGTATTACCCTAACACCAAAGGTGTGGGACATTTCCAGGCATTTTGCCTCAATGATAAGTGCCTAGAAGCGTCCGGCTCATTCTGATTGATAGGGACATTTCTAGGCATTTTTGCAATAATATAAAGCGCCTACAAATGTCCCATGTATTGTATTTTTCCCTGACACAAAGAGTGGAACATTTCTAGGCATTTTCAGCACTCAGGGTGTTGGCTTTAGAGTGGGTCCCCGGGCTCAGCAATATTTGGAGGTTTTTTCTCCCATGTTTTGTATTTTTCCCCATGAAAAAGTGTGGGACATTTCTAGGCATTTTTGCTATAATGTAAAGCGCCTAGAAGTGTCCCAAGTATTGTATCTTTCCCTAACACAAAGAGTGAGACATTTCTAGGCATTTTCAGCACTCAGGACGGGGGCCTAAGTGTGGGTCCCCGGGAACGGCCGGTGCTGGTGCTGGGTCTCTCCATGGAGGCCTGGGTCAGCGAAATCGGACTAAGTGTGGAATGGAGAACCAAAGGCGCGAGGCTCTTTAACCAAGGCCCATGGGTGATAACATTCAGGACGGGGGCTTAAGTGTGGGTCTCTGGGCACAGCCGGTGCTGGTGCTGGGTCTCTCCATGGAGGCCTGGGTCAGCGAAATCGGACTAAGTGTGGAATGGAGAACCAAGGGCGCGAGGCTCTTTAACCAAGGCCCATGGGTGATAACACTCAGGACGGGGGCTTAAGTGTGGGTCTCAGGGCACGGCCGGTGCTGGTACTGGGTCTCTTAATGTATGCCCGGGTCAGCGAAAAGTGACTAAGTGTGGAATGGAAGACCAAGGGCACGAGGCTCTTTAACCCAGGCCCATGGGTGATAACATTCAGGACGGGGGCTTAAGTGTGGGTCTCCGGGCACAGCCAGTGCTGGTGCTGGGTCTCTCCATGGAGGCCTGGGTCAGCGAAATCGGACTAAGTGTGGAATGGAGAACCAAGGGCGCGAGGCTCTTTAACCCAGGCCCATGGGTGATAACACTCAGGACGGAGGCTTAAGTGTGGGTCTCAAGGCACGGCCGGTGCTGGTACTGGGTCTCTTAATGTATGCCCGGGTCAGCGAAAAGTGACTAAGTGTGGAATGGAAGACCAAGGGCGCGAGGCTCTTTAACCCAGGCCCATGGGTGATAACATTCAGGACGGGGGCTTAAGTGTGGGTCTCCGGGAACAGCCAGTGCTGGTGCTGGGTCTCTCCATGGAGGCCTGGGTCAGCGAAATCGGACTAAGTGTGGAATGGAGAACAAAGGGCGCGAGGCTCTTTAACCAAGGCCCATGGGTGTTAACACTCAGGACGGGGGTTTAAGTGTGGGTCTCAGGGCACGGCCGGTGCTGGTGCTTGGTCTCTCCTTGGAGAACCGGGTCAGCGAAATCTGATTAAGTGTGGAATGGAGAACCTAGAGCACGAGGCTCTTTAACCAAGGCCCATGGGTGATAACACTTAGGACGGGGACTTACGTGTGGGTCTCCGGGCATGGCCGGTGCTGGTGCTTGGTCTCTCCTTGGAGACCTGGGTCAGCGAAATCTGACTAAGTGTGGAATGGAGAACCAAGGGAGCGAGGCTCTTTAACCCAGGCCCATGGGTGATAACACTCAGGACGGGGGCTTAAGTGTGGGTCTCAGGGCACGGCCGGTGCTGGTGCCTGGTCTCTCCTTGGAGGCCCGGGTCAGCGAAATCGGACTAAGTGTGGAATGGAGAACCAAGGGCGCGAGGCTCTTTAACAAAGGCCCATGGGTGATAACACTCAGGACGGGGGCTTAAGTGTGGGTCTCAGGGCACGGCCGGTGCTGGTGCTTGGTCTCTCCTTGGAGGCCCGGGTCAGCGAAATCTGAATAAGTGTGGAATGGAGAACCAAGAGCACGAGGCTCTTAAACCAGGCCCATGGTTGATAACACTCAGGACGGGGGCTTAAGTGTGGGTCTCCGGGCATGGCCGGTGCTGGTGCTTGGTCTCTCCTTGGAGGCCCGGGTCAGCGAAATCTAACTAAGTGTGGAATGGAGAACCAAGGGCGCGAGGCTCTTTAACCAAGGCCCATGGGTGATAAAACTCAGGACGGGGGCTTAAGTGTGGCTCTCAGGGCACGGCCGGTGCTGGTGCTTGGTCTCTCCTTGGAGGCCCGGGTCAGCGAAATCTGAATAAGTGTGGAATTGAGAACCAAGAGCACGAGGCTCTTAAACCAGGCCCATGGGTGATAACACTCAGGACGGGGGCTTAAGTGTGGGTCCCCGGGCACGGCCGGTGCTGGTGCTTGGTCACTCCTTGGTGGCCAGGGTCAGTGAAATGTGACTAAGAAAGAGATCTAAACACAGGAAACTGATATACATATGTTTCCTTTGATTCCTTTGGAGATAACCATAGGCAACATGGGTAAGAACAGGAAACAAGGATCCTTTGGAGATAAGCATAGGAGTGTTTCCTTTAAAGAGGATCATAGGAATGTTTCCTTTTGAATTACTCAGAGAGAGACCCAAATATTGCGCTTCCTTAACCCCTAGCGTTGGACATTTCTAGGCATTTTGCTGTAATGTAAAGTGCCTACAAGTGTCCCATGTATTGTATTACCCTAACACCAAAGGTTTGGGACATTTCCAGGCATTTTGCCTCAATGATAAGTGCCTAGAAGTGTCCGGCTCATTCTGATTGGTTGGGACATTTCTAGGCATTTTTGCAATAATATAAAGCGCCTACAAATGTCCCATGTATTGTATTTTTCCCTGACACAAAGAGTGGAACATTTCTAGGCATTTTCAGCACTCAGGGTGTTGGCTTTAGAGTGGGTCCCCGGGCTCAGCAATATTTGGAGGTTTTTTCTCCAATGTTTTGTATTTTTCCCCATGAAAAAGTGTGGGACATTTCTAGGCATTTTTGCTATAATGTAAAGCGCCTAGAAGTGTCCCAAGTATTGTATCTTTCCCTAACACAAAGAGTGAGACATTTCTAGGCATTTTCAGCACTCAGGACGGGGGCCTAAGTGTGGGTCCCCGGGAACGGCCGGTGCTTGTGCTGGGTCTCTCCATGGAGGCCTGGGTCAGCGAAATCGGACTAAGTGTGGAATGGAGAACCAAAGGCGCGAGGCTCTTTAACCAAGGCCCATGGGTGATAACATTCAGGACGGGGGCTTAAGTGTGGGTCTCTGGGCACAGCCGGTGCTGGTGCTGGGTCTCTCCATGGAGGCCTGGGTCAGCGAAATCGGACTAAGTGTGGAATGGAGAACCAAGGGCGCGAGGCTCTTTAACCCAGGCCCATGGGTGATAACACTCAGGACGGAGGCTTAAGTGTGGGTCTCAAGGCACGGCCGGTGCTGGTACTGGGTCTCTTAATGTATGCCCGGGTCAGCGAAAAGTGACTAAGTGTGGAATGGAAGACCAAGGGCGCGAGGCTCTTTAACCCAGGCCCATGGGTGATAACATTCAGGACAGGGGCTTAAGTGTGGGTCTCCGGGAACAGCCAGTGCTGGTGCTGGGTCTCTCCATGGAGGCCTGGGTCAGTGAAATCGGACTAAGTGTGGAATGGAGAACAAAGGGCGCGAGGCTCTTTAACCAAGGCCCATGGGTGTTAACACTCAGGACGGGGGTTTAAGTGTGGGTCTCAGGGCACGGCCGGTGCTGGTGCTTGGTCTCTCCTTGGAGAACCGGGTCAGCGAAATCTGATTAAGTGTGGAATGGAGAACCTAGAGCACGAGGCTCTTTAACCAAGGCCCATGGGTGATAACACTTAGGACGGGGACTTACGTGTGGGTCTCCGGGCATGGCCGGTGCTGGTGCTTGGTCTCTCCTTGGAGACCTGGGTCAGCGAAATCTGACTAAGTGTGGAATGGAGAACCAAGGGAGCGAGGCTCTTTAACCCAGGCCCATGGGTGATAACACTCAGGACGGGGGCTTAAGTGTGGGTCTCAGGGCACGGCCGGTGCTGGTGCCTGGTCTCTCCTTGGAGGCCCGGGTCAGCGAAATCGGACTAAATGTGGAATGGAGAACCAAGGGCGCGAGGCTCTTTAACCAAGGCCCATGGGTGATAACACTCAGGACGGGGGCTTAAGTGTGGGTCTCAGGGCACGGCCGGTTCTGGTGCTTGGTCTCTCCTTGGAGGCCCGGGTCAGCGAAATCTGAATAAGTGTGGAATGGAGAACCAAGAGCACGAGGCTCTTAAACCAGGCCCATGGTTGATAACACTCAGGACGGGGGCTTAAGTGTGGGTCTCCGGGCATGGCCGGTGCTGGTGCTTGGTCTCTCCTTGGAGGCCCGGGTCAGCGAAATCTAACTAAATGTGGAATGGAGAACCAAGAGCGCGAGGCTCTTTAACCCAGGCCCATGGGTGATAACACTCAGGAGAGGGACTTAAGTGTGGGTCCCCGGGCACGGCCGGTGCTGGTGCTTGGTCTCTCTGTGGAGGCCCGGTTCAGTGAAATGTGACTAAGAAAGAGATCTAAACACAGGAAACTGATACACATGTGTTTCCTTTGATTCCTTTGGAGATAACCATAGGACATATGGGTAAGAACGGGAACCAAGGATCCTTTGGAGATAAGCATAGGAGTGTTTCCTTTAAAGAGGATCATAGGAATGTTTCCTTTTGAATTACTCAGAGAGAGACCCAAATATTGCACTTCCGTAACCCCTAGTGTGGGACATTTCTAGGCATTTTGCTGTAATGTAAATTGCCTACAAGTGTCCCATGTATTGTATTACCCTAACACCAAAGGTGTCGGACATTTCCAGGCATTTTTGCTGTAATGTAAAGTGCCTAGAAGTGTCCCAAGTATTGTATCTTTCCCTAACACAAAGAGTGAGACATTTCTAGGCATTTTCAGCACTCAGGACGGGGGCCTAAGTGTGGGTCCCCGGGCACAGCCGGTGCTGGTGCTGGGTCTCTCCATGGAGGCCTGGGTCAGCGAAATCGGACTAAGTGTGGAATGGAGAACCAAGGGCGCGAGGCTCTTTAACCAAGGCCCTTGGGTGATAACACTCAGGACGGGGTCTTAAGTGTGGGTCTCAGGGCACGGCCGGTACTGGTGCTTGGTCTCTCCTTGGAGGCCCGGGTCAGCGAAATCTGAATAAGTGTGGAATGGAGAACCAAGAGCACGAGGCTCTTAAACCGGGCCCATGGGTGATAACACTCAGGACGGGGGCTTAAGTGTGGGTCTCAGGGCACGGCCGGTGCTGGTGCTTGGTCTCTCCTTGGAGGCCCGGGTCAGCGAAATCGGACTAAGTGTGGAATGGAGAACCAAGGGCGCGAGGCTCTTTAACCAAGGCCCATGGGTGATAACACTCAGGACGGGGGCTTAAGTTTGGGTCTCAGGGCACTGCCGGTGCTGGTGCTTGGTCTCTCCTTGGAGGCCCGGGTCAGCGAAATCTGAATAAGTGTGGAATGGAGAACCAAGAGCACGAGGCTCTTAAACCAGGCCCATGGTTGATAACACTCAGGACGGGGGCTTAAGTGTGGGTCTCCGGGCATGGCCGGTGCTGGTGCTTGGTCTCTCCTTGGAGGCCCGGGTCAGCGAAATCTAACTAATTGTGGAATGGAGAACCAAGAGCGCGAGGCTCTTTAACCCAGGCCCATGGGTGATAACAATCAGGAGAGGGACTTAAGTGTGGGTCCCCGGGCACGGCCGGTGCTGGTGCTTGGTCTCTCTGTGGAGGCCCGGTTCAGTGAAATGTGACTAAGAAAGAGATCTAAACACAGGAAACTGATACACATGTGTTTCCTTTGATTCCTTTGGAGATAACCATAGGACATATGGGTAAGAACGGGAACCAAGGATCCTTTGGAGATAAGCATAGGAGTGTTTCCTTTAAAGAGGATCATAGGAATGTTTCCTTTTGAATTACTCAGAGAGAGACCCAAATATTGCACTTCCGTAACCCCTAGTGTGGGACATTTCTAGGCATTTTGCTGTAATGTAAAGTGCCTACAAGTGTCCCATGTATTGTATTACCCTAACACCAAAGGTGTCGGACATTTCCAGGCTTTTTGCTGTAATGTAAAGTGCCTAGAAGTGTCCCAAGTATTGTATCTTTCCCTAACACAAAGAGTGAGACATTTCTAGGCATTTTCAGCACTCAGGACGGGGGCCTAAGTGTGGGTCCCCGGGCACAGCCGGTGCTGGTGCTGGGTCTCTCCATGGAGGCCTGGGTCAGCGAAATCGGACTAAGTGTGGAATGGAGAACCAAGGGCGCGAGGCTCTTTAACCAAGGCCCTTGGGTGATAACACTCAGGACGGGGTCTTAAGTGTGGGTCTCAGGGCACGGCCGGTGCTGGTGCTTGGTCTCTCCTTGGAGGCCCGGGTCAGCGAAATCTGAATAAGTGTGGAATGGAGAACCAAGAGCACGAGGCTCTTAAACCAGGCCCATGGGTGATAACACTCAGGACGGGGGCTTAAGTGTGGGTCTCAGGGCACTGCCGGTGCTGGTGCTTGGTCTCTCCTTGGAGGCCCGGGTCAGCGAAATCTGAATAAGTGTGGAATGGAGAACCAAGAGCACGAGGCTCTTAAACCAGGCCCATGGTTGATAACACTCAGGACGGGGGCTTAAGTGTGGGTCTCCGGGCATGGCCGGTGCTGGTGCTTGGTCTCTCCTTGGAGGCCCGGGTCTGCGAAATCTAACTAATTGTGGAATGGAGAACCAAGAGCGCGAGGCTCTTTAACCCAGGCCCATGGGTGATAACAATCAGGAGAGGGACTTAAGTGTGGGTCCCCGGGCACGGCCGGTGCTGGTGCTTGGTCTCTCTGTGGAGGCCCGGTTCAGTGAAATGTGACTAAGAAAGAGATCTAAACACAGGAAACTGATACACATGTGTTTCCTTTGATTCCTTTGGAGATAACCATAGGACATATGGGTAAGAACGGGAACCAAGGATCCTTTGGAGATAAGCATAGGAGTGTTTCCTTTAAAGAGGATCATAGGAATGTTTCCTTTTGAATTACTCAGAGAGAGACCCAAATATTGCACTTCCGTAACCCCTAGTGTGGGACATTTCTAGGCATTTTGCTGTAATGTAAAGTGCCTACAAGTGTCCCATGTATTGTATTACCCTAACACCAAAGGTGTCGGACATTTCCAGGCATTTTTGTTGTAATGTAAAGTGCCTAGAAGTGTCCCAAGTATTGTATCTTTCCCTAACACAAAGAGTGAGACATTTCTAGGCATTTTCAGCACTCAGGACGGGGGCCTAAGTGTGGGTCCCCGGGCACAGCCGGTGCTGGTGCTGGGTCTCTCCATGGAGGCCTGGGTCAGCGAAATCGGACTAAGTGTGGAATGGAGAACCAAGGGCGCGAGGCTCTTTAACCAAGGCCCATGGGTGATAAAACTCAGGACGGGGGCTTAAGTGTGGGTCTCAGGGCACGGCCGGTGCTGGTGCTTGGTCTCTCCTTGGAGGCCCGGGTCAGCGAAATCTGAATAAGTGTGGAATTGAGAACCAAGAGCACGAGGCTCTTAAACCAGGCCCATGGGTGATAACACTCAGGACGGGGGCTTAAGTGTGGGTCCCCGGGCACGGCCGGTGCTGGTGCTTGGTCACTCCTTGGTGGCCAGGGTCAGTGAAATGTGACTAAGAAAGAGATCTAAACACAGGAAACTGATATACATATGTTTCCTTTGATTCCTTTGGAGATAACCATAGGCAACATGGGTAAGAACAGGAAACAAGGATCCTTTGGAGATAAGCATAGGAGTGTTTCCTTTAAAGAGGATCATAGGAATGTTTCCTTTTGAATTACTCAGAGAGAGACCCAAATATTGCGCTTCCTTAAGCCCTAGTGTTGGACATTTCTAGGCATTTTGCTGTAATGTAAAGTGCCTACAAGTGTCCCATGTATTGTATTACCCTAACACCAAAGGTGTGGGACATTTCCAGGCATTTTGCCTCAATGATAAGTGCCTAGAAGCGTCCGGCTCATTCTGATTGGTTGGGACATTTCTAGGCATTTTTGCAATAATATAAAGCGCCTACAAATGTCCCATGTATTGTATTTTTCCCTGACACAAAGAGTGGAACATTTCTAGGCATTTTCAGCACTCAGGGTGTTGGCTTTAGAGTGGGTCCCCGGGCTCAGCAATATTTGGAGGTTTTTTCTCCCATGTTTTGTATTTTTCCCCATGAAAAAGTGTGGGACATTTCTAGGCATTTTTGCTATAATGTAAAGCGCCTAGAAGTGTCCCAAGTATTGTATCTTTCCCTAACACAAAGAGTGAGACATTTCTAGGCATTTTCAGCAGTCAGGACGGGGGCCTAAGTGTGGGTCCCCGGGAACGGCCGGTGCTGGTGCTGGGTCTCTCCATGGAGGCCTGGGTCAGCGAAATCGGACTAAGTGTGGAATGGAGAACCAAAGGCGCGAGGCTCTTTAACCAAGGCCCATGGGTGATAACATTCAGAACGGGGGCTTAAGTGTGGGTCTCTGGGCACAGCCGGTGCTGGTGCTGGGTCTCTCCATGGAGGCCTGGGTCAGCGAAATCGGACTAAGTGTGGAATGGAGAACCAAGGGCGCGAGGCTCTTTAACCAAGGCCCATGGGTGATAACACTCAGGACGGGGGCTTAAGTGTGGGTCTCAGGGCACGGCCGGTGCTGGTACTGGGTCTCTTAATGTATGCCCGGGTCAGCGAAAAGTGACTAAGTGTGGAATGGAAGACCAAGGGCGCGAGGCTCTTTAACCCAGGCCCATGGGTGATAACATTCAGGACGGGGGCTTAAGTGTGGGTCTCCGGGCACAGCCAGTGCTGGTGCTGGGTCTCTCCATGGAGGCCTGGGTCAGCGAAATCGGACTAAGTGTGGAATGGAGAACCAAGGGCGCGAGGCTCTTTAACCCAGGCCCATGGGTGATAACACTCAGGACGGAGGCTTAAGTGTGGGTCTCAAGGCACGGCCGGTGCTGGTACTGAGTCTCTTAATGTATGCCCGGGTCAGCGAAAAGTGACTAAGTGTGGAATGGAAGACCAAGGGCGCGAGGCTCTTTAACCCAGGCCCATGGGTGATAACATTCAGGACGGGGGCTTAAGTGTGGGTCTCCGGGAACAGCCAGTGCTGGTGCTGGGTCTCTCCATGGAGGCCTGGGTCATCGAAATCGGACTAAGTGTGGAATGGAGAACAAAGGGCGCGAGGCTCTTTAACCAAGGCCCATGGGTGATAACACTCAGGACGGGGGCTTAAGTGTGGGTCTCAGGGCACGGCCGGTGCTGGTGCTTGGTCTCTCCTTGGAGACCTGGGTCAGCGAAATCTGACTAAGTGTGGAATGGAGAACCAAGGGAGCGAGGCTCTTTAACCCAGGCCCATGGGTGATAACACTCAGGACGGGGGCTTAAGTGTGGGTCTCAGGGCACGGCCGGTGCTGGTGCCTGGTCTCTCCTTGGAGGCCCGGGTCAGCGAAATCGGACTAAGTGTGGAATGGAGAACCAAGGGCGCGAGGCTCTTTAACCAAGGCCCATGGGTGATAACACTCAGGACGGGGGCTTAAGTGTGGGTCTCAGGGCACTGCCGGTGCTGGTGCTTGGTCTCTCCTTGGAGGCCCGGGTCAGCGAAATCTGAATAAGTGTGGAATGGAGAACCAAGAGCACGAGGCTCTTAAACCAGGCCCATGGTTGATAACACTCAGGACGGGGGCTTAAGTGTGGGTCTCCGGGCATGGCCGGTGCTGGTGCTTGGTCTCTCCTTGGAGGCCCGGGTCAGCGAAATCTAACTAATTGTGGAATGGAGAACCAAGAGCGCGAGGCTCTTTAACCCAGGCCCATGGGTGATAACAATCAGGAGAGGGACTTAAGTGTGGGTCCCCGGGCACGGCCGGTGCTGGTGCTTGGTCTCTCTGTGGAGGCCCGGTTCAGTGAAATGTGACTAAGAAAGAGATCTAAACACAGGAAACTGATACACATGTGTTTCCTTTGATTCCTTTGGAGATAACCATAGGACATATGGGTAAGAACGGGAACCAAGGATCCTTTGGAGATAAGCATAGGAGTGTTTCCTTTAAAGAGGATCATAGGAATGTTTCCTTTTGAATTACTCAGAGAGAGACCCAAATATTGCACTTCCGTAACCCCTAGTGTGGGATATTTCTAGGCATTTTTCTGTAATGTAAAGTGCCTACAAGTGTCCCATGTATTGTGTTACCCTAACACCAAAGGTGTCGGACATTTCCAGGTATTTTTGTTGTAATGTAAAGTGCCTAGAAGTGTCCCAAGTATTGTATCTTTCCCTAACACAAAGAGTGAGACATTTCTAGGTATTTTCAGCACTCAGGACGGGGGCCTAAGTGTGGGTCCCCGGGCACAGCCGGTGCTGGTGCTGGGTCTCTCCATGGAGGCCTGGGTCAGCGAAATCGGACTAAGTGTGGAATGGAGAACCAAGGGCGCGAGGCTCTTTAACCAAGGCCCATGGGTGATAAAACTCAGGACGGGGGCTTAAGTGTGGGTCTCAGGGCACGGCCGGTGCTGGTGCTTGGTCTCTCCTTGGAGGCCCGGGTCAGCGAAATCTGAATAAGTGTGGAATTGAGAACCAAGAGCACGAGGCTCTTAAACCAGGCCCATGGGTGATAACACTCAGGACGGGGGCTTAAGTGTGGGTCCCCGGGCACGGCCGGTGCTGGTGCTTGGTCACTCCTTGGTGGCCAGGGTCAGTGAAATGTGACTAAGAAAGAGATCTAAACACAGGAAACTGATATACATATGTTTCCTTTGATTCCTTTGGAGATAACCATAGGCAACATGGGTAAGAACAGGAAACAAGGATCCTTTGGAGATAAGCATAGGAGTGTTTCCTTTAAAGAGGATCATAGGAATGTTTCCTTTTGAATTACTCAGAGAGAGACCCAAATATTGCGCTTCCTTAACCCCTAGCGTTGGACATTTCTAGGCATTTTGCTGTAATGTAAAGTGCCTACAAGTGTCCCATGTATTGTATTACCCTAACACCAAAGGTTTGGGACATTTCCAGGCATTTTGCCTCAATGATAAGTGCCTAGAAGCGTCCGGCTCATTCTGATTGGTTGGGACATTTCTAGGCATTTTTGCTATAATATAAAGCGCCTACAAATGTCCCATGTATTGTATTTTTCCCTGACACAAAGAGTGGAACATTTCTAGGCATTTTCAGCACTCAGGGTGTTGGCTTTAGAGTGGGTCCCCGGGCTCAGCAATATTTGGAGGTTTTTTCTCCAATGTTTTGTATTTTTCCCCATGAAAAAGTGTGGGACATTTCTAGGCATTTTTGCTATAATGTAAAGCGCCTAGAAGTGTCCCAAGTATTGTATCTTTCCCTAACACAAAGAGTGAGACATTTCTAGGCATTTTCAGCACTCAGGACGGGGGCCTAAGTGTGGGTCCCCGGGAACGGCCGGTGCTGGTGCTGGGTCTCTCCATGGAGGCCTGGGTCAGCGAAATCGGACTAAGTGTGGAATGGAGAACCAAAGGCGCGAGGCTCTTTAACCAAGGCCCATGGGTGATAACATTCAGAACGGGGGCTTAAGTGTGGGTCTCTGGGCACAGCCGGTGCTGGTGCTGGGTCTCTCCATGGAGGCCTGGGTCAGCGAAATCGGACTAAGTGTGGAATGGAGAACCAAGGGCGCGAGGCTCTTTAACCAAGGCCCATGGGTGATAACACTCAGGACGGGGGCTTAAGTGTGGGTCTCAGGGCACGGCCGGTGCTGGTACTGGGTCTCTTAATGTATGCCCGGGTCAGCGAAAAGTGACTAAGTGTGGAATGGAAGACCAAGGGCGCGAGGCTCTTTAACCCAGGCCCATGGGTGATAACATTCAGGACGGGGGCTTAAGTGTGGGTCTCCGGGCACAGCCAGTGCTGGTGCTGGGTCTCTCCATGGAGGCCTGGGTCAGCGAAATCGGACTAAGTGTGGAATGGAGAACCAAGGGCGCGAGGCTCTTTAACCCAGGCCCATGGGTGATAACACTCAGGACGGAGGCTTAAGTGTGGGTCTCAAGGCACGGCCGGTGCTGGTACTGAGTCTCTTAATGTATGCCCGGGTCAGCGAAAAGTGACTAAGTGTGGAATGGAAGACCAAGGGCGCGAGGCTCTTTAACCCAGGCCCATGGGTGATAACATTCAGGACGGGGGCTTAAGTGTGGGTCTCCGGGAACAGCCAGTGCTGGTGCTGGGTCTCTCCATGGAGGCCTGGGTCATCGAAATCGGACTAAGTGTGGAATGGAGAACAAAGGGCGCGAGGCTCTTTAACCAAGGCCCATGGGTGATAACACTCAGGACGGGGGCTTAAGTGTGGGTCTCAGGGCACGGCCGGTGCTGGTGCTTGGTCTCTCCTTGGAGACCTGGGTCAGCGAAATCTGACTAAGTGTGGAATGGAGAACCAAGGGAGCGAGGCTCTTTAACCCAGGCCCATGGGTGATAACACTCAGGACGGGGGCTTAAGTGTGGGTCTCAGGGCACGGCCGGTGCTGGTGCCTGGTCTCTCCTTGGAGGCCCGGGTCAGCGAAATCGGACTAAGTGTGGAATGGAGAACCAAGGGCGCGAGGCTCTTTAACCAAGGCCCATGGGTGATAACACTCAGGACGGGGGCTTAAGTGTGGGTCTCAGGGCACTGCCGGTGCTGGTGCTTGGTCTCTCCTTGGAGGCCCGGGTCAGCGAAATCTGAATAAGTGTGGAATGGAGAACCAAGAGCACGAGGCTCTTAAACCAGGCCCATGGTTGATAACACTCAGGACGGGGGCTTAAGTGTGGGTCTCCGGGCATGGCCGGTGCTGGTGCTTGGTCTCTCCTTGGAGGCCCGGGTCAGCGAAATCTAACTAATTGTGGAATGGAGAACCAAGAGCGCGAGGCTCTTTAACCCAGGCCCATGGGTGATAACAATCAGGAGAGGGACTTAAGTGTGGGTCCCCGGGCACGGCCGGTGCTGGTGCTTGGTCTCTCTGTGGAGGCCCGGTTCAGTGAAATGTGACTAAGAAAGAGATCTAAACACAGGAAACTGATACACATGTGTTTCCTTTGATTCCTTTGGAGATAACCATAGGACATATGGGTAAGAACGGGAACCAAGGATCCTTTGGAGATAAGCATAGGAGTGTTTCCTTTAAAGAGGATCATAGGAATGTTTCCTTTTGAATTACTCAGAGAGAGACCCAAATATTGCACTTCCGTAACCCCTAGTGTGGGATATTTCTAGGCATTTTTCTGTAATGTAAAGTGCCTACAAGTGTCCCATGTATTGTGTTACCCTAACACCAAAGGTGTCGGACATTTCCAGGTATTTTTGTTGTAATGTAAAGTGCCTAGAAGTGTCCCAAGTATTGTATCTTTCCCTAACACAAAGAGTGAGACATTTCTAGGTATTTTCAGCACTCAGGACGGGGGCCTAAGTGTGGGTCCCCGGGCACAGCCGGTGCTGGTGCTGGGTCTCTCCATGGAGGCCTGGGTCAGCGAAATCGGACTAAGTGTGGAATGGAGAACCAAGGGCGCGAGGCTCTTTAACCAAGGCCCATGGGTGATAAAACTCAGGACGGGGGCTTAAGTGTGGGTCTCAGGGCACGGCCGGTGCTGGTGCTTGGTCTCTCCTTGGAGGCCCGGGTCAGCGAAATCTGAATAAGTGTGGAATTGAGAACCAAGAGCACGAGGCTCTTAAACCAGGCCCATGGGTGATAACACTCAGGACGGGGGCTTAAGTGTGGGTCCCCGGGCACGGCCGGTGCTGGTGCTTGGTCACTCCTTGGTGGCCAGGGTCAGTGAAATGTGACTAAGAAAGAGATCTAAACACAGGAAACTGATATACATATGTTTCCTTTGATTCCTTTGGAGATAACCATAGGCAACATGGGTAAGAACAGGAAACAAGGATCCTTTGGAGATAAGCATAGGAGTGTTTCCTTTAAAGAGGATCATAGGAATGTTTCCTTTTGAATTACTCAGAGAGAGACCCAAATATTGCGCTTCCTTAACCCCTAGCGTTGGACATTTCTAGGCATTTTGCTGTAATGTAAAGTGCCTACAAGTGTCCCATGTATTGTATTACCCTAACACCAAAGGTTTGGGACATTTCCAGGCATTTTGCCTCAATGATAAGTGCCTAGAAGCGTCCGGCTCATTCTGATTGGTTGGGACATTTCTAGGCATTTTTGCTATAATATAAAGCGCCTACAAATGTCCCATGTATTGTATTTTTCCCTGACACAAAGAGTGGAACATTTCTAGGCATTTTCAGCACTCAGGGTGTTGGCTTTAGAGTGGGTCCCCGGGCTCAGCAATATTTGGAGGTTTTTTCTCCAATGTTTTGTATTTTTCCCCATGAAAAAGTGTGGGACATTTCTAGGCATTTTTGCTATAATGTAAAGCGCCTAGAAGTGTCCCAAGTATTGTATCTTTCCCTAACACAAAGAGTGAGACATTTCTAGGCATTTTCAGCACTCAGGACGGGGGCCTAAGTGTGGGTCCCCGGGAACGGCCGGTGCTGGTGCTGGGTCTCTCCATGGAGGCCTGGGTCAGCGAAATCGGACTAAGTGTGGAATGGAGAACCAAAGGCGCGAGGCTCTTTAACCAAGGCCCATGGGTGATAACATTCAGGACGGGGGCTTAAGTGTGGGTCTCTGGGCACAGCCGGTGCTGGTGCTGGGTCTCTCCATGGAGGCCTGGGTCAGCGAAATCGGACTAAGTGTGGAATGGAGAACCAAGGGCGCGAGGCTCTTTAACCCAGGCCCATGGGTGATAACACTCAGGACGGAGGCTTAAGTGTGGGTCTCAAGGCACGGCCGGTGCTGGTACTGGGTCTCTTAATGTATGCCCGGGTCAGCGAAAAGTGACTAAGTGTGGAATGGAAGACCAAGGGCGCGAGGCTCTTTAACCCAGGCCCATGGGTGATAACATTCAGGACAGGGGCTTAAGTGTGGGTCTCCGGGAACAGCCAGTGCTGGTGCTGGGTCTCTCCATGGAGGCCTGGGTCAGCGAAATCGGACTAAGTGTGGAATGGAGAACAAAGGGCGCGAGGCTCTTTAACCAAGGCCCATGGGTGTTAACACTCAGGACAGGGGTTTAAGTGTGGGTCTCAGGGCACGGCCGGTGCTGGTGCTTGGTCTCTCCTTGGAGAACCGGGTCAGCGAAATCTGATTAAGTGTGGAATGGAGAACCTAGAGCACGAGGCTCTTTAACCAAGGCCCATGGGTGATAACACTTAGGACGGGGACTTACGTGTGGGTCTCCGGGCATGGCCGGTGCTGGTGCTTGGTCTCTCCTTGGAGACCTGGGTCAGCGAAATCTGACTAAGTGTGGAATGGAGAACCAAGGGAGCGAGGCTCTTTAACCCAGGCCCATGGGTGATAACACTCAGGACGGGGGCTTAAGTGTGGGTCTCAGGGCACGGCCGGTGCTGGTGCCTGGTCTCTCCTTGGAGGCCCGGGTCAGCGAAATCGGACTAAGTGTGGAATGGAGAACCAAGGGCGCGAGGCTCTTTAACCAAGGCCCATGGGTGATAACACTCAGGACGGGGGCTTAAGTGTGGGTCTCAGGGCACGGCCGGTGCTGGTGCTTGGTCTCTCCTTGGAGGCCCGGGTCAGCGAAATCTGAATAAGTGTGGAATGGAGAACCAAGAGCACGAGGCTCTTAAACCAGGCCCATGGTTGATAACACTCAGGACGGGGGCTTAAGTGTGGGTCTCCGGGCATGGCCGGTGCTGGTGCTTGGTCTCTCCTTGGAGGCCCGGGTCAGCGAAATCTAACTAAGTGTGGAATGGAGAACCAAGAGCGCGAGGCTCTTTAACCCAGGCCCATGGGTGATAACACTCAGGAGAGGGACTTAAGTGTGGGTCCCCGGGCACGGCCGGTGCTGGTGCTTGGTCTCTCTGTGGAGGCCCGGTTCAGTGAAATGTGACTAAGAAAGAGATCTAAACACAGGAAACTGATACACATGTGTTTCCTTTGATTCCTTTGGAGATAACCATAGGACATATGGGTAAGAACGGGAACCAAGGATCCTTTGGAGATAAGCATAGGAGTGTTTCCTTTAAAGAGGATCATAGGAATGTTTCCTTTTGAATTACTCAGAGAGAGACCCAAATATTGCACTTCCGTAACCCCTAGTGTGGGACATTTCTAGGCATTTTGCTGTAATGTAAAGTGCCTACAAGTGTCCCATGTATTGTATTACCCTAACACCAAAGGTGTCGGACATTTCCAGGCATTTTTGCTGTAATGTAAAGTGCCTAGAAGTGTCCCAAGTATTGTATCTTTCCCTAACACAAAGAGTGAGACATTTCTAGGCATTTTCAGCACTCAGGACGGGGGCCTAAGTGTGGGTCCCCGGGCACAGCCGGTGCTGGTGCTGGGTCTCTCCATGGAGGCCTGGGTCAGCGAAATCGGACTAAGTGTGGAATGGAGAACCAAGGGCGCGAGGCTCTTTAACCAAGGCCCTTGGGTGATAACACTCAGGACGGGGTCTTAAGTGTGGGTCTCAGGGCACGGCCGGTGCTGGTGCTTGGTCTCTCCTTGGAGGCCCGGGTCAGCGAAATCTGAATAAGTGTGGAATGGAGAACCAAGAGCACGAGGCTCTTAAACCAGGCCCATGGGTGATAACACTCAGGACGGGGGCTTAAGTGTGGGTCTCAGGGCACGGCCGGTGCTGGTGCTTGGTCTCTCCTTGGAGGCCCGGGTCAGCGAAATCTGAATAAGTGTGGAATGGAGAACCAAGAGCACGAGGCTCTTAAACCAGGCCCATGGGTGATAACACTCAGGACGGGGGCTTAAGTGTGGGTCTCAGGGCACGGCCGGTGCTGGTGCTTGGTCTCTCCTTGGAGGCCCGGGTCAGCGAAATCGGACTAAGTGTGGAATGGAGAACCAAGGGCGCGAGGCTCTTTAACCAAGGCCCATGGGTGATAACACTCAGGACGGGGGCTTAAGTGTGGGTCTCAGGGCACTGCCGGTGCTGGTGCTTGGTCTCTCCTTGGAGGCCCGGGTCAGCGAAATCTGAATAAGTGTGGAATGGAGAACCAAGAGCACGAGGCTCTTAAACCAGGCCCATTGTTGATAACACTCAGGACGGGGGCTTAAGTGTGGGTCTCCGGGCATGGCCGGTGCTGGTGCTTGGTCTCTCCTTGGAGGCCCGGGTCTGCGAAATCTAACTAATTGTGGAATGGAGAACCAAGAGCGCGAGGCTCTTTAAATAAGGCCCATGGGTGATAACAATCAGGAGAGGGACTTAAGTGTGGGTCCCCGGGCACGGCCGGTGCTGGTGCTTGGTCTCTCTGTGGAGGCCCGGTTCAGTGAAATGTGACTAAGAAAGAGATCTAAACACAGGAAACTGATACACATGTGTTTCCTTTGATTCCTTTGGAGATAACCATAGGACATATGGGTAAGAACGGGAACCAAGGATCCTTTGGAGATAAGCATAGGAGTGTTTCCTTTAAAGAGGATCATAGGAATGTTTCCTTTTGAATTACTCAGAGAGAGACCCAAATATTGCACTTCCGTAACCCCTAGTGTGGGACATTTCTAGGCATTTTGCTGTAATGTAAAGTGCCTACAAGTGTCCCATGTATTGTATTACCCTAACACCAAAGGTGTCGGACATTTCCAGGCATTTTTGTTGTAATGTAAAGTGCCTAGAAGTGTCCCAAGTATTGTATCTTTCCCTAACACAAAGAGTGAGACATTTCTAGGCATTTTCAGCACTCAGGACGGGGGCCTAAGTGTGGGTCCCCGGGCACAGCCGGTGCTGGTGCTGGGTCTCTCCATGGAGGCCTGGGTCAGCGAAATCGGACTAAGTGTGGAATGGAGAACCAAGGGCGCGAGGCTCTTTAACCAAGGCCCATGGGTGATAAAACTCAGGACGGGGGCTTAAGTGTGGGTCTCAGGGCACGGCCGGTGCTGGTGCTTGGTCTCTCCTTGGAGGCCCGGGTCAGCGAAATCTGAATAAGTGTGGAATTGAGAACCAAGAGCACGAGGCTCTTAAACCAGGCCCATGGGTGATAACACTCAGGACGGGGGCTTAAGTGTGGGTCCCCGGGCACGGCCGGTGCTGGTGCTTGGTCACTCCTTGGTGGCCAGGGTCAGTGAAATGTGACTAAGAAAGAGATCTAAACACAGGAAACTGATATACATATGTTTCCTTTGATTCCTTTGGAGATAACCATAGGCAACATGGGTAAGAACAGGAAACAAGGATCCTTTGGAGATAAGCATAGGAGTGTTTCCTTTAAAGAGGATCATAGGAATGTTTCCTTTGGAATTACTCAGAGAGAGACCCAAATATTGCGCTTCCTTAACCCCTAGTGTTGGACATTTCTAGGCATTTTGCTGTAATGTAAAGTGCCTACAAGTGTCCCATGTATTGTATTACCCTAACACCAAAGGTGTGGGACATTTCCAGGCATTTTGCCTCAATGATAAGTGCCTAGAAGCGTCCGGCTCATTCTGATTGATAGGGACATTTCTAGGCATTTTTGCAATAATATAAAGCGCCTACAAATGTCCCATGTATTGTATTTTTCCCTGACACAAAGAGTGGAACATTTCTAGGCATTTTCAGCACTCAGGGTGTTGGCTTTAGAGTGGGTCCCCGGGCTCAGCAATATTTGGAGGTTTTTTCTCCCATGTTTTGTATTTTTCCCCATGAAAAAGTGTGGGACATTTCTAGGCATTTTTGCTATAATGTAAAGCGCCTAGAAGTGTCCCAAGTATTGTATCTTTCCCTAACACAAAGAGTGAGACATTTCTAGGCATTTTCAGCACTCAGGACGGGGGCCTAAGTGTGGGTCCCCGGGAACGGCCGGTGCTGGTGCTGGGTCTCTCCATGGAGGCCTGGGTCAGCGAAATCGGACTAAGTGTGGAATGGAGAACCAAAGGCGCGAGGCTCTTTAACCAAGGCCCATGGGTGATAACATTCAGGACGGGGGCTTAAGTGTGGGTCTCTGGGCACAGCCGGTGCTGGTGCTGGGTCTCTCCATGGAGGCCTGGGTCAGCGAAATCGGACTAAGTGTGGAATGGAGAACCAAGGGCGCGAGGCTCTTTAACCAAGGCCCATGGGTGATAACACTCAGGACGGGGGCTTAAGTGTGGGTCTCAGGGCACGGCCGGTGCTGGTACTGGGTCTCTTAATGTATGCCCGGGTCAGCGAAAAGTGACTAAGTGTGGAATGGAAGACCAAGGGCACGAGGCTCTTTAACCCAGGCCCATGGGTGATAACATTCAGGACGGGGGCTTAAGTGTGGGTCTCCGGGCACAGCCAGTGCTGGTGCTGGGTCTCTCCATGGAGGCCTGGGTCAGCGAAATCGGACTAAGTGTGGAATGGAGAACCAAGGGCGCGAGGCTCTTTAACCCAGGCCCATGGGTGATAACACTCAGGACGGAGGCTTAAGTGTGGGTCTCAAGGCACGGCCGGTGCTGGTACTGGGTCTCTTAATGTATGCCCGGGTCAGCGAAAAGTGACTAAGTGTGGAATGGAAGACCAAGGGCGCGAGGCTCTTTAACCCAGGCCCATGGGTGATAACATTCAGGACGGGGGCTTAAGTGTGGGTCTCCGGGAACAGCCAGTGCTGGTGCTGGGTCTCTCCATGGAGGCCTGGGTCAGCGAAATCGGACTAAGTGTGGAATGGAGAACAAAGGGCGCGAGGCTCTTTAACCAAGGCCCATGGGTGTTAACACTCAGGACGGGGGTTTAAGTGTGGGTCTCAGGGCACGGCCGGTGCTGGTGCTTGGTCTCTCCTTGGAGAACCGGGTCAGCGAAATCTGATTAAGTGTGGAATGGAGAACCTAGAGCACGAGGCTCTTTAACCAAGGCCCATGGGTGATAACACTTAGGACGGGGACTTACGTGTGGGTCTCCGGGCATGGCCGGTGCTGGTGCTTGGTCTCTCCTTGGAGACCTGGGTCAGCGAAATCTGACTAAGTGTGGAATGGAGAACCAAGGGAGCGAGGCTCTTTAACCCAGGCCCATGGGTGATAACACTCAGGACGGGGGCTTAAGTGTGGGTCTCAGGGCACGGCCGGTGCTGGTGCCTGGTCTCTCCTTGGAGGCCCGGGTCAGCGAAATCGGACTAAGTGTGGAATGGAGAACCAAGGGCGCGAGGCTCTTTAACCAAGGCCCATGGGTGATAACACTCAGGACGGGGGCTTAAGTGTGGGTCTCCGGGCATGGCCGGTGCTGGTGCTTGGTCTCTCCTTGGAGGCCCGGGTCAGCGAAATCTAACTAAGTGTGGAATGGAGAACCAAGAGCGCGAGGCTCTTTAACCCAGGCCCATGGGTGATAACACTCAGGAGAGGGACTTAAGTGTGGGTCCCCGGGCACGGCCGGTGCTGGTGCTTGGTCTCTCTGTGGAGGCCCGGTTCAGTGAAATGTGACTAAGAAAGAGATCTAAACACAGGAAACTGATACACATGTGTTTCCTTTGATTCCTTTGGAGATAACCATAGGACATATGGGTAAGAACGGGAACCAAGGATCCTTTGGAGATAAGCATAGGAGTGTTTCCTTTAAAGAGGATCATAGGAATGTTTCCTTTTGAATTACTCAGAGAGAGACCCAAATATTGCACTTCCGTAACCCCTAGTGTGGGACATTTCTAGGCATTTTGCTGTAATGTAAAGTGCCTACAAGTGTCCCATGTATTGTATTACCCTAACACCAAAGGTGTCGGACATTTCCAGGCATTTTTGCTGTAATGTAAAGTGCCTAGAAGTGTCCCAAGTATTGTATCTTTCCCTAACACAAAGAGTGAGACATTTCTAGGCATTTTCAGCACTCAGGACGGGGGCCTAAGTGTGGGTCCCCGGGCACAGCCGGTGCTGGTGCTGGGTCTCTCCATGGAGGCCTGGGTCAGCGAAATCGGACTAAGTGTGGAATGGAGAACCAAGGGCGCGAGGCTCTTTAACCAAGGCCCTTGGGTGATAACACTCAGGACGGGGTCTTAAGTGTGGGTCTCAGGGCACGGCCGGTGCTGGTGCTTGGTCTCTCCTTGGAGGCCCGGGTCAGCGAAATCTGAATAAGTGTGGAATGGAGAACCAAGAGCACGAGGCTCTTAAACCAGGCCCATGGGTGATAACACTCAGGACGGGGGCTTAAGTGTGGGTCTCAGGGCACGGCCGGTGCTGGTGCTTGGTCTCTCCTTGGAGGCCCGGGTCAGCGAAATCTGAATAAGTGTGGAATGGAGAACCAAGAGCACGAGGCTCTTAAACCAGGCCCATGGGTGATAACACTCAGGACGGGGGCTTAAGTGTGGGTCTCAGGGCACGGCCGGTGCTGGTGCTTGGTCTCTCCTTGGAGGCCCGGGTCAGCGAAATCGGACTAAGTGTGGAATGGAGAACCAAGGGCGCGAGGCTCTTTAACCAAGGCCCATGGGTGATAACACTCAGGACGGGGGCTTAAGTGTGGGTCTCAGGGCACTGCCGGTGCTGGTGCTTGGTCTCTTTTTGGAGGCCCGGGTCAGCGAAATCTGAATAAGTGTGGAATGGAGAACCAAGAGCACGAGGCTCTTAAACCAGGCCCATTGTTGATAACACTCAGGACGGGGGCTTAAGTGTGGGTCTCCGGGCATGGCCGGTGCTGGTGCTTGGTCTCTCCTTGGAGGCCCGGGTCTGCGAAATCTAACTAATTGTGGAATGGAGAACCAAGAGCGCGAGGCTCTTTAAATAAGGCCCATGGGTGATAACAATCAGGAGAGGGACTTAAGTGTGGGTCCCCGGGCACGGCCGGTGCTGGTGCTTGGTCTCTCTGTGGAGGCCCGGTTCAGTGAAATGTGACTAAGAAAGAGATCTAAACACAGGAAACTGATACACATGTGTTTCCTTTGATTCCTTTGGAGATAACCATAGGACATATGGGTAAGAACGGGAACCAAGGATCCTTTGGAGATAAGCATAGGAGTGTTTCCTTTAAAGAGGATCATAGGAATGTTTCCTTTTGAATTACTCAGAGAGAGACCCAAATATTGCACTTCCGTAACCCCTAGTGTGGGACATTTCTAGGCATTTTGCTGTAATGTAAAGTGCCTACAAGTGTCCCATGTATTGTATTACCCTAACACCAAAGGTGTCGGACATTTCCAGGCATTTTTGTTGTAATGTAAAGTGCCTAGAAGTGTCCCAAGTATTGTATCTTTCCCTAACACAAAGAGTGAGACATTTCTAGGCATTTTCAGCACTCAGGACGGGGGCCTAAGTGTGGGTCCCCGGGCACAGCCGGTGCTGGTGCTGGGTCTCTCCATGGAGGCCTGGGTCAGCGAAATCGGACTAAGTGTGGAATGGAGAACCAAGGGCGCGAGGCTCTTTAACCAAGGCCCATGGGTGATAAAACTCAGGACGGGGGCTTAAGTGTGGGTCTCAGGGCACGGCCGGTGCTGGTGCTTGGTCTCTCCTTGGAGGCCCGGGTCAGCGAAATCTGAATAAGTGTGGAATTGAGAACCAAGAGCACGAGGCTCTTAAACCAGGCCCATGGGTGATAACACTCAGGACGGGGGCTTAAGTGTGGGTCCCCGGGCACGGCCGGTGCTGGTGCTTGGTCACTCCTTGGTGGCCAGGGTCAGTGAAATGTGACTAAGAAAGAGATCTAAACACAGGAAACTGATATACATATGTTTCCTTTGATTCCTTTGGAGATAACCATAGGCAACATGGGTAAGAACAGGAAACAAGGATCCTTTGGAGATAAGCATAGGAGTGTTTCCTTTAAAGAGGATCATAGGAATGTTTCCTTTGGAATTACTCAGAGAGAGACCCAAATATTGCGCTTCCTTAACCCCTAGTGTTGGACATTTCTAGGCATTTTGCTGTAATGTAAAGTGCCTACAAGTGTCCCATGTATTGTATTACCCTAACACCAAAGGTGTGGGACATTTCCAGGCATTTTGCCTCAATGATAAGTGCCTAGAAGCGTCCGGCTCATTCTGATTGATAGGGACATTTCTAGGCATTTTTGCAATAATATAAAGCGCCTACAAATGTCCCATGTATTGTATTTTTCCCTGACACAAAGAGTGGAACATTTCTAGGCATTTTCAGCACTCAGGGTGTTGGCTTTAGAGTGGGTCCCCGGGCTCAGCAATATTTGGAGGTTTTTTCTCCCATGTTTTGTATTTTTCCCCATGAAAAAGTGTGGGACATTTCTAGGCATTTTTGCTATAATGTAAAGCGCCTAGAAGTGTCCCAAGTATTGTATCTTTCCCTAACACAAAGAGTGAGACATTTCTAGGCATTTTCAGCACTCAGGACGGGGGCCTAAGTGTGGGTCCCCGGGAACGGCCGGTGCTGGTGCTGGGTCTCTCCATGGAGGCCTGGGTCAGCGAAATCGGACTAAGTGTGGAATGGAGAACCAAAGGCGCGAGGCTCTTTAACCAAGGCCCATGGGTGATAACATTCAGGACGGGGGCTTAAGTGTGGGTCTCTGGGCACAGCCGGTGCTGGTGCTGGGTCTCTCCATGGAGGCCTGGGTCAGCGAAATCGGACTAAGTGTGGAATGGAGAACCAAGGGCGCGAGGCTCTTTAACCAAGGCCCATGGGTGATAACACTCAGGACGGGGGCTTAAGTGTGGGTCTCAGGGCACGGCCGGTGCTGGTACTGGGTCTCTTAATGTATGCCCGGGTCAGCGAAAAGTGACTAAGTGTGGAATGGAAGACCAAGGGCACGAGGCTCTTTAACCCAGGCCCATGGGTGATAACATTCAGGACGGGGGCTTAAGTGTGGGTCTCCGGGCACAGCCAGTGCTGGTGCTGGGTCTCTCCATGGAGGCCTGGGTCAGCGAAATCGGACTAAGTGTGGAATGGAGAACCAAGGGCGCGAGGCTCTTTAACCCAGGCCCATGGGTGATAACACTCAGGACGGAGGCTTAAGTGTGGGTCTCAAGGCACGGCCGGTGCTGGTACTGGGTCTCTTAATGTATGCCCGGGTCAGCGAAAAGTGACTAAGTGTGGAATGGAAGACCAAGGGCGCGAGGCTCTTTAACCCAGGCCCATGGGTGATAACATTCAGGACGGGGGCTTAAGTGTGGGTCTCCGGGAACAGCCAGTGCTGGTGCTGGGTCTCTCCATGGAGGCCTGGGTCAGCGAAATCGGACTAAGTGTGGAATGGAGAACAAAGGGCGCGAGGCTCTTTAACCAAGGCCCATGGGTGTTAACACTCAGGACGGGGGTTTAAGTGTGGGTCTCAGGGCACGGCCGGTGCTGGTGCTTGGTCTCTCCTTGGAGAACCGGGTCAGCGAAATCTGATTAAGTGTGGAATGGAGAACCTAGAGCACGAGGCTCTTTAACCAAGGCCCATGGGTGATAACACTTAGGACGGGGACTTACGTGTGGGTCTCCGGGCATGGCCGGTGCTGGTGCTTGGTCTCTCCTTGGAGACCTGGGTCAGCGAAATCTGACTAAGTGTGGAATGGAGAACCAAGGGAGCGAGGCTCTTTAACCCAGGCCCATGGGTGATAACACTCAGGACGGGGGCTTAAGTGTGGGTCTCAGGGCACGGCCGGTGCTGGTGCCTGGTCTCTCCTTGGAGGCCCGGGTCAGCGAAATCGGACTAAGTGTGGAATGGAGAACCAAGGGCGCGAGGCTCTTTAACCAAGGCCCATGGGTGATAACACTCAGGACGGGGGCTTAAGTGTGGGTCTCAGGGCACGGCCGGTGCTGGTGCTTGGTCTCTCCTTGGAGGCCCGGGTCAGCGAAATCTGAATAAGTGTGGAATGGAGAACCAAGAGCACGAGGCTCTTAAACCAGGCCCATGGTTGATAACACTCAGGACGGGGGCTTAAGTGTGGGTCTCCGGGCATGGCCGGTGCTGGTGCTTGGTCTCTCCTTGGAGGCCCGGGTCAGCGAAATCTAACTAAGTGTGGAATGGAGAACCAAGAGCGCGAGGCTCTTTAACCCAGGCCCATGGGTGATAACACTCAGGAGAGGGACTTAAGTGTGGGTCCCCGGGCACGGCCGGTGCTGGTGCTTGGTCTCTCTGTGGAGGCCCGGTTCAGTGAAATGTGACTAAGAAAGAGATCTAAACACAGGAAACTGATACACATGTGTTTCCTTTGATTCCTTTGGAGATAACCATAGGACATATGGGTAAGAACGGGAACCAAGGATCCTTTGGAGATAAGCATAGGAGTGTTTCCTTTAAAGAGGATCATAGGAATGTTTCCTTTTGAATTACTCAGAGAGAGACCCAAATATTGCACTTCCGTAACCCCTAGTGTGGGACATTTCTAGGCATTTTGCTGTAATGTAAAGTGCCTACAAGTGTCCCATGTATTGTATTACCCTAACACCAAAGGTGTCGGACATTTCCAGGCATTTTTGCTGTAATGTAAAGTGCCTAGAAGTGTCCCAAGTATTGTATCTTTCCCTAACACAAAGAGTGAGACATTTCTAGGCATTTTCAGCACTCAGGACGGGGGCCTAAGTGTGGGTCCCCGGGCACAGCCGGTGCTGGTGCTGGGTCTCTCCATGGAGGCCTGGGTCAGCGAAATCGGACTAAGTGTGGAATGGAGAACCAAGGGCGCGAGGCTCTTTAACCAAGGCCCATGGGTGATAAAACTCAGGATGGGGGCTTAAGTGTGGGTCTCAGGGCACGGCCGGTGCTGGTGCTTGGTCTCTCCTTGGAGGCCCGGGTCAGCGAAATCTGAATAAGTGTGGAATTGAGAACCAAGAGCACGAGGCTCTTAAACCAGGCCCATGGGTGATAACACTCAGGACGGGGGCTTAAGTGTGGGTCCCCGGGCACGGCCGGTGCTGGTGCTTGGTCACTCCTTGGTGGCCAGGGTCAGTGAAATGTGACTAAGAAAGAGATCTAAACACAGGAAACTGATATACATATGTTTCCTTTGATTCCTTTGGAGATAACCATAGGCAACATGGGTAAGAACAGGAAACAAGGATCCTTTGGAGATAAGCATAGGAGTGTTTCCTTTAAAGAGGATCATAGGAATGTTTCCTTTTGAATTACTCAGAGAGAGACCCAAATATTGCGCTTCCTTAACCCCTAGTGTTGGACATTTCTAGGCATTTTGCTGTAATGTAAAGTGCCTACAAGTGTCCCATGTATTGTATTACCCTAACACCAAAGGTGTGGGACATTTCCAGGCATTTTGCCTCAATGATAAGTGCCTAGAAGCGTCCGGCTCATTCTGATTGATAGGGACATTTCTAGGCATTTTTGCAATAATATAAAGCGCCTACAAATGTCCCATGTATTGTATTTTTCCCTGACACAAAGAGTGGAACATTTCTAGGCATTTTCAGCACTCAGGGTGTTGGCTTTAGAGTGGGTCCCCGGGCTCAGCAATATTTGGAGGTTTTTTCTCCCATGTTTTGTATTTTTCCCCATGAAAAAGTGTGGGACATTTCTAGGCATTTTTGCTATAATGTAAAGCACCTAGAAGTGTCCCAAGTATTGTATCTTTCCCTAACACAAAGAGTGAGACATTTCTAGGCATTTTCAGCACTCAGGACGGGGGCCTAAGTGTGGGTCCCCGGGAACGGCCGGTGCTGGTGCTGGGTCTCTCCATGGAGGCCTGGGTCAGCGAAATCGGACTAAGTGTGGAATGGAGAACCAAGGGCGCGAGGCTCTTTAACCAAGGCCCATGGGTGATAACACTCAGGACGGGGGCTTAAGTGTGGGTCTCAGGGCACGGCCGGTGCTGGTACTGGGTCTCTTAATGTATGCCCGGGTCAGCGAAAAGTGACTAAGTGTGGAATGGAAGACCAAGGGCACGAGGCTCTTTAACCCAGGCCCATGGGTGATAACATTCAGGACGGGGGCTTAAGTGTGGGTCTCCGGGCACAGCAAGTGCTGGTGCTGGGTCTCTCCATGGAGGCCTGGGTCAGCGAAATCGGACTAAGTGTGGAATGGAGAACCAAGGGCGCGAGGCTCTTTAACCCAGGCCCATGGGTGATAACACTCAGGACGGAGGCTTAAGTGTGGGTCTCAAGGCACGGCCGGTGCTGGTACTGGGTCTCTTAATGTATGCCCGGGTCAGCGAAAAGTGACTAAGTGTGGAATGGAAGACCAAGGGCGCGAGGCTCTTTAACCCAGGCCCATCGGTGATAACATTCAGGACGGGGGCTTAAGTGTGGGTCTCCGGGAACAGCCAGTGCTGGTGCTGGGTCTCTCCATGGAGGCCTGGGTCAGCGAAATCGGACTAAGTGTGGAATGGAGAACAAAGGGCGCGAGGCTCTTTAACCAAGGCCCATGGGTGTTAACACTCAGGACGGGGGTTTAAGTGTGGGTCTCAGGGCACGGCCGGTGCTGGTGCTTGGTCTCTCCTTGGAGAACCGGGTCAGCGAAATCTGATTAAGTGTGGAATGGAGAACCTAGAGCACGAGGCTCTTTAACCAAGGCCCATGGGTGATAACACTTAGGACGGGGACTTACGTGTGGGTCTCCGGGCATGGCCGGTGCTGGTGCTTGGTCTCTCCTTGGAGACCTGGGTCAGCGAAATCTGACTAAGTGTGGAATGGAGAACCAAGGGAGCGAGGCTCTTTAACCCAGGCCCATGGGTGATAACACTCAGGACGGGGGCTTAAGTGTGGGTCTCAGGGCACGGCCGGTGCTGGTGCCTGGTCTCTCCTTGGAGGCCCGGGTCAGCGAAATCGGACTAAGTGTGGAATGGAGAACCAAGGGCGCGAGGCTCTTTAACCAAGGCCCATGGGTGATAACACTCAGGACGGGGGCTTAAGTGTGGGTCTCAGGGCACGGCCGGTGCTGGTGCTTGGTCTCTCCTTGGAGGCCCGGGTCAGCGAAATCTGAATAAGTGTGGAATGGAGAACCAAGAGCACGAGGCTCTTAAACCAGGCCCATGGTTGATAACACTCAGGACGGGGGCTTAAGTGTGGGTCTCCGGGCATGGCGGGTGCTGGTGCTTGGTCTCTCCTTGGAGGCCCGGGTCAGCGAAATCTAACTAAGTGTGGAATGGAGAACCAAGAGCGCGAGGCTCTTTAACCCAGGCCCATGGGTGATAACACTCAGGAGAGGGACTTAAGTGTGGGTCCCCGGGCACGGCCGGTGCTGGTGCTTGGTCTCTCTGTGGAGGCCCGGTTCAGTGAAATGTGACTAAGAAAGAGATCTAAACACAGGAAACTGATACACATGTGTTTCCTTTGATTCCTTTGGAGATAACCATAGGACATATGGGTAAGAACGGGAACCAAGGATCCTTTGGAGATAAGCATAGGAGTGTTTCCTTTAAAGAGGATCATAGGAATGTTTCCTTTTGAATTACTCAGAGAGAGACCCAAATATTGCACTTCCGTAACCCCTAGTGTGGGACATTTCTAGGCATTTTGCTGTAATGTAAAGTGCCTACAAGTGTCCCATGTATTGTATTACCCTAACACCAAAGGTGTCGGACATTTCCAGGCATTTTTGCTGTAATGTAAAGTGCCTAGAAGTGTCCCAAGTATTGTATCTTTCCCTAACACAAAGAGTGAGACATTTCTAGGCATTTTCAGCACTCAGGACGGGGGCCTAAGTGTGGGTCCCCGGGCACAGCCGGTGCTGGTGCTGGGTCTCTCCATGGAGGCCTGGGTCAGCGAAATCGGACTAAGTGTGGAATGGAGAACCAAGGGCGCGAGGCTCTTTAACCAAGGCCCTTGGGTGATAACACTCAGGACGGGGTCTTAAGTGTGGGTCTCAGGGCACGGCCGGTGCTGGTGCTTGGTCTCTCCTTGGAGGCCCGGGTCAGCGAAATCTGAATAAGTGTGGAATGGAGAACCAAGAGCACGAGGCTCTTAAACCAGGCCCATGGGTGATAACACTCAGGACGGGGGCTTAAGTGTGGGTCTCAGGGCACGGCCGGTGCTGGTGCTTGGTCTCTCCTTGGAGGCCCGGGTCAGCGAAATCTGAATAAGTGTGGAATGGAGAGCCAAGAGCACGAGGCTCTTAAACCAGGCCCATGGGTGATAACACTCAGGACGGGGGCTTAAGTGTGGGTCTCAGGGCACGGCCGGTGCTGGTGCTTGGTCTCTCCTTGGAGGCCCGGGTCAGCGAAATCGGACTAAGTGTGGAATGGAGAACCAAGGGCGCGAGGCTCTTTAACCAAGGCCCATGGGTGATAACACTCAGGACGGGGGCTTAAGTGTGGGTCTCAGGGCACTGCCGGTGCTGGTGCTTGGTCTCTCCTTGGAGGCCCGGGTCAGCGAAATCTGAATAAGTGTGGAATGGAGAACCAAGAGCACGAGGCTCTTAAACCAGGCCCATTGTTGATAACACTCAGGACGGGGGCTTAAGTGTGGGTCTCCGGGCATGGCCGGTGCTGGTGCTTGGTCTCTCCTTGGAGGCCCGGGTCTGCGAAATCTAACTAATTGTGGAATGGAGAACCAAGAGCGCGAGGCTCTTTAACCCAGGCCCATGGGTGATAACAATCAGGAGAGGGACTTAAGTGTGGGTCCCCGGGCACGGCCGGTGCTGGTGCTTGGTCTCTCTGTGGAGGCCCGGTTCAGTGAAATGTGACTAAGAAAGAGATCTAAACACAGGAAACTGATACACATGTGTTTCCTTTGATTCCTTTGGAGATAACCATAGGACATATGGGTAAGAACGGGAACCAAGGATCCTTTGGAGATAAGCACAGGAGTGTTTCCTTTAAAGAGGATCATAGGAATGTTTCCTTTTGAATTACTCAGAGAGAGACCCAAATATTGCACTTCCGTAACCCCTAGTGTGGGACATTTCTAGGCATTTTGCTGTAATGTAAAGTGCCTACAAGTGTCCCATGTATTGTATTACCCTAACACCAAAGGTGTCGGACATTTCCAGGCATTTTTGTTGTAATGTAAAGTGCCTAGAAGTGTCCCAAGTATTGTATCTTTCCCTAACACAAAGAGTGAGACATTTCTAGGCATTTTCAGCACTCAGGACGGGGGCCTAAGTGTGGGTCCCCGGGCACAGCCGGTGCTGGTGCTGGGTCTCTCCATGGAGGCCTGGGTCAGCGAAATCGGACTAAGTGTGGAATGGAGAACCAAGGGCGCGAGGCTCTTTAACCAAGGCCCATGGGTGATAAAACTCAGGACGGGGGCTTAAGTGTGGGTCTCAGGGCACGGCCGGTGCTGGTGCTTGGTCTCTCCTTGGAGGCCCGGGTCAGCGAAATCTGAATAAGTGTGGAATTGAGAACCAAGAGCACGAGGCTCTTAAACCAGGCCCATGGGTGATAACACTCAGGACGGGGGCTTAAGTGTGGGTCCCCGGGCACGGCCGGTGCTGGTGCTTGGTCACTCCTTGGTGGCCAGGGTCAGTGAAATGTGACTAAGAAAGAGATCTAAACACAGGAAACTGATATACATATGTTTCCTTTGATTCCTTTGGAGATAACCATAGGCAACATGGGTAAGAACAGGAAACAAGGATCCTTTGGAGATAAGCATAGGAGTGTTTCCTTTAAAGAGGATCATAGGAATGTTTCCTTTTGAATTACTCAGAGAGAGACCCAAATATTGCGCTTCCTTAACCCCTAGTGTTGGACATTTCTAGGCATTTTGCTGTAATGTAAAGTGCCTACAAGTGTCCCATGTATTGTATTACCCTAACACCAAAGGTGTGGGACATTTCCAGGCATTTTGCCTCAATGATAAGTGCCTAGAAGCGTCCGGCTCATTCTGATTGATAGGGACATTTCTAGGCATTTTTGCAATAATATAAAGCGCCTACAAATGTCCCATGTATTGTATTTTTCCCTGACACAAAGAGTGGAACATTTCTAGGCATTTTCAGCACTCAGGGTGTTGGCTTTAGAGTGGGTCCCCGGGCTCAGCAATATTTGGAGGTTTTTTCTCCCATGTTTTGTATTTTTCCCCATGAAAAAGTGTGGGACATTTCTAGGCATTTTTGCTATAATGTAAAGCGCCTAGAAGTGTCCCAAGTATTGTATCTTTCCCTAACACAAAGAGTGAGACATTTCTAGGCATTTTCAGCACTCAGGACGGGGGCCTAAGTGTGGGTCCCCGGGAACGGCCGGTGCTGGTGCTGGGTCTCTCCATGGAGGCCTGGGTCAGCGAAATCGGACTAAGTGTGGAATGGAGAACCAAGGGCGCGAGGCTCTTTAACCAAGGCCCATGGGTGATAACACTCAGGACGGGGGCTTAAGTGTGGGTCTCAGGGCACGGCCGGTGCTGGTACTGGGTCTCTTAATGTATGCCCGGGTCAGCGAAAAGTGACTAAGTGTGGAATGGAAGACCAAGGGCACGAGGCTCTTTAACCCAGGCCCATGGGTGATAACATTCAGGACGGGGGCTTAAGTGTGGGTCTCCGGGCACAGCAAGTGCTGGTGCTGGGTCTCTCCATGGAGGCCTGGGTCAGCGAAATCGGACTAAGTGTGGAATGGAGAACCAAGGGCGCGAGGCTCTTTAACCCAGGCCCATGGGTGATAACACTCAGGACGGAGGCTTAAGTGTGGGTCTCAAGGCACGGCCGGTGCTGGTACTGGGTCTCTTAATGTATGCCCGGGTCAGCGAAAAGTGACTAAGTGTGGAATGGAAGACCAAGGGCGCGAGGCTCTTTAACCCAGGCCCATCGGTGATAACATTCAGGACGGGGGCTTAAGTGTGGGTCTCCGGGAACAGCCAGTGCTGGTGCTGGGTCTCTCCATGGAGGCCTGGGTCAGCGAAATCGGACTAAGTGTGGAATGGAGAACAAAGGGCGCGAGGCTCTTTAACCAAGGCCCATGGGTGTTAACACTCAGGACGGGGGTTTAAGTGTGGGTCTCAGGGCACGGCCGGTGCTGGTGCTTGGTCTCTCCTTGGAGAACCGGGTCAGCGAAATCTGATTAAGTGTGGAATGGAGAACCTAGAGCACGAGGCTCTTTAACCAAGGCCCATGGGTGATAACACTTAGGACGGGGACTTACGTGTGGGTCTCCGGGCATGGCCGGTGCTGGTGCTTGGTCTCTCCTTGGAGACCTGGGTCAGCGAAATCTGACTAAGTGTGGAATGGAGAACCAAGGGAGCGAGGCTCTTTAACCCAGGCCCATGGGTGATAACACTCAGGACGGGGGCTTAAGTGTGGGTCTCAGGGCACGGCCGGTGCTGGTGCCTGGTCTCTCCTTGGAGGCCCGGGTCAGCGAAATCGGACTAAGTGTGGAATGGAGAACCAAGGGCGCGAGGCTCTTTAACCAAGGCCCATGGGTGATAACACTCAGGACGGGGGCTTAAGTGTGGGTCTCAGGGCACGGCCGGTGCTGGTGCTTGGTCTCTCCTTGGAGGCCCGGGTCAGCGAAATCTGAATAAGTGTGGAATGGAGAACCAAGAGCACGAGGCTCTTAAACCAGGCCCATGGTTGATAACACTCAGGACGGGGGCTTAAGTGTGGGTCTCCGGGCATGGCGGGTGCTGGTGCTTGGTCTCTCCTTGGAGGCCCGGGTCAGCGAAATCTAACTAAGTGTGGAATGGAGAACCAAGAGCGCGAGGCTCTTTAACCCAGGCCCATGGGTGATAACACTCAGGAGAGGGACTTAAGTGTGGGTCCCCGGGCACGGCCGGTGCTGGTGCTTGGTCTCTCTGTGGAGGCCCGGTTCAGTGAAATGTGACTAAGAAAGAGATCTAAACACAGGAAACTGATACACATGTGTTTCCTTTGATTCCTTTGGAGATAACCATAGGACATATGGGTAAGAACGGGAACCAAGGATCCTTTGGAGATAAGCATAGGAGTGTTTCCTTTAAAGAGGATCATAGGAATGTTTCCTTTTGAATTACTCAGAGAGAGACCCAAATATTGCACTTCCGTAACCCCTAGTGTGGGACATTTCTAGGCATTTTGCTGTAATGTAAAGTGCCTACAAGTGTCCCATGTATTGTATTACCCTAACACCAAAGGTGTCGGACATTTCCAGGCATTTTTGCTGTAATGTAAAGTGCCTAGAAGTGTCCCAAGTATTGTATCTTTCCCTAACACAAAGAGTGAGACATTTCTAGGCATTTTCAGCACTCAGGACGGGGGCCTAAGTGTGGGTCCCCGGGCACAGCCGGTGCTGGTGCTGGGTCTCTCCATGGAGGCCTGGGTCAGCGAAATCGGACTAAGTGTGGAATGGAGAACCAAGGGCGCGAGGCTCTTTAACCAAGGCCCTTGGGTGATAACACTCAGGACGGGGTCTTAAGTGTGGGTCTCAGGGCACGGCCGGTGCTGGTGCTTGGTCTCTCCTTGGAGGCCCGGGTCAGCGAAATCTGAATAAGTGTGGAATGGAGAACCAAGAGCACGAGGCTCTTAAACCAGGCCCATGGGTGATAACACTCAGGACGGGGGCTTAAGTGTGGGTCTCAGGGCACGGCCGGTGCTGGTGCTTGGTCTCTCCTTGGAGGCCCGGGTCAGCGAAATCTGAATAAGTGTGGAATGGAGAGCCAAGAGCACGAGGCTCTTAAACCAGGCCCATGGGTGATAACACTCAGGACGGGGGCTTAAGTGTGGGTCTCAGGGCACGGCCGGTGCTGGTGCTTGGTCTCTCCTTGGAGGCCCGGGTCAGCGAAATCGGACTAAGTGTGGAATGGAGAACCAAGGGCGCGAGGCTCTTTAACCAAGGCCCATGGGTGATAACACTCAGGACGGGGGCTTAAGTGTGGGTCTCAGGGCACTGCCGGTGCTGGTGCTTGGTCTCTCCTTGGAGGCCCGGGTCAGCGAAATCTGAATAAGTGTGGAATGGAGAACCAAGAGCACGAGGCTCTTAAACCAGGCCCATTGTTGATAACACTCAGGACGGGGGCTTAAGTGTGGGTCTCCGGGCATGGCCGGTGCTGGTGCTTGGTCTCTCCTTGGAGGCCCGGGTCTGCGAAATCTAACTAATTGTGGAATGGAGAACCAAGAGCGCGAGGCTCTTTAACCCAGGCCCATGGGTGATAACAATCAGGAGAGGGACTTAAGTGTGGGTCCCCGGGCACGGCCGGTGCTGGTGCTTGGTCTCTCTGTGGAGGCCCGGTTCAGTGAAATGTGACTAAGAAAGAGATCTAAACACAGGAAACTGATACACATGTGTTTCCTTTGATTCCTTTGGAGATAACCATAGGACATATGGGTAAGAACGGGAACCAAGGATCCTTTGGAGATAAGCACAGGAGTGTTTCCTTTAAAGAGGATCATAGGAATGTTTCCTTTTGAATTACTCAGAGAGAGACCCAAATATTGCACTTCCGTAACCCCTAGTGTGGGACATTTCTAGGCATTTTGCTGTAATGTAAAGTGCCTACAAGTGTCCCATGTATTGTATTACCCTAACACCAAAGGTGTCGGACATTTCCAGGCATTTTTGTTGTAATGTAAAGTGCCTAGAAGTGTCCCAAGTATTGTATCTTTCCCTAACACAAAGAGTGAGACATTTCTAGGCATTTTCAGCACTCAGGACGGGGGCCTAAGTGTGGGTCCCCGGGCACAGCCGGTGCTGGTGCTGGGTCTCTCCATGGAGGCCTGGGTCAGCGAAATCGGACTAAGTGTGGAATGGAGAACCAAGGGCGCGAGGCTCTTTAACCAAGGCCCATGGGTGATAAAACTCAGGACGGGGGCTTAAGTGTGGGTCTCAGGGCACGGCCGGTGCTGGTGCTTGGTCTCTCCTTGGAGGCCCGGGTCAGCGAAATCTGAATAAGTGTGGAATTGAGAACCAAGAGCACGAGGCTCTTAAACCAGGCCCATGGGTGATAACACTCAGGACGGGGGCTTAAGTGTGGGTCCCCGGGCACGGCCGGTGCTGGTGCTTGGTCACTCCTTGGTGGCCAGGGTCAGTGAAATGTGACTAAGAAAGAGATCTAAACACAGGAAACTGATATACATATGTTTCCTTTGATTCCTTTGGAGATAACCATAGGCAACATGGGTAAGAACAGGAAACAAGGATCCTTTGGAGATAAGCATAGGAGTGTTTCCTTTAAAGAGGATCATAGGAATGTTTCCTTTTGAATTACTCAGAGAGAGACCCAAATATTGTGCTTCCTTAACCCCTAGTGTTGGACATTTCTAGGCATTTTGCTGTAATGTAAAGTGCCTACAAGTGTCCCATGTATTGTATTACCCTAACACCAAAGGTGTGGGACATTTCCAGGCATTTTGCCTCAATGATAAGTGCCTAGAAGCGTCCGGCTCATTCTGATTGATAGGGACATTTCTAGGCATTTTTGCAATAATATAAAGCGCCTACAAATGTCCCATGTATTGTATTTTTCCCTGACACAAAGAGTGGAACATTTCTAGGCATTTTCAGCACTCAGGGTGTTGGCTTTAGAGTGGGTCCCCGGGCTCAGCAATATTTGGAGGTTTTTTCTCCCATGTTTTGTATTTTTCCCCATGAAAAAGTGTGGGACATTTCTAGGCATTTTTGCTATAATGTAAAGCGCCTAGAAGTGTCCCAAGTATTGTATCTTTCCCTAACACAAAGAGTGAGACATTTCTAGGCATTTTCAGCACTCAGGACGGGGGCCTAAGTGTGGGTCCCCGGGAACGGCCGGTGCTGGTGCTGGGTCTCTCCATGGAGGCCTGGGTCAGCGAAATCGGACTAAGTGTGGAATGGAGAACCAAAGGCGCGAGGCTCTTTAACCAAGGCCCATGGGTGATAACATTCAGGACGGGGGCTTAAGTGTGGGTCTCTGGGCACAGCCGGTGCTGGTGCTGGGTCTCTCCATGGAGGCCTGGGTCAGCGAAATCGGACTAAGTGTGGAATGGAGAACCAAGGGCGCGAGGCTCTTTAACCAAGGCCCATGGGTGATAACACTCAGGACGGGGGCTTAAGTGTGGGTCTCAGGGCACGGCCGGTGCTGGTACTGGGTCTCTTAATGTATGCCCGGGTCAGCGAAAAGTGACTAAGTGTGGAATGGAAGACCAAGGGCACGAGGCTCTTTAACCCAGGCCCATGGGTGATAACATTCAGGACGGGGGCTTAAGTGTGGGTCTCCGGGCACAGCCAGTGCTGGTGCTGGGTCTCTCCATGGAGGCCTGGGTCAGCGAAATCGGACTAAGTGTGGAATGGAGAACCAAGGGCGCGAGGCTCTTTAACCCAGGCCCATGGGTGATAACACTCAGGACGGAGGCTTAAGTGTGGGTCTCAAGGCACGGCCGGTGCTGGTACTGGGTCTCTTAATGTATGCCCGGGTCAGCGAAAAGTGACTAAGTGTGGAATGGAAGACCAAGGGCGCGAGGCTCTTTAACCCAGGCCCATGGGTGATAACATTCAGGACGGGGGCTTAAGTGTGGGTCTCCGGGAACAGCCAGTGCTGGTGCTGGGTCTCTCCATGGAGGCCTGGGTCAGCGAAATCGGACTAAGTGTGGAATGGAGAACAAAGGGCGCGAGGCTCTTTAACCAAGGCCCATGGGTGTTAACACTCAGGACGGGGGTTTAAGTGTGGGTCTCAGGGCACGGCCGGTGCTGGTGCTTGGTCTCTCCTTGGAGAACCGGGTCAGCGAAATCTGATTAAGTGTGGAATGGAGAACCTAGAGCACGAGGCTCTTTAACCAAGGCCCATGGGTGATAACACTTAGGACGGGGACTTACGTGTGGGTCTCCGGGCATGGCCGGTGCTGGTGCTTGGTCTCTCCTTGGAGACCTGGGTCAGCGAAATCTGACTAAGTGTGGAATGGAGAACCAAGGGAGCGAGGCTCTTTAACCCAGGCCCATGGGTGATAACACTCAGGATGGGGGCTTAAGTGTGGGTCTCAGGGCACGGCCGGTGCTGGTGCCTGGTCTCTCCTTGGAGGCCCGGGTCAGCGAAATCGGACTAAGTGTGGAATGGAGAACCAAGGGCGCGAGGCTCTTTAACCAAGGCCCATGGGTGATAACACTCAGGACGGGGGCTTAAGTGTGGGTCCCCGGGCACGGCCGGTGCTGGTGCTTGGTCACTCCTTGGTGGCCAGGGTCAGTGAAATGTGACTAAGAAAGAGATCTAAACACAGGAAACTGATATACATATGTTTCCTTTGATTCCTTTGGAGATAACCATAGGCAACATGGGTAAGAACAGGAAACAAGGATCCTTTGGAGATAAGCATAGGAGTGTTTCCTTTAAAGAGGATCATAGGAATGTTTCCTTTTGAATTACTCAGAGAGAGACCCAAATATTGCGCTTCCTTAACCCCTAGTGTTGGACATTTCTAGGCATTTTGCTGTAATGTAAAGTGCCTACAAGTGTCCCATGTATTGTATTACCCTAACACCAAAGGTGTGGGACATTTCCAGGCATTTTGCCTCAATGATAAGTGCCTAGAAGCGTCCGGCTCATTCTGATTGATAGGGACATTTCTAGGCATTTTTGCAATAATATAAAGCGCCTACAAATGTCCCATGTATTGTATTTTTCCCTGACACAAAGAGTGGAACATTTCTAGGCATTTTCAGCACTCAGGGTGTTGGCTTTAGAGTGGGTCCCCGGGCTCAGCAATATTTGGAGGTTTTTTCTCCCATGTTTTGTATTTTTCCCCATGAAAAAGTGTGGGACATTTCTAGGCATTTTTGCTATAATGTAAAGCGCCTAGAAGTGTCCCAAGTATTGTATCTTTCCCTAACACAAAGAGTGAGACATTTCTAGGCATTTTCAGCACTCAGGACGGGGGCCTAAGTGTGGGTCCCCGGGAACGGCCGGTGCTGGTGCTGGGTCTCTCCATGGAGGCCTGGGTCAGCGAAATCGGACTAAGTGTGGAATGGAGAACCAAAGGCGCGAGGCTCTTTAACCAAGGCCCATGGGTGATAACATTCAGGACGGGGGCTTAAGTGTGGGTCTCTGGGCACAGCCGGTGCTGGTGCTGGGTCTCTCCATGGAGGCCTGGGTCAGCGAAATCGGACTAAGTGTGGAATGGAGAACCAAGGGCGCGAGGCTCTTTAACCAAGGCCCATGGGTGATAACACTCAGGACGGGGGCTTAAGTGTGGGTCTCAGGGCACGGCCGGTGCTGGTACTGGGTCTCTTAATGTATGCCCGGGTCAGCGAAAAGTGACTAAGTGTGGAATGGAAGACCAAGGGCACGAGGCTCTTTAACCCAGGCCCATGGGTGATAACATTCAGGACGGGGGCTTAAGTGTGGGTCTCCGGGCACAGCCAGTGCTGGTGCTGGGTCTCTCCATGGAGGCCTGGGTCAGCGAAATCGGACTAAGTGTGGAATGGAGAACCAAGGGCGCGAGGCTCTTTAACCCAGGCCCATGGGTGATAACACTCAGGACGGAGGCTTAAGTGTGGGTCTCAAGGCACGGCCGGTGCTGGTACTGGGTCTCTTAATGTATGCCCGGGTCAGCGAAAAGTGACTAAGTGTGGAATGGAAGACCAAGGGCGCGAGGCTCTTTAACCCAGGCCCATGGGTGATAACATTCAGGACGGGGGCTTAAGTGTGGGTCTCCGGGAACAGCCAGTGCTGGTGCTGGGTCTCTCCATGGAGGCCTGGGTCAGCGAAATCGGACTAAGTGTGGAATGGAGAACAAAGGGCGCGAGGCTCTTTAACCAAGGCCCATGGGTGTTAACACTCAGGACGGGGGTTTAAGTGTGGGTCTCAGGGCACGGCCGGTGCTGGTGCTTGGTCTCTCCTTGGAGAACCGGGTCAGCGAAATCTGATTAAGTGTGGAATGGAGAACCTAGAGCACGAGGCTCTTTAACCAAGGCCCATGGGTGATAACACTTAGGACGGGGACTTACGTGTGGGTCTCCGGGCATGGCCGGTGCTGGTGCTTGGTCTCTCCTTGGAGACCTGGGTCAGCGAAATCTGACTAAGTGTGGAATGGAGAACCAAGGGAGCGAGGCTCTTTAACCCAGGCCCATGGGTGATAACACTCAGGATGGGGGCTTAAGTGTGGGTCTCAGGGCACGGCCGGTGCTGGTGCCTGGTCTCTCCTTGGAGGCCCGGGTCAGCGAAATCGGACTAAGTGTGGAATGGAGAACCAAGGGCGCGAGGCTCTTTAACCAAGGCCCATGGGTGATAACACTCAGGACGGGGGCTTAAGTGTGGGTCCCCGGGCACGGCCGGTGCTGGTGCTTGGTCACTCCTTGGTGGCCAGGGTCAGTGAAATGTGACTAAGAAAGAGATCTAAACACAGGAAACTGATATACATATGTTTCCTTTGATTCCTTTGGAGATAACCATAGGCAACATGGGTAAGAACAGGAAACAAGGATCCTTTGGAGATAAGCATAGGAGTGTTTCCTTTAAAGAGGATCATAGGAATGTTTCCTTTTGAATTACTCAGAGAGAGACCCAAATATTGCGCTTCCTTAACCCCTAGTGTTGGACATTTCTAGGCATTTTGCTGTAATGTAAAGTGCCTACAAGTGTCCCATGTATTGTATTACCCTAACACCAAAGGTGTGGGACATTTCCAGGCATTTTGCCTCAATGATAAGTGCCTAGAAGCGTCCGGCTCATTCTGATTGATAGGGACATTTCTAGGCATTTTTGCAATAATATAAAGCGCCTACAAATGTCCCATGTATTGTATTTTTCCCTGACACAAAGAGTGGAACATTTCTAGGCATTTTCAGCACTCAGGGTGTTGGCTTTAGAGTGGGTCCCCGGGCTCAGCAATATTTGGAGGTTTTTTCTCCCATGTTTTGTATTTTTCCCCATGAAAAAGTGTGGGACATTTCTAGGCATTTTTGCTATAATGTAAAGCGCCTAGAAGTGTCCCAAGTATTGTATCTTTCCCTAACACAAAGAGTGAGACATTTCTAGGCATTTTCAGCACTCAGGACGGGGGCCTAAGTGTGGGTCCCCGGGAACGGCCGGTGCTGGTGCTGGGTCTCTCCATGGAGGCCTGGGTCAGCGAAATCGGACTAAGTGTGGAATGGAGAACCAAAGGCGCGAGGCTCTTTAACCAAGGCCCATGGGTGATAACATTCAGGACGGGGGCTTAAGTGTGGGTCTCTGGGCACAGCCGGTGCTGGTGCTGGGTCTCTCCATGGAGGCCTGGGTCAGCGAAATCGGACTAAGTGTGGAATGGAGAACCAAGGGCGCGAGGCTCTTTAACCAAGGCCCATGGGTGATAACACTCAGGACGGGGGCTTAAGTGTGGGTCTCAGGGCACGGCCGGTGCTGGTACTGGGTCTCTTAATGTATGCCCGGGTCAGCGAAAAGTGACTAAGTGTGGAATGGAAGACCAAGGGCACGAGGCTCTTTAACCCAGGCCCATGGGTGATAACATTCAGGACGGGGGCTTAAGTGTGGGTCTCCGGGCACAGCCAGTGCTGGTGCTGGGTCTCTCCATGGAGGCCTGGGTCAGCGAAATCGGACTAAGTGTGGAATGGAGAACCAAGGGCGCGAGGCTCTTTAACCCAGGCCCATGGGTGATAACACTCAGGACGGAGGCTTAAGTGTGGGTCTCAAGGCACGGCCGGTGCTGGTACTGGGTCTCTTAATGTATGCCCGGGTCAGCGAAAAGTGACTAAGTGTGGAATGGAAGACCAAGGGCGCGAGGCTCTTTAACCCAGGCCCATGGGTGATAACATTCAGGACGGGGGCTTAAGTGTGGGTCTCCGGGAACAGCCAGTGCTGGTGCTGGGTCTCTCCATGGAGGCCTGGGTCAGCGAAATCGGACTAAGTGTGGAATGGAGAACAAAGGGCGCGAGGCTCTTTAACCAAGGCCCATGGGTGTTAACACTCAGGACGGGGGTTTAAGTGTGGGTCTCAGGGCACGGCCGGTGCTGGTGCTTGGTCTCTCCTTGGAGAACCGGGTCAGCGAAATCTGATTAAGTGTGGAATGGAGAACCTAGAGCACGAGGCTCTTTAACCAAGGCCCATGGGTGATAACACTTAGGACGGGGACTTACGTGTGGGTCTCCGGGCATGGCCGGTGCTGGTGCTTGGTCTCTCCTTGGAGACCTGGGTCAGCGAAATCTGACTAAGTGTGGAATGGAGAACCAAGGGAGCGAGGCTCTTTAACCCAGGCCCATGGGTGATAACACTCAGGACGGGGGCTTAAGTGTGGGTCTCAGGGCACGGCCGGTGCTGGTGCCTGGTCTCTCCTTGGAGGCCCGGGTCAGCGAAATCGGACTAAGTGTGGAATGGAGAACCAAGGGCGCGAGGCTCTTTAACCAAGGCCCATGGGTGATAACACTCAGGACGGGGGCTTAAGTGTGGGTCTCAGGGCACGGCCGGTGCTGGTGCTTGGTCTCTTCTTGGAGGCCCGGGTCAGCGAAATCTGAATAAGTGTGGAATGGAGAACCAAGAGCACGAGGCTCTTAAACCAGGCCCATGGTTGATAACACTCAGGACGGGGGCTTAAGTGTGGGTCTCCGGGCATGGCCGGTGCTGGTGCTTGGTCTCTCCTTGGAGGACCGGGTCAGCGAAATCTAACTAAGTGTGGAATGGAGAACCAAGAGCGCGAGGCTCTTTAACCCAGGCCCATGGGTGATAACACTCAGGAGAGGGACTTAAGTGTGGGTCCCCGGGCACGGCCGGTGCTGGTGCTTGGTCTCTCTGTGGAGGCCCGGTTCAGTGAAATGTGACTAAGAAAGAGATCTAAACACAGGAAACTGATACACATGTGTTTCCTTTGATTCCTTTGGAGATAACCATAGGACATATGGGTAAGAACGGGAACCAAGGATCCTTTGGAGATAAGCATAGGAGTGTTTCCTTTAAAGAGGATCATAGGAATGTTTCCTTTTGAATTACTCAGAGAGAGACCCAAATATTGCACTTCCGTAACCCCTAGTGTGGGACATTTCTAGGCATTTTGCTGTAATGTAAAGTGCCTACAAGTGTCCCATGTATTGTATTACCCTAACACCAAAGGTGTCGGACATTTCCAGGCATTTTTGCTGTAATGTAAAGTGCCTAGAAGTGTCCCAAGTATTGTATCTTTCCCTAACACAAAGAGTGAGACATTTCTAGGCATTTTCAGCACTCAGGACGGGGGCCTAAGTGTGGGTCCCCGGGCACAGCCGGTGCTGGTGCTGGGTCTCTCCATGGAGGCCTGGGTCAGCGAAATCGGACTAAGTGTGGAATGGAGAACCAAGGGCGCGAGGCTCTTTAACCAAGGCCCTTGGGTGATAACACTCAGGACGGGGTCTTAAGTGTGGGTCTCAGGGCACGGCCGGTGCTGGTGCTTGGTCTCTCCTTGGAGGCCCGGGTCAGCGAAATCTGAATAAGTGTGGAATGGAGAACCAAGAGCACGAGGCTCTTAAACCAGGCCCATGGGTGATAACACTCAGGACGGGGGCTTAAGTGTGGGTCTCAGGGCACGGCCGGTGCTGGTGCTTGGTCTCTCCTTGGAGGCCCGGGTCAGCGAAATCTGAATAAGTGTGGAATGGAGAACCAAGAGCACGAGGCTCTTAAACCAGGCCCATGGGTGATAACACTCAGGACGGGGGCTTAAGTGTGGGTCTCAGGGCACGGCCGGTGCTGGTGCTTGGTCTCTCCTTGGAGGCCCGGGTCAGCGAAATCGGACTAAGTGTGGAATGGAGAACCAAGGGCGCGAGGCTCTTTAACCAAGGCCCATGGGTGATAACACTCAGGACGGGGGCTTAAGTGTGGGTCTCAGGGCACTGCCGGTGCTGGTGCTTGGTCTCTCCTTGGAGGCCCGGGTCAGCGAAATCTGAATAAGTGTGGAATGGAGAACCAAGAGCACGAGGCTCTTAAACCAGGCCCATGGTTGATAACACTCAGGACGGGGGCTTAAGTGTGGGTCTCCGGGCATGGCCGGTGCTGGTGCTTGGTCTCTCCTTGGAGGCCCGGGTCAGCGAAATCTAACTAATTGTGGAATGGAGAACCAAGAGCGCGAGGCTCTTTAACCCAGGCCCATGGGTGATAACAATCAGGAGAGGGACTTAAGTGTGGGTCCCCGGGCACGGCCGGTGCTGGTGCTTGGTCTCTCTGTGGAGGCCCGGTTCAGTGAAATGTGACTAAGAAAGAGATCTCAACACAGGAAACTGATACACATGTGTTTCCTTTGATTCCTTTGGAGATAACCATAGGACATATGGGTAAGAACGGGAACCAAGGATCCTTTGGAGATAAGCATAGGAGTGTTTCCTTTAAAGAGGATCATAGGAATGTTTCCTTTTGAATTACTCAGAGAGAGACCCAAATATTGCACTTCCGTAACCCCTAGTGTGGGACATTTCTAGGCATTTTGCTGTAATGTAAAGTGCCTACAAGTGTCCCATGTATTGTATTACCCTAACACCAAAGGTGTCGGACATTTCCAGGCATTTTTGTTGTAATGTAAAGTGCCTAGAAGTGTCCCAAGTATTGTATCTTTCCCTAACACAAAGAGTGAGACATTTCTAGGCATTTTCAGCACTCAGGACGGGGGCCTAAGTGTGGGTCCCCGGGCAAAGCCGGTGCTGGTGCTGGGTCTCTCCATGGAGGCCTGGGTCAGCGAAATCGGACTAAGTGTGGAATGGAGAACCAAGGGCGCGAGGCTCTTTAACCAAGGCCCATGGGTGATAACACTCAGGACGGGGGCTTAAGTGTGGGTCTCAGGGCACGGCCGGTGCTGGTGCTTGGTCACTCCTTGGTGGCCAGGGTCAGTGAAATGTGACTAAGAAAGAGATCTAAACACAGGAAACTGATATACATATGTTTCCTTTGATTCCTTTGGAGATAACCATAGGCAACATGGGTAAGAACAGGAAACAAGGATCCTTTGGAGATAAGCATAGGAGTGTTTCCTTTAAAGAGGATCATAGGAATGTTTCCTTTTGAATTACTCAGATAGAGACCCAAATATTGCGCTTCCTTAACCCCTATTGTTGGACATTTCTAGGCATTTTGCTGTAATGTAAAGTGCCTACAAGTGTCCCATGTATTGTATTACCCTAACACCAAAGGTGTGGGACATTTCCAGGCATTTTGCCTCAATGATAAGTGCCTAGAAGCGTCCGGCTCATTCTGATTGGATGGGACATTTCTAGGCATTTTTGTTATAATATAAAGCGCCTACAAATGTCCCATGTATTGTATTTTTCCCTGACACAAAGAGTGGAACATTTCTAGGCATTTTCAGCACTCAGGGTGTTGGCTTTAGAGTGGGTCCCCGGGCTCAGCAATATTTGGAGGTTTTTTCTCCCATGTTTTGTATTTTTCCCCATGAAAAAGTGTGGGACATTTCTAGGCATTTTTGCTATAATGTAAAGCGCCTAGAAGTGTCCCAAGTATTGTATCTTTCCCTAACACAAAGAGTGAGACATTTCTAGACATTTTCAGCACTCAGGACGGGGGCCTAAGTGTGGGTCCCCGGGAACGGCCGGTGCTGGTGCTGGGTCTCTCCATGGAGGCCTGGGTCAGCGAAATCGGACTAAGTGTGGAATGGAGAACCAAAGGCGCGAGGCTCTTTAACCAAGGCCCATGGGTGATAACATTCAGGACGGGGGCTTAAGTGTGGGTCTCTGGGCACAGCCGGTGCTGGTGCTGGGTCTCTCCATGGAGGCCTGGGTCAGCGAAATCGGACTAAGTGTGGAATGGAGAACCAAGGGCGCGAGGCTTTTTAACCAAGGCCCATGGGTGATAACACTCAGGACGGGGGCTTAAGTGTGGGTCTCAGGGCACGGCCGGTGCTGGTACTGGGTCTCTTAATGTATGCCCGGGTCAGCAAAAAGTGACTAAGTGTGGAATGGAAGACCAAGGGCGCGAGGCTCTTTAACCCAGGCCCATGGGTGATAACATTCAGGACGGGGGCTTAAGTGTGGGTCTCCGGGCACAGCCAGTGCTGGTGCTGGGTCTCTCCATGGAGGACAGGGTCAGCGAAATCGGACTAAGTGTGGAATGGAGAACCAAGGGCGCGAGGCTCTTTAACCAAGGCCCATGGGTGATAACACTCAGGACGTGGGCTTAAGTGTGGGTCTCCGGGCATGGCCGGTGCTGGTGCTTGGTCTCTCCTTGGAGGCCCGGGTCAGCGAAATCTGACTAAGTGTGGAATGGAGAACCAAGAGAACGAGGCTCTTTAACCCAGGCCCATGGGTGATAACACTCAGGACGGGGGCTTAAGTGTGGGTCCCCGGGCATGGCCGGTGCTGGTGCTTGGTCACTCCTTGGTGGCCAGGGTCAGTGAAATCGGACTAAGTGTGGAATGGAGAACAAAGGGCGCGAGGCTCTTTAACCAAGGCCCATGGGTGTTAACACTCAGGACGGGGGTTTAAGTGTGGGTCTCAGGGCACGGCCGGTGCTGGTGCTTGGTCTCTCCTTGGAGGCCCGGGTCAGCGAAATCGGACTAAGTGTGGAATGGAGAACCAAGGGCGCGAGGCTCTTTAACCAAGGCCCATGGTTGATAACACTCAGGACGGGGGCTTAAGTGTGGGTCTCCGGGCATGGCCGGTGCTGGTGCTTGGTCTCTCCTTGGAGGCCCGGGTCAGCGAAATCTAACTAATTGTGGAATGGAGAACCAAGAGCGCGAGGCTCTTTAACCCAGGCCCATGGGTGATAACAATCAGGAGAGGGACTTAAGTGTGGGTCCCCGGGCATGGCCGATGCTGGTGCTTGGTCTCTCTGTGGAGGCCCGGTTCAGTGAAATGTGACTAAGAAAGAGATCTAAACACAGGAAACTGATACACATGTGTTTCCTTTGATTCCTTTGGAGATAACCATAGGACATATGGGTAAGAACGGGAACCAAGGATCCTTTGGAGATAAGCATAGGAGTGTTTCCTTTAAAGAGGATCATAGGAATGTTTCCTTTTGAATTACTCAGAGAGAGACCCAAATATTGCACTTCCGTAACCCCTAGTGTGGGACATTTCTAGGCATTTTGCTGTAATGTAAAGTGCCTACAAGTGTCCCATGTATTGTATTACCCTAACACCAAAGGTGTCGGACATTTCCAGGCATTTTTGCTGTAATGTAAAGTGCCTAGAAGTGTCCCAAGTATTGTATCTTTCCCTAACACAAAGAGTGAGACATTTCTAGGCATTTTCAGCACTCAGGACGGGGGCCTAAGTGTGGGTCCCCGGGCACAGCCGGTGCTGGTGCTGGGTCTCTCCATGGAGGCCTGGGTCAGCGAAATCGGACTAAGTGTGGAATGGAGAACCAAGGGCGCGAGGCTCTTTAACCAAGGCCCTTGGGTGATAACACTCGGGACGGGGTCTTAAGTGTGGGTCTCAGGGCACGGCCGGTGCTGGTGCTTGGTCTCTCCTTGGAGGCCCGGGTCAGCGAAATCTGAATAAGTGTGGAATGGAGAACCAAGAGCACGAGGCTCTTAAACCAGGCCCATGGGTGATAACACTCAGGACGGGGGCTTAAGTGTGGGTCTCAGGGCACGGCCGGTGCTGGTGCTTGGTCTCTCCTTGGAGGCCCGGGTCAGCGAAATCTGAATAAGTGTGGAATGGAGAACCAAGAGCACGAGGCTCTTAAACCAGGCCCATGGGTGATAACACTCAGGACGGGGGCTTAAGTGTGGGTCTCAGGGCACGGCCGGTGCTGGTGCTTGGTCTCTCCTTGGAGGCCCGGGTCAGCGAAATCGGACTAAGTGTGGAATGGAGAACCAAGGGCGCGAGGCTCTTTAACCAAGGCCCATGGGTGATAACACTCAGGACGGGGGCTTAAGTGTGGGTCTCAGGGCACTGCCGGTGCTGGTGCTTGGTCTCTCCTTGGAGGCCCGGGTCAGCGAAATCTGAATAAGTGTGGAATGGAGAACCAAGAGCACGAGGCTCTTAAACCAGGCCCATTGTTGATAACACTCAGGACGGGGGCTTAAGTGTGGGTCTCCGGGCATGGCCGGTGCTGGTGCTTGGTCTCTCCTTGGAGGCCCGGGTCTGCGAAATCTAACTAATTGTGGAATGGAGAACCAAGAGCGCGAGGCTCTTTAACCCAGGCCCATGGGTGATAACAATCAGGAGAGGGACTTAAGTGTGGGTCCCCGGGCACGGCCGGTGCTGGTGCTTGGTCTCTCTGTGGAGGCCCGGTTCAGTGAAATGTGACTAAGAAAGAGATCTAAACACAGGAAACCGATACACATGTGTTTCCTTTGATTCCTTTGGAGATAACCATAGGACATATGGGTAAGAACGGGAACCAAGGATCCTTTGGAGATAAGCACAGGAGTGTTTCCTTTAAAGAGGATCATAGGAATGTTTCCTTTTGAATTACTCAGAGAGAGACCCAAATATTGCACTTCCGTAACCCCTAGTGTGGGACATTTCTAGGCATTTTGCTGTAATGTAAAGTGCCTACAAGTGTCCCATGTATTGTATTACCCTAACACCAAAGGTGTCGGACATTTCCAGGCATTTTTGTTGTAATGTAAAGTGCCTAGAAGTGTCCCAAGTATTGTATCTTTCCCTAACACAAAGAGTGAGACATTTCTAGGCATTTTCAGCACTCAGGACGGGGGCCTAAGTGTGGGTCCCCGGGCACAGCCGGTGCTGGTGCTGGGTCTCTCCATGGAGGCCTGGGTCAGCGAAATCGGACTAAGTGTGGAATGGAGAACCAAAGGCGCGAGGCTCTTTAACCAAGGCCCATGGGTGATAACATTCAGGACGGGGGCTTAAGTGTGGGTCTCTGGGCACAGCCGGTGCTGGTGCTGGGTCTCTCCATGGAGGCCTGGGTCAGCGAAATCGGACTAAGTGTGGAATGGAGAACCAAGGGCGCGAGGCTTTTTAACCAAGGCCCATGGGTGATAACACTCAGGACGGGGGCTTAAGTGTGGGTCTCAGGGCACGGCCGGTGCTGGTACTGGGTCTCTTAATGTATGCCCGGGTCAGCGAAAAGTGACTAAGTGTGGAATGGAAGACCAAGGGCGCGAGGCTCTTTAACCCAGGCCCATGGGTGATAACATTCAGGACGGGGGCTTAAGTGTGGGTCTCCGGGCACAGCCAGTGCTGGTGCTGGGTCTCTCCATGGAGGACAGGGTCAGCGAAATCGGACTAAGTGTGGAATGGAGAACCAAGGGCGCGAGGCTCTTTAACCAAGGCCCATGGGTGATAACACTCAGGACGTGGGCTTAAGTGTGGGTCTCCGGGCATGGCCGGTGCTGGTGCTTGGTCTCTCCTTGGAGGCCCGGGTCAGCGAAATCTGACTAAGTGTGGAATGGAGAACCAAGAGAACGAGGCTCTTTAACCCAGGCCCATGGGTGATAACACTCAGGACGGGGGCTTAAGTGTGGGTCCCCGGGCATGGCCGGTGCTGGTGCTTGGTCACTCCTTGGTGGCCAGGGTCAGTGAAATCGGACTAAGTGTGGAATGGAGAACAAAGGGCGCGAGGCTCTTTAACCAAGGCCCATGGGTGTTAACACTCAGGACGGGGGTTTAAGTGTGGGTCTCAGGGCACGGCCGGTGCTGGTGCTTGGTCTCTCCTTGGAGGCCCGGGTCAGCGAAATCGGACTAAGTGTGGAATGGAGAACCAAGGGCGCGAGGCTCTTTAACCAAGGCCCATGGTTGATAACACTCAGGACGGGGGCTTAAGTGTGGGTCTCCGGGCATGGCCGGTGCTGGTGCTTGGTCTCTCCTTGGAGGCCCGGGTCAGCGAAATCTAACTAATTGTGGAATGGAGAACCAAGAGCGCGAGGCTCTTTAACCCAGGCCCATGGGTGATAACAATCAGGAGAGGGACTTAAGTGTGGGTCCCCGGGCATGGCCGATGCTGGTGCTTGGTCTCTCTGTGGAGGCCCGGTTCAGTGAAATGTGACTAAGAAAGAGATCTAAACACAGGAAACTGATACACATGTGTTTCCTTTGATTCCTTTGGAGATAACCATAGGACATATGGGTAAGAACGGGAACCAAGGATCCTTTGGAGATAAGCATAGGAGTGTTTCCTTTAAAGAGGATCATAGGAATGTTTCCTTTTGAATTACTCAGAGAGAGACCCAAATATTGCACTTCCGTAACCCCTAGTGTGGGACATTTCTAGGCATTTTGCTGTAATGTAAAGTGCCTACAAGTGTCCCATGTATTGTATTACCCTAACACCAAAGGTGTCGGACATTTCCAGGCATTTTTGCTGTAATGTAAAGTGCCTAGAAGTGTCCCAAGTATTGTATCTTTCCCTAACACAAAGAGTGAGACATTTCTAGGCATTTTCAGCACTCAGGACGGGGGCCTAAGTGTGGGTCCCCGGGCACAGCCGGTGCTGGTGCTGGGTCTCTCCATGGAGGCCTGGGTCAGCGAAATCGGACTAAGTGTGGAATGGAGAACCAAGGGCGCGAGGCTCTTTAACCAAGGCCCTTGGGTGATAACACTCGGGACGGGGTCTTAAGTGTGGGTCTCAGGGCACGGCCGGTGCTGGTGCTTGGTCTCTCCTTGGAGGCCCGGGTCAGCGAAATCTGAATAAGTGTGGAATGGAGAACCAAGAGCACGAGGCTCTTAAACCAGGCCCATGGGTGATAACACTCAGGACGGGGGCTTAAGTGTGGGTCTCAGGGCACGGCCGGTGCTGGTGCTTGGTCTCTCCTTGGAGGCCCGGGTCAGCGAAATCTGAATAAGTGTGGAATGGAGAACCAAGAGCACGAGGCTCTTAAACCAGGCCCATGGGTGATAACACTCAGGACGGGGGCTTAAGTGTGGGTCTCAGGGCACGGCCGGTGCTGGTGCTTGGTCTCTCCTTGGAGGCCCGGGTCAGCGAAATCGGACTAAGTGTGGAATGGAGAACCAAGGGCGCGAGGCTCTTTAACCAAGGCCCATGGGTGATAACACTCAGGACGGGGGCTTAAGTGTGGGTCTCAGGGCACTGCCGGTGCTGGTGCTTGGTCTCTCCTTGGAGGCCCGGGTCAGCGAAATCTGAATAAGTGTGGAATGGAGAACCAAGAGCACGAGGCTCTTAAACCAGGCCCATTGTTGATAACACTCAGGACGGGGGCTTAAGTGTGGGTCTCCGGGCATGGCCGGTGCTGGTGCTTGGTCTCTCCTTGGAGGCCCGGGTCTGCGAAATCTAACTAATTGTGGAATGGAGAACCAAGAGCGCGAGGCTCTTTAACCCAGGCCCATGGGTGATAACAATCAGGAGAGGGACTTAAGTGTGGGTCCCCGGGCACGGCCGGTGCTGGTGCTTGGTCTCTCTGTGGAGGCCCGGTTCAGTGAAATGTGACTAAGAAAGAGATCTAAACACAGGAAACCGATACACATGTGTTTCCTTTGATTCCTTTGGAGATAACCATAGGACATATGGGTAAGAACGGGAACCAAGGATCCTTTGGAGATAAGCACAGGAGTGTTTCCTTTAAAGAGGATCATAGGAATGTTTCCTTTTGAATTACTCAGAGAGAGACCCAAATATTGCACTTCCGTAACCCCTAGTGTGGGACATTTCTAGGCATTTTGCTGTAATGTAAAGTGCCTACAAGTGTCCCATGTATTGTATTACCCTAACACCAAAGGTGTCGGACATTTCCAGGCATTTTTGTTGTAATGTAAAGTGCCTAGAAGTGTCCCAAGTATTGTATCTTTCCCTAACACAAAGAGTGAGACATTTCTAGGCATTTTCAGCACTCAGGACGGGGGCCTAAGTGTGGGTCCCCGGGCACAGCCGGTGCTGGTGCTGGGTCTCTCCATGGAGGCCTGGGTCAGCGAAATCGGACTAAGTGTGGAATGGAGAACCAAGGGCGCGAGGCTCTTTAACCAAGGCCCATGGGTGATAAAACTCAGGACGGGGGCTTAAGTGTGGGTCTCAGGGCACGGCCGGTGCTGGTGCTTGGTCTCTCCTTGGAGGCCCGGGTCAGCGAAATCTGAATAAGTGTGGAATTGAGAACCAAGAGCACGAGGCTCTTAAACCAGGCCCATGGGTGATAACACTCAGGACGGGGGCTTAAGTGTGGGTCCCCGGGCACGGCCGGTGCTGGTGCTTGGTCACTCCTTGGTGGCCAGGGTCAGTGAAATGTGACTAAGAAAGAGATCTAAACACAGGAAACTGATATACATATGTTTCCTTTGATTCCTTTGGAGATAACCATAGGCAACATGGGTAAGAACAGGAAACAAGGATCCTTTGGAGATAAGCATAGGAGTGTTTCCTTTAAAGAGGATCATAGGAATGTTTCCTTTTGAATTACTCAGAGAGAGACCCAAATATTGTGCTTCCTTAACCCCTAGTGTTGGACATTTCTAGGCATTTTGCTGTAATGTAAAGTGCCTACAAGTGTCCCATGTATTGTATTACCCTAACACCAAAGGTGTGGGACATTTCCAGGCATTTTGCCTCAATGATAAGTGCCTAGAAGCGTCCGGCTCATTCTGATTGATAGGGACATTTCTAGGCATTTTTGCAATAATATAAAGCGCCTACAAATGTCCCATGTATTGTATTTTTCCCTGACACAAAGAGTGGAACATTTCTAGGCATTTTCAGCACTCAGGGTGTTGGCTTTAGAGTGGGTCCCCGGGCTCAGCAATATTTGGAGGTTTTTTCTCCCATGTTTTGTATTTTTCCCCATGAAAAAGTGTGGGACATTTCTAGGCATTTTTGCTATAATGTAAAGCGCCTAGAAGTGTCCCAAGTATTGTATCTTTCCCTAACACAAAGAGTGAGACATTTCTAGGCATTTTCAGCACTCAGGACGGGGGCCTAAGTGTGGGTCCCCGGGAACGGCCGGTGCTGGTGCTGGGTCTCTCCATGGAGGCCTGGGTCAGCGAAATCGGACTAAGTGTGGAATGGAGAACCAAAGGCGCGAGGCTCTTTAACCAAGGCCCATGGGTGATAACATTCAGGACGGGGGCTTAAGTGTGGGTCTCTGGGCACAGCCGGTGCTGGTGCTGGGTCTCTCCATGGAGGCCTGGGTCAGCGAAATCGGACTAAGTGTGGAATGGAGAACCAAGGGCGCGAGGCTCTTTAACCAAGGCCCATGGGTGATAACACTCAGGACGGGGGCTTAAGTGTGGGTCTCAGGGCACGGCCGGTGCTGGTACTGGGTCTCTTAATGTATGCCCGGGTCAGCGAAAAGTGACTAAGTGTGGAATGGAAGACCAAGGGCACGAGGCTCTTTAACCCAGGCCCATGGGTGATAACATTCAGGACGGGGGCTTAAGTGTGGGTCTCCGGGCACAGCCAGTGCTGGTGCTGGGTCTCTCCATGGAGGCCTGGGTCAGCGAAATCGGACTAAGTGTGGAATGGAGAACCAAGGGCGCGAGGCTCTTTAACCCAGGCCCATGGGTGATAACACTCAGGACGGAGGCTTAAGTGTGGGTCTCAAGGCACGGCCGGTGCTGGTACTGGGTCTCTTAATGTATGCCCGGGTCAGCGAAAAGTGACTAAGTGTGGAATGGAAGACCAAGGGCGCGAGGCTCTTTAACCCAGGCCCATGGGTGATAACATTCAGGACGGGGGCTTAAGTGTGGGTCTCCGGGAACAGCCAGTGCTGGTGCTGGGTCTCTCCATGGAGGCCTGGGTCAGCGAAATCGGACTAAGTGTGGAATGGAGAACAAAGGGCGCGAGGCTCTTTAACCAAGGCCCATGGGTGTTAACACTCAGGACGGGGGTTTAAGTGTGGGTCTCAGGGCACGGCCGGTGCTGGTGCTTGGTCTCTCCTTGGAGAACCGGGTCAGCGAAATCTGATTAAGTGTGGAATGGAGAACCTAGAGCACGAGGCTCTTTAACCAAGGCCCATGGGTGATAACACTTAGGACGGGGACTTAAGTGTGGGTCCCCGGGCACGGCCGGTGCTGGTGCTTGGTCACTCCTTGGTGGCCAGGGTCAGTGAAATGTGACTAAGAAAGAGATCTAAACACAGGAAACTGATATACATATGTTTCCTTTGATTCCTTTGGAGATAACCATAGGCAACATGGGTAAGAACAGGAAACAAGGATCCTTTGGAGATAAGCATAGGAGTGTTTCCTTTAAAGAGGATCATAGGAATGTTTCCTTTTGAATTACTCAGAGAGAGACCCAAATATTGCGCTTCCTTAACCCCTAGTGTTGGACATTTCTAGGCATTTTGCTGTAATGTAAAGTGCCTACAAGTGTCCCATGTATTGTATTACCCTAACACCAAAGGTGTGGGACATTTCCAGGCATTTTGCCTCAATGATAAGTGCCTAGAAGCGTCCGGCTCATTCTGATTGATAGGGACATTTCTAGGCATTTTTGCAATAATATAAAGCGCCTACAAATGTCCCATGTATTGTATTTTTCCCTGACACAAAGAGTGGAACATTTCTAGGCATTTTCAGCACTCAGGGTGTTGGCTTTAGAGTGGGTCCCCGGGCTCAGCAATATTTGGAGGTTTTTTCTCCCATGTTTTGTATTTTTCCCCATGAAAAAGTGTGGGACATTTCTAGGCATTTTTGCTATAATGTAAAGCGCCTAGAAGTGTCCCAAGTATTGTATCTTTCCCTAACACAAAGAGTGAGACATTTCTAGGCATTTTCAGCACTCAGGACGGGGGCCTAAGTGTGGGTCCCCGGGAACGGCCGGTGCTGGTGCTGGGTCTCTCCATGGAGGCCTGGGTCAGCGAAATCGGACTAAGTGTGGAATGGAGAACCAAAGGCGCGAGGCTCTTTAACCAAGGCCCATGGGTGATAACATTCAGGACGGGGGCTTAAGTGTGGGTCTCTGGGCACAGCCGGTGCTGGTGCTGGGTCTCTCCATGGAGGCCTGGGTCAGCGAAATCGGACTAAGTGTGGAATGGAGAACCAAGGGCGCGAGGCTCTTTAACCAAGGCCCATGGGTGATAACACTCAGGACGGGGGCTTAAGTGTGGGTCTCAGGGCACGGCCGGTGCTGGTACTGGGTCTCTTAATGTATGCCCGGGTCAGCGAAAAGTGACTAAGTGTGGAATGGAAGACCAAGGGCACGAGGCTCTTTAACCCAGGCCCATGGGTGATAACATTCAGGACGGGGGCTTAAGTGTGGGTCTCCGGGCACAGCCAGTGCTGGTGCTGGGTCTCTCCATGGAGGCCTGGGTCAGCGAAATCGGACTAAGTGTGGAATGGAGAACCAAGGGCGCGAGGCTCTTTAACCCAGGCCCATGGGTGATAACACTCAGGACGGAGGCTTAAGTGTGGGTCTCAAGGCACGGCCGGTGCTGGTACTGGGTCTCTTAATGTATGCCCGGGTCAGCGAAAAGTGACTAAGTGTGGAATGGAAGACCAAGGGCGCGAGGCTCTTTAACCCAGGCCCATGGGTGATAACATTCAGGACGGGGGCTTAAGTGTGGGTCTCCGGGAACAGCCAGTGCTGGTGCTGGGTCTCTCCATGGAGGCCTGGGTCAGCGAAATCGGACTAAGTGTGGAATGGAGAACAAAGGGCGCGAGGCTCTTTAACCAAGGCCCATGGGTGTTAACACTCAGGACGGGGGTTTAAGTGTGGGTCTCAGGGCACGGCCGGTGCTGGTGCTTGGTCTCTCCTTGGAGAACCGGGTCAGCGAAATCTGATTAAGTGTGGAATGGAGAACCTAGAGCACGAGGCTCTTTAACCAAGGCCCATGGGTGATAACACTTAGGACGGGGACTTACGTGTGGGTCTCCGGGCATGGCCGGTGCTGGTGCTTGGTCTCTCCTTGGAGACCTGGGTCAGCGAAATCTGACTAAGTGTGGAATGGAGAACCAAGGGAGCGAGGCTCTTTAACCCAGGCCCATGGGTGATAACACTCAGGACGGGGGCTTAAGTGTGGGTCTCAGGGCACGGCCGGTGCTGGTGCCTGGTCTCTCCTTGGAGGCCCGGGTCAGCGAAATCGGACTAAGTGTGGAATGGAGAACCAAGGGCGCGAGGCTCTTTAACCAAGGCCCATGGGTGATAACACTCAGGACGGGGGCTTAAGTGTGGGTCTCAGGGCACGGCCGGTGCTGGTGCTTGGTCTCTTCTTGGAGGCCCGGGTCAGCGAAATCTGAATAAGTGTGGAATGGAGAACCAAGAGCACGAGGCTCTTAAACCAGGCCCATGGTTGATAACACTCAGGACGGGGGCTTAAGTGTGGGTCTCCGGGCATGGCCGGTGCTGGTGCTTGGTCTCTCCTTGGAGGACCGGGTCAGCGAAATCTAACTAAGTGTGGAATGGAGAACCAAGAGCGCGAGGCTCTTTAACCCAGGCCCATGGGTGATAACACTCAGGACGGGGGCTTAAGTGTGGGTCTCAGGGCACGGCCGGTGCTGGTGCTGGGTCTCTCCATGGAGGCCTGGGTCAGCGAAATCGGACTAAGTGTGGAATGGAGAACCAAGGGCGCGAGGCTCTTTAACCAAGGCCCATGGGTGATAACACTCAGGACGGGGGCTTAAGTGTGGGTCTCAGGGCACGGCCGGTGCTGGTACTGGGTCTCTTAATGTATGCCCGGGTCAGCGAAAAGTGACTAAGTGTGGAATGGAAGACCAAGGGCACGAGGCTCTTTAACCCAGGCCCATGGGTGATAACATTCAGGACGGGGGCTTAAGTGTGGGTCTCCGGGCACAGCCAGTGCTGGTGCTGGGTCTCTCCATGGAGGCCTGGGTCAGCGAAATCGGACTAAGTGTGGAATGGAGAACCAAGGGCGCGAGGCTCTTTAACCCAGGCCCATGGGTGATAACACTCAGGACGGAGGCTTAAGTGTGGGTCTCAAGGCACGGCCGGTGCTGGTACTGGGTCTCTTAATGTATGCCCGGGTCAGCGAAAAGTGACTAAGTGTGGAATGGAAGACCAAGGGCGCGAGGCTCTTTAACCCAGGCCCATGGGTGATAACATTCAGGACGGGGGCTTAAGTGTGGGTCTCCGGGAACAGCCAGTGCTGGTGCTGGGTCTCTCCATGGAGGCCTGGGTCAGCGAAATCGGACTAAGTGTGGAATGGAGAACAAAGGGCGCGAGGCTCTTTAACCAAGGCCCATGGGTGTTAACACTCAGGACGGGGGTTTAAGTGTGGGTCTCAGGGCACGGCCGGTGCTGGTGCTTGGTCTCTCCTTGGAGAACCGGGTCAGCGAAATCTGATTAAGTGTGGAATGGAGAACCTAGAGCACGAGGCTCTTTAACCAAGGCCCATGGGTGATAACACTTAGGACGGGGACTTACGTGTGGGTCTCCGGGCATGGCCGGTGCTGGTGCTTGGTCTCTCCTTGGAGACCTGGGTCAGCGAAATCTGACTAAGTGTGGAATGGAGAACCAAGGGAGCGAGGCTCTTTAACCCAGGCCCATGGGTGATAACACTCAGGACGGGGGCTTAAGTGTGGGTCTCAGGGCACGGCCGGTGCTGGTGCCTGGTCTCTCCTTGGAGGCCCGGGTCAGCGAAATCGGACTAAGTGTGGAATGGAGAACCAAGGGCGCGAGGCTCTTTAACCAAGGCCCATGGGTGATAACACTCAGGACGGGGGCTTAAGTGTGGGTCTCAGGGCACGGCCGGTGCTGGTGCTTGGTCTCTTCTTGGAGGCCCGGGTCAGCGAAATCTGAATAAGTGTGGAATGGAGAACCAAGAGCACGAGGCTCTTAAACCAGGCCCATGGTTGATAACACTCAGGACGGGGGCTTAAGTGTGGGTCTCCGGGCATGGCCGGTGCTGGTGCTTGGTCTCTCCTTGGAGGACCGGGTCAGCGAAATCTAACTAAGTGTGGAATGGAGAACCAAGAGCGCGAGGCTCTTTAACCCAGGCCCATGGGTGATAACACTCAGGAGAGGGACTTAAGTGTGGGTCCCCGGGCACGGCCGGTGCTGGTGCTTGGTCTCTCTGTGGAGGCCCGGTTCAGTGAAATGTGACTAAGAAAGAGATCTAAACACAGGAAACTGATACACATGTGTTTCCTTTGATTCCTTTGGAGATAACCATAGGACATATGGGTAAGAACGGGAACCAAGGATCCTTTGGAGATAAGCATAGGAGTGTTTCCTTTAAAGAGGATCATAGGAATGTTTCCTTTTGAATTACTCAGAGAGAGACCCAAATATTGCACTTCCGTAACCCCTAGTGTGGGACATTTCTAGGCATTTTGCTGTAATGTAAAGTGCCTACAAGTGTCCCATGTATTGTATTACCCTAACACCAAAGGTGTCGGACATTTCCAGGCATTTTTGCTGTAATGTAAAGTGCCTAGAAGTGTCCCAAGTATTGTATCTTTCCCTAACACAAAGAGTGAGACATTTCTAGGCATTTTCAGCACTCAGGACGGGGGCCTAAGTGTGGGTCCCCGGGCACAGCCGGTGCTGGTGCTGGGTCTCTCCATGGAGGCCTGGGTCAGCGAAATCGGACTAAGTGTGGAATGGAGAACCAAGGGCGCGAGGCTCTTTAACCAAGGCCCTTGGGTGATAACACTCAGGACGGGGTCTTAAGTGTGGGTCTCAGGGCACGGCCGGTGCTGGTGCTTGGTCTCTCCTTGGAGGCCCGGGTCAGCGAAATCTGAATAAGTGTGGAATGGAGAACCAAGAGCACGAGGCTCTTAAACCAGGCCCATGGGTGATAACACTCAGGACGGGGGCTTAAGTGTGGGTCTCAGGGCACGGCCGGTGCTGGTGCTTGGTCTCTCCTTGGAGGCCCGGGTCAGCGAAATCTGAATAAGTGTGGAATGGAGAACCAAGAGCACGAGGCTCTTAAACCAGGCCCATGGGTGATAACACTCAGGACGGGGGCTTAAGTGTGGGTCTCAGGGCACGGCCGGTGCTGGTGCTTGGTCTCTCCTTGGAGGCCCGGGTCAGCGAAATCGGACTAAGTGTGGAATGGAGAACCAAGGGCGCGAGGCTCTTTAACCAAGGCCCATGGGTGATAACACTCAGGACGGGGGCTTAAGTGTGGGTCTCAGGGCACTGCCGGTGCTGGTGCTTGGTCTCTCCTTGGAGGCCCGGGTCAGCGAAATCTGAATAAGTGTGGAATGGAGAACCAAGAGCACGAGGCTCTTAAACCAGGCCCATGGTTGATAACACTCAGGACGGGGGCTTAAGTGTGGGTCTCCGGGCATGGCCGGTGCTGGTGCTTGGTCTCTCCTTGGAGGCCCGGGTCAGCGAAATCTAACTAATTGTGGAATGGAGAACCAAGAGCGCGAGGCTCTTTAACCCAGGCCCATGGGTGATAACAATCAGGAGAGGGACTTAAGTGTGGGTCCCCGGGCACGGCCGGTGCTGGTGCTTGGTCTCTCTGTGGAGGCCCGGTTCAGTAAAATGTGACTAAGAAAGAGATCTCAACACAGGAAACTGATACACATGTGTTTCCTTTGATTCCTTTGGAGATAACCATAGGACATATGGGTAAGAACGGGAACCAAGGATCCTTTGGAGATAAGCATAGGAGTGTTTCCTTTAAAGAGGATCATAGGAATGTTTCCTTTTGAATTACTCAGAGAGAGACCCAAATATTGCACTTCCGTAACCCCTAGTGTGGGACATTTCTAGGCATTTTGCTGTAATGTAAAGTGCCTACAAGTGTCCCATGTATTGTATTACCCTAACACCAAAGGTGTCGGACATTTCCAGGCATTTTTGTTGTAATGTAAAGTGCCTAGAAGTGTCCCAAGTATTGTATCTTTCCCTAACACAAAGAGTGAGACATTTCTAGGCATTTTCAGCACTCAGGACGGGGGCCTAAGTGTGGGTCCCCGGGCAAAGCCGGTGCTGGTGCTGGGTCTCTCCATGGAGGCCTGGGTCAGCGAAATCGGACTAAGTGTGGAATGGAGAACCAAGGGCGCGAGGCTCTTTAACCAAGGCCCATGGGTGATAACACTCAGGACGGGGGCTTAAGTGTGGGTCCCCGGGCACGGCCGGTGCTGGTGCTTGGTCACTCCTTGGTGGCCAGGGTCAGTGAAATGTGACTAAGAAAGAGATCTAAACACAGGAAACTGATATACATATGTTTCCTTTGATTCCTTTGGAGATAACCATAGGCAACATGGGTAAGAACAGGAAACAAGGATCCTTTGGAGATAAGCATAGGAGTGTTTCCTTTAAAGAGGATCATAGGAATGTTTCCTTTTGAATTACTCAGAGAGAGACCCAAATATTGCGCTTCCTTAACCCCTACTGTTGGACATTTCTAGGCATTTTGCTGTAATGTAAAGTGCCTACAAGTGTCCCATGTATTGTATTACCCTAACACCAAAGGTTTGGGACATTTCCAGGCATTTTGCCTCAATGATAAGTGCCTAGAAGCGTCCGGCTCATTCTGATTGGTTGGGACATTTCTAGGCATTTTTGCTATAATATAAAGCGCCTACAAATGTCCCATGTATTGTATTTTTCCCTGACACAAAGAGTGGAACATTTCTAGGCATTTTCAGCACTCAGGGTGTTGGCTTTAGAGTGGGTCCCCGGGCTCAGCAATATTTGGAGGTTTTTTCTCCCATGTTTTGTATTTTTCCCCATGAAAAAGTGTGGGACATTTCTAGGCATTTTTGCTATAATGTAAAGCGCCTAGAAGTGTCCCAAGTATTGTATCTTTCCCTAACACAAAGAGTGAGACATTTCTAGGCATTTTCAGCACTCAGGACGGGGGCCTAAGTGTGGGTCCCCGGGAACGGCCGGTGCTGGTGCTGGGTCTCTCCATGGAGGCCTGGGTCAGCGAAATCGGACTAAGTGTGGAATGGAGAACCAAAGGCGCGAGGCTCTTTAACCAAGGCCCATGGGTGATAACATTCAGGACGGGGGCTTAAGTGTGGGTCTCTGGGCACAGCCGGTGCTGGTGCTGGGTCTCTCCATGGAGGCCTGGGTCAGCGAAATCGGACTAAGTGTGGAATGGAGAACCAAGGGCGCGAGGCTCTTTAACCCAGGCCCATGGGTGATAACACTCAGGACGGAGGCTTAAGTGTGGGTCTCAAGGCACGGCCGGTGCTGGTACTGGGTCTCTTAATGTATGCCCGGGTCAGCGAAAAGTGACTAAGTGTGGAATGGAAGACCAAGGGCGCGAGGCTCTTTAACCCAGGCCCATGGGTGATAACATTCAGGACAGGGGCTTAAGTGTGGGTCTCCGGGAACAGCCAGTGCTGGTGCTGGGTCTCTCCATGGAGGCCTGGGTCAGCGAAATCGGACTAAGTGTGGAATGGAGAACAAAGGGCGCGAGGCTCTTTAACCAAGGCCCATGGGTGTTAACACTCAGGACGGGGGTTTAAGTGTGGGTCTCAGGGCACGGCCGGTGCTGGTGCTTGGTCTCTCCTTGGAGAACCGGGTCAGCGAAATCTGATTAAGTGTGGAATGGAGAACCTAGAGCACGAGGCTCTTTAACCAAGGCCCATGGGTGATAACACTTAGGACTTACGTGTGGGTCTCCGGGCATGGCCGGTGCTGGTGCTTGGTCTCTCCTTGGAGACCTGGGTCAGCGAAATCTGACTAAGTGTGGAATGGAGAACCAAGGGAGCGAGGCTCTTTAACCCAGGCCCATGGGTGATAACACTCAGGACGGGGGCTTAAGTGTGGGTCTCAGGGCACGGCCGGTGCTGGTGCTGGGTCTCTCCATGGAGGCCTGGGTCAGCGAAATCGGACTAAGTGTGGAATGGAGAACCAAGGGCGCGAGGCTCTTTAACCCAGGCCCATGGGTGATAACACTCAGGACGGAGGCTTAAGTGTGGGTCTCAAGGCACGGCCGGTGCTGGTACTGGGTCTCTTAATGTATGCCCGGGTCAGCGAAAAGTGACTAAGTGTGGAATGGAAGACCAAGGGCGCGAGGCTCTTTAACCCAGGCCCATGGGTGATAACATTCAGGACAGGGGCTTAAGTGTGGGTCTCCGGGAACAGCCAGTGCTGGTGCTGGGTCTCTCCATGGAGGCCTGGGTCAGCGAAATCGGACTAAGTGTGGAATGGAGAACAAAGGGCGCGAGGCTCTTTAACCAAGGCCCATGGGTGTTAACACTCAGGACGGGGGTTTAAGTGTGGGTCTCAGGGCACGGCCGGTGCTGGTGCTTGGTCTCTCCTTGGAGAACCGGGTCAGCGAAATCTGATTAAGTGTGGAATGGAGAACCTAGAGCACGAGGCTCTTTAACCAAGGCCCATGGGTGATAACACTTAGGACGGGGACTTACGTGTGGGTCTCCGGGCATGGCCGGTGCTGGTGCTTGGTCTCTCCTTGGAGACCTGGGTCAGCGAAATCTGACTAAGTGTGGAATGGAGAACCAAGGGAGCGAGGCTCTTTAACCCAGGCCCATGGGTGATAACACTCAGGACGGGGGCTTAAGTTTGGGTCTCAGGGCACGGCCGGTGCTGGTGCCTGGTCTCTCCTTGGAGGCCCGGGTCAGCGAAATCGGACTAAGTGTGGAATGGAGAACCAAGGGCGCGAGGCTCTTTAACCAAGGCCCATGGGTGATAACACTCAGGACGGGGGCTTAAGTGTGGGTCTCAGGGCACGGCCGGTTCTGGTGCTTGGTCTCTCCTTGGAGGCCCGGGTCAGCGAAATCTGAATAAGTGTGGAATGGAGAACCAAGAGCACGAGGCTCTTAAACCAGGCCCATGGTTGATAACACTCAGGACGGGGGCTTAAGTGTGGGTCTCCGGGCATGGCCGGTGCTGGTGCTTGGTCTCTCCTTGGAGGCCCGGGTCAGCGAAATCTAACTAAGTGTGGAATGGAGAACCAAGAGCGCGAGGCTCTTTAACCCAGGCCCATGGGTGATAACACTCAGGAGAGGGACTTAAGTGTGGGTCCCCGGGCACGGCCGGTGCTGGTGCTTGGTCTCTCTGTGGAGGCCCGGTTCAGTGAAATGTGACTAAGAAAGAGATCTAAACACAGGAAACTGATACACATGTGTTTCCTTTGATTCCTTTGGAGATAACCATAGGACATATGGGTAAGAACGGGAACCAAGGATCCTTTGGAGATAAGCATAGGAGTGTTTCCTTTAAAGAGGATCATAGGAATGTTTCCTTTTGAATTACTCAGAGAGAGACCCAAATATTGCACTTCCGTAACCCCTAGTGTGGGACATTTCTAGGCATTTTGCTGTAATGTAAAGTGCCTACAAGTGTCCCATGTATTGTATTACCCTAACACCAAAGGTGTCGGACATTTCCAGGCATTTTTGCTGTAATGTAAAGTGCCTAGAAGTGTCCCAAGTATTGTATCTTTCCCTAACACAAAGAGTGAGACATTTCTAGGCATTTTCAGCACTCAGGACGGGGGCCTAAGTGTGGGTCCCCGGGCACAGCCGGTGCTGGTGCTGGGTCTCTCCATGGAGGCCTGGGTCAGCGAAATCGGACTAAGTGTGGAATGGAGAACCAAGGGCGCGAGGCTCTTTAACCAAGGCCCTTGGGTGATAACACTCAGGACGGGGTCTTAAGTGTGGGTCTCAGGGCACGGCCGGTGCTGGTGCTTGGTCTCTCCTTGGAGGCCCGGGTCAGCGAAATCTGAATAAGTGTGGAATGGAGAACCAAGAGCACGAGGCTCTTAAACCAGGCCCATGGGTGATAACACTCAGGACGGGGGCTTAAGTGTGGGTCTCAGGGCACGGCCGGTGCTGGTGCTTGGTCTCTCCTTGGAGGCCCGGGTCAGCGAAATCGGACTAAGTGTGGAATGGAGAACCAAGGGCGCGAGGCTCTTTAACCAAGGCCCATGGGTGATAACACTCAGGACGGGGGCTTAAGTTTGGGTCTCAGGGCACTGCCGGTGCTGGTGCTTGGTCTCTCCTTGGAGGCCCGGGTCAGCGAAATCTGAATAAGTGTGGAATGGAGAACCAAGAGCACGAGGCTCTTAAACCAGGCCCATGGTTGATAACACTCAGGACGGGGGCTTAAGTGTGGGTCTCCGGGCATGAAAGGTGCTGGTGCTTGGTCTCTCCTTGGAGGCCCGGGTCAGCGAAATCTAACTAATTGTGGAATGGAGAACCAAGAGCGCGAGGCTCTTTAACCCAGGCCCATGGGTGATAACAATCAGGAGAGGGACTTAAGTGTGGGTCCCCGGGTACGGCCGGTGCTGGTGCTTGGTCTCTCTGTGGAGGCCCGGTTCAGTGAAATGTGACTAAGAAAGAGATCTAAACACAGGAAACTGATACACATGTGTTTCCTTTGATTCCTTTGGAGATAACCATAGGACATATGGGTAAGAACGGGAACCAAGGATCCTTTGGAGATAAGCATAGGAGTGTTTCCTTTAAAGAGGATCATAGGAATGTTTCCTTTTGAATTACTCAGAGAGAGACCCAAATATTGCACTTCCGTAACCCCTAGTGTGGGACATTTCTAGGCATTTTGCTGTAATGTAAAGTGCCTACAAGTGTCCCATGTATTGTATTACCCTAACACCAAAGGTGTCGGACATTTCCAGGCATTTTTGTTGTAATGTAAAGTGCCTAGAAGTGTCCCAAGTATTGTATCTTTCCCTAACACAAAGAGTGAGACATTTCTAGGCATTTTCAGCACTCAGGACGGGGGCCTAAGTGTGGGTCCCCGGGCACAGCCGGTGCTGGTGCTGGGTCTCTCCATGGAGGCCTGGGTCAGCGAAATCGGACTAAGTGTGGAATGGAGAACCAAGGGCGCGAGGCTCTTTAACCAAGGCCCATGGGTGATAACACTCAGGACGGGGGCTTAAGTGTGGGTCTCAGGGCACGGCCGGTGCTGGTGCTTGGTCTCTCCTTGGAGGCCCGGGTCAGCGAAATCTGAATAAGTGTGGAATTGAGAACCAAGAGCACGAGGCTCTTAAACCAGGCCCATGGGTGATAACACTCAGGACGGGGGCTTAAGTGTGGGTCCCCGGGCACGGCCGGTGCTGGTGCTTGGTCACTCCTTGGTGGCCAGGGTCAGTGAAATGTGACTAAGAAAGAGATCTAAACACAGGAAACTGATATACATATGTTTCCTTTGATTCCTTTGGAGATAACCATAGGCAACATGGGTAAGAACAGGAAACAAGGATCCTTTGGAGATAAGCATAGGAGTGTTTCCTTTAAAGAGGATCATAGGAATGTTTCCTTTTGAATTACTCAGAGAGAGACCCAAATATTGCGCTTCCTTAACCCCTAGTGTTGGACATTTCTAGGCATTTTGCTGTAATGTAAAGTGCCTACAAGTGTCCCATGTATTGTATTACCCTAACACCAAAGGTGTGGGACATTTCCAGGCATTTTGCCTCAATGATAAGTGCCTAGAAGCGTCCGGCTCATTCTGATTGGTTGGGACATTTCTAGGCATTTTTGCTATAATATAAAGCGCCTACAAATGTCCCATGTAATGTATTTTTCCCTGACACAAAGAGTGGAACATTTCTAGGCATTTTCAGCACTCAGGGTGTTGGCTTTAGAGTGGGTCCCCGGGCTCAGCAATATTTGGAGGTTTTTTCTCCCATGTTTTGTATTTTTCCCCATGAAAAATTGTGGGACATTTCTAGGCATTTTTGCTATAATGTAAAGCGCCTAGAAGTGTCCCAAGTATTGTATCTTTCCCTAACACAAAGAGTGAGACATTTCTAGGCATTTTCAGCACTCAGGACGGGGGCCTAAGTGTGGGTCCCCGGGAACGGCCGGTGCTGGTGCTGGGTCTCTCCATGGAGGCCTGGGTCAGCGAAATCGGACTAAGTGTGGAATGGAGAACCAAGGGCGCGAGGCTCTTTAACCAAGGCCCATGGGTGATAACACTCAGGACGGGGGCTTAAGAGTGGGTCTCAGGGCACGGCCGGTGCTGGTGCTTGGTCTCTCCTTGGAGGCCCGGGTCAGCGAAATCTGAATAAGTGTGGAATGGAGAACCAAGAGCACGAGGCTCTTAAACCAGGCCCATGGTTGATAACACTCAGGACGGGGGCTTAAGTGTGGGTCTCCGGGCATGGCCGGTGCTGGTGCTTGGTCACTCCTTGGTGGCCAGGGTCAGTGAAATGTGACTAAGAAAGAGATCTAAACACAGGAAACTGATATACATATGTTTCCTTTGATTCCTTTGGAGATAACCATAGGCAACATGGGTAAGAACAGGAAACAAGGATCCTTTGGAGATAAGCATAGGAGTGTTTCCTTTAAAGAGGATCATAGGAATGTTTCCTTTTGAATTACTCAGAGAGAGACCCAAATATTGCGCTTCCTTAACCCCTAGTGTTGGACATTTCTAGGCATTTTGCTGTAATGTAAAGTGCCTACAAGTGTCCCATGTATTGTATTACCCTAACACCAAAGGTGTGGGACATTTCCAGGCATTTTGCCTCAATGATAAGTGCCTAGAAGCGTCCGGCTCATTCTGATTGATAGGGACATTTCTAGGCATTTTTGCAATAATATAAAGCGCCTACAAATGTCCCATGTATTGTATTTTTCCCTGACACAAAGAGTGGAACATTTCTAGGCATTTTCAGCACTCAGGGTGTTGGCTTTAGAGTGGGTCCCCGGGCTCAGCAATATTTGGAGGTTTTTTCTCCCATGTTTTGTATTTTTCCCCATGAAAAAGTGTGGGACATTTCTAGGCATTTTTGCTATAATGTAAAGCGCCTAGAAGTGTCCCAAGTATTGTATCTTTCCCTAACACAAAGAGTGAGACATTTCTAGGCATTTTCAGCACTCAGGACGGGGGCCTAAGTGTGGGTCCCCGGGAACGGCCGGTGCTGGTGCTGGGTCTCTCCATGGAGGCCTGGGTCAGCGAAATCGGACTAAGTGTGGAATGGAGAACCAAAGGCGCGAGGCTCTTTAACCAAGGCCCATGGGTGATAACATTCAGGACGGGGGCTTAAGTGTGGGTCTCTGGGCACAGCCGGTGCTGGTGCTGGGTCTCTCCATGGAGGCCTGGGTCAGCGAAATCGGACTAAGTGTGGAATGGAGAACCAAGGGCGCGAGGCTCTTTAACCAAGGCCCATGGGTGATAACACTCAGGACGGGGGCTTAAGTGTGGGTCTCAGGGCACGGCCGGTGCTGGTACTGGGTCTCTTAATGTATGCCCGGGTCAGCGAAAAGTGACTAAGTGTGGAATGGAAGACCAAGGGCACGAGGCTCTTTAACCCAGGCCCATGGGTGATAACATTCAGGACGGGGGCTTAAGTGTGGGTCTCCGGGCACAGCAAGTGCTGGTGCTGGGTCTCTCCATGGAGGCCTGGGTCAGCGAAATCGGACTAAGTGTGGAATGGAGAACCAAGGGCGCGAGGCTCTTTAACCCAGGCCCATGGGTGATAACACTCAGGACGGAGGCTTAAGTGTGGGTCTCAAGGCACGGCCGGTGCTGGTACTGGGTCTCTTAATGTATGCCCGGGTCAGCGAAAAGTGACTAAGTGTGGAATGGAAGACCAAGGGCGCGAGGCTCTTTAACCCAGGCCCATCGGTGATAACATTCAGGACGGGGGCTTAAGTGTGGGTCTCCGGGAACAGCCAGTGCTGGTGCTGGGTCTCTCCATAGAGGCCTGGGTCAGCGAAATCGGACTAAGTGTGGAATGGAGAACAAAGGGCGCGAGGCTCTTTAACCAAGGCCCATGGGTGTTAACACTCAGGACGGGGGTTTAAGTGTGGGTCTCAGGGCACGGCCGGTGCTGGTGCTTGGTCTCTCCTTGGAGAACCGGGTCAGCGAAATCTGATTAAGTGTGGAATGGAGAACCTAGAGCACGAGGCTCTTTAACCAAGGCCCATGGGTGATAACACTTAGGACGGGGACTTACGTGTGGGTCTCCGGGCATGGCCGGTGCTGGTGCTTGGTCTCTCCTTGGAGACCTGGGTCAGCGAAATCTGACTAAGTGTGGAATGGAGAACCAAGGGAGCGAGGCTCTTTAACCCAGGCCCATGGGTGATAACACTCAGGACGGGGGCTTAAGTGTGGGTCTCAGGGCACGGCCGGTGCTGGTGCCTGGTCTCTCCTTGGAGGCCCGGGTCAGCGAAATCGGACTAAGTGTGGAATTGAGAACCAAGGGCGCGAGGCTCTTTAACCAAGGCCCATGGGTGATAACACTCAGGACGGGGGCTTAAGTGTGGGTCTCAGGGCACGGCCGGTGCTGGTGCTTGGTCTCTCCTTGGAGGCCCGGGTCAGCGAAATCTGAATAAGTGTGGAATGGAGAACCAAGAGCACGAGGCTCTTAAACCAGGCCCATGGTTGATAACACTCAGGACGGGGGCTTAAGTGTGGGTCTCCGGGCATGGCCGGTGCTGGTGCTTGGTCTCTCCTTGGAGGCCCGGGTCAGCGAAATCTAACTAAGTGTGGAATGGAGAACCAAGAGCGCGAGGCTCTTTAACCCAGGCCCATGGGTGATAACACTCAGGAGAGGGACTTAAGTGTGGGTCCCCGGGCACGGCCGGTGCTGGTGCTTGGTCTCTCTGTGGAGGCCCGGTTCAGTGAAATGTGACTAAGAAAGAGATCTAAACACAGGAAACTGATACACATGTGTTTCCTTTGATTCCTTTGGAGATAACCATAGGACATATGGGTAAGAACGGGAACCAAGGATCCTTTGGAGATAAGCATAGGAGTGTTTCCTTTAAAGAGGATCATAGGAATGTTTCCTTTTGAATTACTCAGAGAGAGACCCAAATATTGCACTTCCGTAACCCCTAGTGTGGGACATTTCTAGGCATTTTGCTGTAATGTAAAGTGCCTACAAGTGTCCCATGTATTGTATTACCCTAACACCAAAGGTGTCGGACATTTCCAGGCATTTTTGCTGTAATGTAAAGTGCCTAGAAGTGTCCCAAGTATTGTATCTTTCCCTAACACAAAGAGTGAGACATTTCTAGGCATTTTCAGCACTCAGGACGGGGGCCTAAGTGTGGGTCCCCGGGCACAGCCGGTGCTGGTGCTGGGTCTCTCCATGGAGGCCTGGGTCAGCGAAATCGGACTAAGTGTGGAATGGAGAACCAAGGGCGCGAGGCTCTTTAACCAAGGCCCTTGGGTGATAACACTCAGGACGGGGTCTTAAGTGTGGGTCTCAGGGCACGGCCGGTGCTGGTGCTTGGTCTCTCCTTGGAGGCCCGGGTCAGCGAAATCTGAATAAGTGTGGAATGGAGAACCAAGAGCACGAGGCTCTTAAACCAGGCCCATGGGTGATAACACTCAGGACGGGGGCTTAAGTGTGGGTCTCAGGGCACGGCCGGTGCTGGTGCTTGGTCTCTCCTTGGAGGCCCGGGTCAGCGAAATCTGAATAAGTGTGGAATGGAGAACCAAGAGCACGAGGCTCTTAAACCAGGCCCATGGGTGATAACACTCAGGACGGGGGCTTAAGTGTGGGTCTCAGGGCACGGCCGGTGCTGGTGCTTGGTCTCTCCTTGGAGGCCCGGGTCAGCGAAATCGGACTAAGTGTGGAATGGAGAACCAAGGGCGCGAGGCTCTTTAACCAAGGCCCATGGGTGATAACACTCAGGACGGGGGCTTAAGTGTGGGTCTCAGGGCACTGCCGGTGCTGGTGCTTGGTCTCTCCTTGGAGGCCCGGGTCAGCGAAATCTGAATAAGTGTGGAATGGAGAACCAAGAGCACGAGGCTCTTAAACCAGGCCCATTGTTGATAACACTCAGGACGGGGGCTTAAGTGTGGGTCTCCGGGCATGGCCGGTGCTGGTGCTTGGTCTCTCCTTGGAGGCCCGGGTCTGCGAAATCTAACTAATTGTGGAATGGAGAACCAAGAGCGCGAGGCTCTTTAACCCAGGCCCATGGGTGATAACAATCAGGAGAGGGACTTAAGTGTGGGTCCCCGGGCACGGCCGGTGCTGGTGCTTGGTCTCTCTGTGGAGGCCCGGTTCAGTGAAATGTGACTAAGAAAGAGATCTAAACACAGGAAACTGATACACATGTGTTTCCTTTGATTCCTTTGGAGATAACCATAGGACATATGGGTAAGAACGGGAACCAAGGATCCTTTGGAGATAAGCATAGGAGTGTTTCCTTTAAAGAGGATCATAGGAATGTTTCCTTTTGAATTACTCAGAGAGAGACCCAAATATTGCACTTCCGTAACCCCTAGTGTGGGACATTTCTAGGAAATTTGCTGTAATGTAAAGTGCCTACAAGTGTCCCATGTATTGTATTACCCTAACACCAAAGGTGTCGGACATTTCCAGGCATTTTTGTTGTAATGTAAAGTGCCTAGAAGTGTCCCAAGTATTGTATCTTTCCCTAACACAAAGAGTGAGACATTTCTAGGCATTTTCAGCACTCAGGACGGGGGCCTAAGTGTGGGTCCCCGGGCACAGCCGGTGCTGGTGCTGGGTCTCTCCATGGAGGCCTGGGTCAGCGAAATCGGACGAAGTGTGGAATGGAGAACCAAGGGCGCGAGGCTCTTTAACCAAGGCCCATGGGTGATAAAACTCAGGACGGGGGCTTAAGTGTGGGTCTCAGGGCACGGCCGGTGCTGGTGCTTGGTCTCTCCTTGGAGGCCCGGGTCAGCGAAATCTGAATAAGTGTGGAATTGAGAACCAAGAGCACGAGGCTCTTAAACCAGGCCCATGGGTGATAACACTCAGGACGGGGGCTTAAGTGTGGGTCCCCGGGCACGGCCGGTGCTGGTGCTTGGTCACTCCTTGGTGGCCAGGGTCAGTGAAATGTGACTAAGAAAGAGATCTAAACACAGGAAACTGATATACATATGTTTCCTTTGATTCCTTTGGAGATAACCATAGGCAACATGGGTAAGAACAGGAAACAAGGATCCTTTGGAGATAAGCATAGGAGTGTTTCCTTTAAAGAGGATCATAGGAATGTTTCCTTTTGAATTACTCAGAGAGAGACCCAAATATTGTGCTTCCTTAACCCCTAGTGTTGGACATTTCTAGGCATTTTGCTGTAATGTAAAGTGCCTACAAGTGTCCCATGTATTGTATTACCCTAACACCAAAGGTGTGGGACATTTCCAGGCATTTTGCCTCAATGATAAGTGCCTAGAAGCGTCCGGCTCATTCTGATTGATAGGGACATTTCTAGGCATTTTTGCAATAATATAAAGCGCCTACAAATGTCCCATGTATTGTATTTTTCCCTGACACAAAGAGTGGAACATTTCTAGGCATTTTCAGCACTCAGGGTGTTGGCTTTAGAGTGGGTCCCCGGGCTCAGCAATATTTGGAGGTTTTTTCTCCCATGTTTTGTATTTTTCCCCATGAAAAAGTGTGGGACATTTCTAGGCATTTTTGCTATAATGTAAAGCGCCTAGAAGTGTCCCAAGTATTGTATCTTTCCCTAACACAAAGAGTGAGACATTTCTAGGCATTTTCAGCACTCAGGACGGGGGCCTAAGTGTGGGTCCCCGGGAACGGCCGGTGCTGGTGCTGGGTCTCTCCATGGAGGCCTGGGTCAGCGAAATCGGACTAAGTGTGGAATGGAGAACCAAAGGCGCGAGGCTCTTTAACCAAGGCCCATGGGTGATAACATTCAGGACGGGGGCTTAAGTGTGGGTCTCTGGGCACAGCCGGTGCTGGTGCTGGGTCTCTCCATGGAGGCCTGGGTCAGCGAAATCGGACTAAGTGTGGAATGGAGAACCAAGGGCGCGAGGCTCTTTAACCAAGGCCCATGGGTGATAACACTCAGGACGGGGGCTTAAGTGTGGGTCTCAGGGCACGGCCGGTGCTGGTACTGGGTCTCTTAATGTATGCCCGGGTCAGCGAAAAGTGACTAAGTGTGGAATGGAAGACCAAGGGCACGAGGCTCTTTAACCCAGGCCCATGGGTGATAACATTCAGGACGGGGGCTTAAGTGTGGGTCTCCGGGAACAGCCAGTGCTGGTGCTGGGTCTCTCCATGGAGGCCTGGGTCAGCGAAATCGGACTAAGTGTGGAATGGAGAACAAAGGGCGCGAGGCTCTTTAACCAAGGCCCATGGGTGTTAACACTCAGGACGGGGGTTTAAGTGTGGGTCTCAGGGCACGGCCGGTGCTGGTGCTTGGTCTCTCCTTGGAGAACCGGGTCAGCGAAATCTGATTAAGTGTGGAATGGAGAACCTAGAGCACGAGGCTCTTTAACCAAGGCCCATGGGTGATAACACTTAGGACGGGGACTTACGTGTGGGTCTCCGGGCATGGCCGGTGCTGGTGCTTGGTCTCTCCTTGGAGACCTGGGTCAGCGAAATCTGACTAAGTGTGGAATGGAGAACCAAGGGAGCGAGGCTCTTTAACCCAGGCCCATGGGTGATAACACTCAGGACGGGGGCTTAAGTGTGGGTCTCAGGGCACGGCCGGTGCTGGTGCCTGGTCTCTCCTTGGAGGCCCGGGTCAGCGAAATCGGACTAAGTGTGGAATGGAGAACCAAGGGCGCGAGGCTCTTTAACCAAGGCCCATGGGTGATAACACTCAGGACGGGGGCTTAAGTGTGGGTCCCCGGGCACGGCCGGTGCTGGTGCTTGGTCACTCCTTGGTGGCCAGGGTCAGTGAAATGTGACTAAGAAAGAGATCTAAACACAGGAAACTGATATACATATGTTTCCTTTGATTCCTTTGGAGATAACCATAGGCAACATGGGTAAGAACAGGAAACAAGGATCCTTTGGAGATAAGCATAGGAGTGTTTCCTTTAAAGAGGATCATAGGAATGTTTCCTTTTGAATTACTCAGAGAGAGACCCAAATATTGCGCTTCCTTAACCCCTATTGTTGGACATTTCTAGGCATTTTGCTGTAATGTAAAGTGCCTACAAGTGTCCCATGTATTGTATTACCCTAACACCAAAGGTGTGGGACATTTCCAGGCATTTTGCCTCAATGATAAGTGCCTAGAAGCGTCCGGCTCATTCTGATTGGATGGGACATTTCTAGGCATTTTTGTTATAATATAAAGCGCCTACAAATGTCCCATGTATTGTATTTTTCCCTGACACAAAGAGTGGAACATTTCTAGGCATTTTCAGCACTCAGGGTGTTGGCTTTAGAGTGGGTCCCCGGGCTCAGCAATATTTGGAGGTTTTTTCTCCCATGTTTTGTATTTTTCCCCATGAAAAAGTGTGGGACATTTCTAGGCATTTTTGCTATAATGTAAAGCGCCTAGAAGTGTCCCAAGTATTGTATCTTTCCCTAACACAAAGAGTGAGACATTTCCAGACATTTTCAGCACTCAGGACGGGGGCCTAAGTGTGGGTCCCCGGGAACGGCCGGTGCTGGTGCTGGGTCTCTCCATGGAGGCCTGGGTCAGCGAAATCGGACTAAGTGTGGAATGGAGAACCAAAGGCGCGAGGCTCTTTAACCAAGGCCCATGGGTGATAACATTCAGGACGGGGGCTTAAGTGTGGGTCTCTGGGCACAGCCGGTGCTGGTGCTGGGTCTCTCCATGGAGGCCTGGGTCAGCGAAATCGGACTAAGTGTGGAATGGAGAACCAAGGGCGCGAGGCTTTTTAACCAAGGCCCATGGGTGATAACACTCAGGACGGGGGCTTAAGTGTGGGTCTCAGGGCACGGCCGGTGCTGGTACTGGGTCTCTTAATGTATGCCTGGGTCAGCGAAAAGTGACTAAGTGTGGAATGGAAGACCAAGGGCGCGAGGCTCTTTAACCCAGGCCCATGGGTGATAACATTCAGGACGGGGGCTTAAGTGTGGGTCTCCGGGCACAGCCAGTGCTGGTGCTGGGTCTCTCCATGGAGGCCTGGGTCAGCGAAATCGGACTAAGTGTGGAATGGAGAACCAAGGGCGCGAGGCTCTTTAACCAAGGCCCATGGGTGATAACACTCAGGACGTGGGCTTAAGTGTGGGTCTCCGGGCATGGCCGGTGCTGGTGCTTGGTCTCTCCTTGGAGGCCCGGGTCAGCGAAATCTGACTAAGTGTGGAATGGAGAACCAAGAGAACGAGGCTCTTTAACCCAGGCCCATGGGTGATAACACTCAGGACGGGGGCTTAAGTGTGGGTCCCCGGGCATGGCCGGTGCTGGTGCTTGGTCACTCCTTGGTGGCCAGGGTCAGTGAAATCGGACTAAGTGTGGAATGGAGAACAAAGGGCGCGAGGCTCTTTAACCAAGGCCCATGGGTGTTAACACTCAGGACGGGGGTTTAAGTGTGGGTCTCAGGGCACGGCCGGTGCTGGTGCTTGGTCTCTCCTTGGAGGCCCGGGTCAGCGAAATCGGACTAAGTGTGGAATGGAGAACCAAGGGCGCGAGGCTCTTTAACCAAGGCCCATGGGTGATAACACTCAGGACGGGGGCTTAAGTGTGGGTCTCAGGGCACTGCCGGTGCTGGTGCTTGGTCTCTCCTTGGAGGCCCGGGTCAGCGAAATCTGAATAAGTGTGGAATGGAGAACCAAGAGCACGAGGCTCTTAAACCAGGCCCATGGGTGATAACACTTAGGACGGGGACTTACGTGTGGGTCTCCGGGCATGGCCGGTGCTGGTGCTTGGTCTCTCCTTGGAGGCCCGGGTCAGCGAAATCTAACTAAGTGTGGAATGGAGAACCAAGAGCGCGAGGCTCTTTAACCCAGGCCCATGGGTGATAACACTCAGGAGAGGGACTTAAGTGTGGGTCCCCGGGCACGGCCGGTGCTGGTGCTTGGTCTCTCTGTGGAGGCCCGGTTCAGTGAAATGTGACTAAGAAAGAGATCTAAACACAGGAAACTGATACACATGTGTTTCCTTTGATTCCTTTGGAGATAACCATAGGACATATGGGTAAGAACGGGAACCAAGGATCCTTTGGAGATAAGCATAGGAGTGTTTCCTTTAAAGAGGATCATAGGAATGTTTCCTTTTGAATTACTCAGAGAGAGACCCAAATATTGCACTTCCGTAACCCCTAGTGTGGGACATTTCTAGGCATTTTGCTGTAATGTAAAGTGCCTACAAGTGTCCCATGTATTGTATTACCCTAACACCAAAGGTGTCGGACATTTCCAGGCATTTTTGCTGTAATGTAAAGTGCCTAGAAGTGTCCCAAGTATTGTATCTTTCCCTAACACAAAGAGTGAGACATTTCTAGGCATTTTCAGCACTCAGGACGGGGGCCTAAGTGTGGGTCCCCGGGCACAGCCGGTGCTGGTGCTGGGTCTCTCCATGGAGGCCTGGGTCAGCGAAATCGGACTAAGTGTGGAATGGAGAACCAAGGGCGCGAGGCTCTTTAACCAAGGCCCTTGGGTGATAACACTCAGGACGGGGTCTTAAGTGTGGGTCTCAGGGCACGGCCGGTGCTGGTGCTTGGTCTCTCCTTGGAGGCCCGGGTCAGCGAAATCTGAATAAGTGTGGAATGGAGAACCAAGAGCACGAGGCTCTTAAACCAGGCCCATGGGTGATAACACTCAGGACGGGGGCTTAAGTGTGGGTCTCAGGGCACTGCCGGTGCTGGTGCTTGGTCTCTCCTTGGAGGCCCGGGTCAGCGAAATCTGAATAAGTGTGGAATGGAGAACCAAGAGCACGAGGCTCTTAAACCAGGCCCATGGTTGATAACACTCAGGACGGGGGCTTAAGTGTGGGTCTCCGGGCATGGCCGGTGCTGGTGCTTGGTCTCTCCTTGGAGGCCCGGGTCAGCGAAATCTAACTAATTGTGGAATGGAGAACCAAGAGCGCGAGGCTCTTTAACCCAGGCCCATGGGTGATAACAATCAGGAGAGGGACTTAAGTGTGGGTCCCCGGGCATGGCCGGTGCTGGTGCTTGGTCTCTCTGTGGAGGCCCGGTTCAGTGAATAGTGACTAAGAAAGAGATCTAAACACAGGAAACTGATACACATGTGTTTCCTTTGATTCCTTTGGAGATAACCATAGGACATATGGGTAAGAACGGGAACCAAGGATCCTTTGGAGATAAGCATAGGAGTGTTTCCTTTAAAGAGGATCATAGGAATGTTTCCTTTTGAATTACTCAGAGAGAGACCCAAATATTGCACTTCCGTAACCCCTAGTGTGGGACATTTCTAGGCATTTTGCTGTAATGTAAAGTGCCTACAAGTGTCCCATGTATTGTATTACCCTAACACCAAAGGTGTCGGACATTTCCAGGCATTTTTGTTGTAATGTAAAGTGCCTAGAAGTGTCCCAAGTATTGTATCTTTCCCTAACACAAAGAGTGAGACATTTCTAGGCATTTTCAGCACTCAGGACGGGGGCCTAAGTGTGGGTCCCCGGGCACAGCCGGTGCTGGTGCTGGTTCTCTCCATGGAGGCCTGGGTCAGCGAAATCGGACTTAGTGTGGAATGGAGAACCAAGGGCGCGAGGCTCTTTAACCAAGGCCCATGGGTGATAACACTCAGGACGGGGGCTTAAGTGTGGGTCCCCGGGCACGGCCGGTGCTGGTGCTTGGTCACTCCTTGGTGGCCAGGGTCAGTGAAATGTGACTAAGAAAGAGATCTAAACACAGGAAACTGATATACATATGTTTCCTTTGATTCCTTTGGAGATAACCATAGGCAACATGGGTAAGAACAGGAAACAAGGATCCTTTGGAGATAAGCATAGGAGTGTTTCCTTTAAAGAGGATCATAGGAATGTTTCCTTTTGAATTACTCAGAGAGAGACCCAAATATTGCGCTTCCTTAACCCCTAGTGTTGGACATTTCTAGGCATTTTGCTGTAATGTAAAGTGCCTACAAGTGTCCCATGTATTGTATTACCCTAACACCAAAGGTTTGGGACATTTCCAGGCATTTTGCCTCAATGATAAGTGCCTAGAAGCGTCCGGCTCATTCTGATTGGTTGGGACATTTCTAGGCATTTTTGCTATAATATAAAGCGCCTACAAATGTCCCATGTATTGTATTTTTCCCTGACACAAAGAGTGGAACATTTCTAGGCATTTTCAGCACTCAGGGTGTTGGCTTTAGAGTGGGTCCCCGGGCTCAGCAATATTTGGAGGTTTTTTCTCCCATGTTTTGTATTTTTCCCCATGAAAAAGTGTGGGACATTTCTAGGCATTTTTGCTATAATGTAAAGCGCCTAGAAGTGTCCCAAGTATTGTATCTTTCCCTAACACAAAGAGTGAGACATTTCTAGGCATTTTCAGCACTCAGGACGGGGGCCTAAGTGTGGGTCCCCGGGAACGGCCGGTGCTGGTGCTGGGTCTCTCCATGGAGGCCTGGGTCAGCGAAATCGGACTAAGTGTGGAATGGAGAACCAAAGGCGCGAGGCTCTTTAACCAAGGCCCATGGGTGATAACATTCAGGACGGGGGCTTAAGTGTGGGTCTCTGGGCACAGCCGGTGCTGGTGCTGGGTCTCTCCATGGAGGCCTGGGTCAGCGAAATCGGACTAAGTGTGGAATGGAGAACCAAGGGCGCGAGGCTCTTTAACCCAGGCCCATGGGTGATAACACTCAGGACGGAGGCTTAAGTGTTGGTCTCAAGGCACGGCCGGTGCTGGTACTGGGTCTCTTAATGTATGCCCGGGTCAGCGAAAAGTGACTAAGTGTGGAATGGAAGACCAAGGGCGCGAGGCTCTTTAACCCAGGCCCATGGGTGATAACATTCAGGACAGGGGCTTAAGTGTGGGTCTCCGGGAACAGCCAGTGCTGGTGCTGGGTCTCTCCATGGAGGCCTGGGTCAGCGAAATCGGACTAAGTGTGGAATGGAGAACAAAGGGCGCGAGGCTCTTTAACCAAGGCCCATGGGTGTTAACACTCAGGACGGGGGTTTAAGTGTGGGTCTCAGGGCACGGCCGGTGCTGGTGCTTGGTTTCTCCTTGGAGAACCGGGTCAGCGAAATCTGATTAAGTGTGGAATGGAGAACCTAGAGCACGAGGCTCTTTAACCAAGGCCCATGGGTGATAACACTTAGGACGGGGACTTACGTGTGGGTCTCCGGGCATGGCCGGTGCTGGTGCTTGGTCTCTCCTTGGAGACCTGGGTCAGCGAAATCTGACTAAGTGTGGAATGGAGAACCAAGGGAGCGAGGCTCTTTAACCCAGGCCCATGGGTGATAACACTCAGGACGGGGGCTTAAGTGTGGGTCTCAGGGCACGGCCGGTGCTGGTGCTGGGTCTCTCCATGGAGGCCTGGGTCAGCGAAATCGGACTAAGTGTGGAATGGAGAACCAAGGGCGCGAGGCTCTTTAACCCAGGCCCATGGGTGATAACACTCAGGACGGAGGCTTAAGTGTGGGTCTCAAGGCACGGCCGGTGCTGGTACTGGGTCTCTTAATGTATGCCCGGGTCAGCGAAAAGTGACTAAGTGTGGAATGGAAGACCAAGGGCGCGAGGCTCTTTAACCCAGGCCCATGGGTGATAACATTCAGGACAGGGGCTTAAGTGTGGGTCTCCGGGAACAGCCAGTGCTGGTGCTGGGTCTCTCCATGGAGGCCTGGGTCAGCGAAATCGGACTAAGTGTGGAATGGAGAACAAAGGGCGCGAGGCTCTTTAACCAAGGCCCATGGGTGTTAACACTCAGGACGGGGGTTTAAGTGTGGGTCTCAGGGCACGGCCGGTGCTGGTGCTTGGTCTCTCCTTGGAGAACCGGGTCAGCGAAATCTGATTAAGTGTGGAATGGAGAACCTAGAGCACGAGGCTCTTTAACCAAGGCCCATGGGTGATAACACTTAGGACGGGGACTTACGTGTGGGTCTCCGGGCATGGCCGGTGCTGGTGCTTGGTCTCTCCTTGGAGGCCCGGGTCAGCGAAATCTAACTAAGTGTGGAATGGAGAACCAAGAGCGCGAGGCTCTTTAACCCAGGCCCATGGGTGATAACACTCAGGAGAGGGACTTAAGTGTGGGTCCCCGGGCACGGCCGGTGCTGGTGCTTGGTCTCTCTGTGGAGGCCCGGTTCAGTGAAATGTGACTAAGAAAGAGATCTAAACACAGGAAACTGATACACATGTGTTTCCTTTGATTCCTTTGGAGATAACCATAGGACATATGGGTAAGAACGGGAACCAAGGATCCTTTGGAGAAAAGCATAGGAGTGTTTCCTTTAAAGAGGATCATAGGAATGTTTCCTTTTGAATTACTCAGAGAGAGACCCAAATATTGCACTTCCGTAACCCCTAGTGTGGGACATTTCTAGGCATTTTGCTGTAATGTAAAGTGCCTACAAGTGTCCCATGTATTGTATTACCCTAACACCAAAGGTGTCGGACATTTCCAGGCATTTTTGCTGTAATGTAAAGTGCCTAGAAGTGTCCCAAGTATTGTATCTTTCCCTAACACAAAGAGTGAGACATTTCTAGGCATTTTCAGCACTCAGGACGGGGGCCTAAGTGTGGGTCCCCGGGCACAGCCGGTGCTGGTGCTGGGTCTCTCCATGGAGGCCTGGGTCAGCGAAATCGGACTAAGTGTGGAATGGAGAACCAAGGGCGCGAGGCTCTTTAACCAAGGCCCTTGGGTGATAACACTCAGGACGGGGTCTTAAGTGTGGGTCTCAGGGCACGGCCGGTGCTGGTGCTTGGTCTCTCCTTGGAGGCCCGGGTCAGCGAAATCTGAATAAGTGTGGAATGGAGAACCAAGAGCACGAGGCTCTTAAACCAGGCCCATGGGTGATAACACTCAGGACGGGGGCTTAAGTGTGGGTCTCAGGGCACTGCCGGTGCTGGTGCTTGGTCTCTCCTTGGAGGCCCGGGTCAGCGAAATCTGAATAAGTGTGGAATGGAGAACCAAGAGCACGAGGCTCTTAAACCAGGCCCATGGTTGATAACACTCAGGACGGGGGCTTAAGTGTGGGTCTCCGGGCATGGCCGGTGCTGGTGCTTGGTCTCTCCTTGGAGGCCCGGGTCAGCGAAATCTAACTAATTGTGGAATGGAGAACCAAGAGCGCGAGGCTCTTTAACCCAGGCCCATGGGTGATAACAATCAGGAGAGGGACTTAAGTGTGGGTCCCCGGGCATGGCCGGTGCTGGTGCTTGGTCTCTCTGTGGAGGCCCGGTTCAGTGAATAGTGACTAAGAAAGAGATCTAAACACAGGAAACTGATACACATGTGTTTCCTTTGATTCCTTTGGAGATAACCATAGGACATATGGGTAAGAACGGGAACCAAGGATCCTTTGGAGATAAGCATAGGAGTGTTTCCTTTAAAGAGGATCATAGGAATGTTTCCTTTTGAATTACTCAGAGAGAGACCCAAATATTGCACTTCCGTAACCCCTAGTGTGGGACATTTCTAGGCATTTTGCTGTAATGTAAAGTGCCTACAAGTGTCCCATGTATTGTATTACCCTAACACCAAAGGTGTCGGACATTTCCAGGCATTTTTGTTGTAATGTAAAGTGCCTAGAAGTGTCCCAAGTATTGTATCTTTCCCTAACACAAAGAGTGAGACATTTCTAGGCATTTTCAGCACTCAGGACGGGGGCCTAAGTGTGGGTCCCCGGGCACAGCCGGTGCTGGTGCTGGTTCTCTCCATGGAGGCCTGGGTCAGCGAAATCGGACTTAGTGTGGAATGGAGAACCAAGGGCGCGAGGCTCTTTAACCAAGGCCCATGGGTGATAACACTCAGGACGGGGGCTTAAGTGTGGGTCCCCGGGCACGGCCGGTGCTGGTGCTTGGTCACTCCTTGGTGGCCAGGGTCAGTGAAATGTGACTAAGAAAGAGATCTAAACACAGGAAACTGATATACATATGTTTCCTTTGATTCCTTTGGAGATAACCATAGGCAACATGGGTAAGAACAGGAAACAAGGATCCTTTGGAGATAAGCATAGGAGTGTTTCCTTTAAAGAGGATCATAGGAATGTTTCCTTTTGAATTACTCAGAGAGAGACCCAAATATTGCGCTTCCTTAACCCCTAGTGTTGGACATTTCTAGGCATTTTGCTGTAATGTAAAGTGCCTACAAGTGTCCCATGTATTGTATTACCCTAACACCAAAGGTTTGGGACATTTCCAGGCATTTTGCCTCAATGATAAGTGCCTAGAAGCGTCCGGCTCATTCTGATTGGTTGGGACATTTCTAGGCATTTTTGCTATAATATAAAGCGCCTACAAATGTCCCATGTATTGTATTTTTCCCTGACACAAAGAGTGGAACATTTCTAGGCATTTTCAGCACTCAGGGTGTTGGCTTTAGAGTGGGTCCCCGGGCTCAGCAATATTTGGAGGTTTTTTCTCCCATGTTTTGTATTTTTCCCCATGAAAAAGTGTGGGACATTTCTAGGCATTTTTGCTATAATGTAAAGCGCCTAGAAGTGTCCCAAGTATTGTATCTTTCCCTAACACAAAGAGTGAGACATTTCTAGGCATTTTCAGCACTCAGGACGGGGGCCTAAGTGTGGGTCCCCGGGAACGGCCGGTGCTGGTGCTGGGTCTCTCCATGGAGGCCTGGGTCAGCGAAATCGGACTAAGTGTGGAATGGAGAACCAAAGGCGCGAGGCTCTTTAACCAAGGCCCATGGGTGATAACATTCAGGACGGGGGCTTAAGTGTGGGTCTCTGGGCACAGCCGGTGCTGGTGCTGGGTCTCTCCATGGAGGCCTGGGTCAGCGAAATCGGACTAAGTGTGGAATGGAGAACCAAGGGCGCGAGGCTCTTTAACCCAGGCCCATGGGTGATAACACTCAGGACGGAGGCTTAAGTGTTGGTCTCAAGGCACGGCCGGTGCTGGTACTGGGTCTCTTAATGTATGCCCGGGTCAGCGAAAAGTGACTAAGTGTGGAATGGAAGACCAAGGGCGCGAGGCTCTTTAACCCAGGCCCATGGGTGATAACATTCAGGACAGGGGCTTAAGTGTGGGTCTCCGGGAACAGCCAGTGCTGGTGCTGGGTCTCTCCATGGAGGCCTGGGTCAGCGAAATCGGACTAAGTGTGGAATGGAGAACAAAGGGCGCGAGGCTCTTTAACCAAGGCCCATGGGTGTTAACACTCAGGACGGGGGTTTAAGTGTGGGTCTCAGGGCACGGCCGGTGCTGGTGCTTGGTTTCTCCTTGGAGAACCGGGTCAGCGAAATCTGATTAAGTGTGGAATGGAGAACCTAGAGCACGAGGCTCTTTAACCAAGGCCCATGGGTGATAACACTTAGGACGGGGACTTACGTGTGGGTCTCCGGGCATGGCCGGTGCTGGTGCTTGGTCTCTCCTTGGAGACCTGGGTCAGCGAAATCTGACTAAGTGTGGAATGGAGAACCAAGGGAGCGAGGCTCTTTAACCCAGGCCCATGGGTGATAACACTCAGGACGGGGGCTTAAGTGTGGGTCTCAGGGCACGGCCGGTGCTGGTGCTGGGTCTCTCCATGGAGGCCTGGGTCAGCGAAATCGGACTAAGTGTGGAATGGAGAACCAAGGGCGCGAGGCTCTTTAACCCAGGCCCATGGGTGATAACACTCAGGACGGAGGCTTAAGTGTGGGTCTCAAGGCACGGCCGGTGCTGGTACTGGGTCTCTTAATGTATGCCCGGGTCAGCGAAAAGTGACTAAGTGTGGAATGGAAGACCAAGGGCGCGAGGCTCTTTAACCCAGGCCCATGGGTGATAACATTCAGGACAGGGGCTTAAGTGTGGGTCTCCGGGAACAGCCAGTGCTGGTGCTGGGTCTCTCCATGGAGGCCTGGGTCAGCGAAATCGGACTAAGTGTGGAATGGAGAACAAAGGGCGCGAGGCTCTTTAACCAAGGCCCATGGGTGTTAACACTCAGGACGGGGGTTTAAGTGTGGGTCTCAGGGCACGGCCGGTGCTGGTGCTTGGTCTCTCCTTGGAGAACCGGGTCAGCGAAATCTGATTAAGTGTGGAATGGAGAACCTAGAGCACGAGGCTCTTTAACCAAGGCCCATGGGTGATAACACTTAGGACGGGGACTTACGTGTGGGTCTCCGGGCATGGCCGGTGCTGGTGCTTGGTCTCTCCTTGGAGACCTGGGTCAGCGAAATCTGACTAAGTGTGGAATGGAGAACCAAGGGAGCGAGGCTCTTTAACCCAGGCCCATGGGTGATAACACTCAGGACGGGGGCTTAAGTGTGGGTCTCAGGGCACGGCCGGTGCTGGTGCCTGGTCTCTCCTTGGAGGCCCGGGTCAGCGAAATCGGACTAAGTGTGGAATGGAGAACCAAGGGCGCGAGGCTCTTTAACCAAGGCCCATGGGTGATAACACTCAGGACGGGGGCTTAAGTGTGGGTCTCAGGGCACGGCCGGTTCTGGTGCTTGGTCTCTCCTTGGAGGCCCGGGTCAGCGAAATCTGAATAAGTGTGGAATGGAGAACCAAGAGCACGAGGCTCTTAAACCAGGCCCATGGTTGATAACACTCAGGACGGGGGCTTAAGTGTGGGTCTCCGGGCATGGCCGGTGCTGGTGCTTGGTCTCTCCTTGGAGGCCCGGGTCAGCGAAATCTAACTAAGTGTGGAATGGAGAACCAAGAGCGCGAGGCTCTTTAACCCAGGCCCATGGGTGATAACACTCAGGAGAGGGACTTAAGTGTGGGTCCCCGGGCACGGCCGGTGCTGGTGCTTGGTCTCTCTGTGGAGGCCCGGTTCAGTGAAATGTGACTAAGAAAGAGATCTAAACAAAGGAAACTGATACACATGTGTTTCCTTTGATTCCTTTGGAGATAACCATAGGACATATGGGTAAGAACGGGAACCAAGGATCCTTTGGAGATAAGCATAGGAGTGTTTCCTTTAAAGAGGATCATAGGAATGTTTCCTTTTGAATTACTCAGAGAGAGACCCAAATATTGCACTTCCGTAACCCCTAGTGTGGGACATTTCTAGGCATTTTGCTGTAATGTAAAGTGCCTACAAGTGTCCCATGTATTGTATTACCCTAACACCAAAGGTGTCGGACATTTCCAGGCATTTTTGCTGTAATGTAAAGTGCCTAGAAGTGTCCCAAGTATTGTATCTTTCCCTAACACAAAGAGTGAGACATTTCTAGGCATTTTCAGCACTCAGGACGGGGGCCTAAGTGTGGGTCCCCGGGCACAGCCGGTGCTGGTGCTGGGTCTCTCCATGGAGGCCTGGGTCAGCGAAATCGGACTAAGTGTGGAATGGAGAACCAAGGGCGCGAGGCTCTTTAACCAAGGCCCTTGGGTGATAACACTCAGGACGGGGTCTTAAGTGTGGGTCTCAGGGCACGGCCGGTGCTGGTGCTTGGTCTCTCCTTGGAGGCCCGGGTCAGCGAAATCTGAATAAGTGTGGAATGGAGAACCAAGAGCACGAGGCTCTTAAACCAGGCCCATGGGTGATAACACTCAGGACGGGGGCTTAAGTGTGGGTCTCAGGGCACGGCCGGTGCTGGTGCTTGGTCTCTCCTTGGAGGCCCGGGTCAGCGAAATCGGACTAAGTGTGGAATGGAGAACCAAGGGCGCGAGGCTCTTTAACCAAGGCCCATGGGTGATAACACTCAGGACGGGGGCTTAAGTTTGGGTCTCAGGGCACTGCCGGTGCTGGTGCTTGGTCTCTCCTTGGAGGCCCGGGTCAGCGAAATCTGAATAAGTGTGGAATGGAGAACCAAGAGCACGAGGCTCTTAAACCAGGCCCATGGTTGATAACACTCAGGACGGGGGCTTAAGTGTGGGTCTCCAGGCATGAAAGGTGCTGGTGCTTGGTCTCTCCTTGGAGGCCCGGGTCAGCGAAATCTAACTAATTGTGGAATGGAGAACCAAGAGCGCGAGGCTCTTTAACCCAGGCCCATGGGTGATAACAATCAGGAGAGGGACTTAAGTGTGGGTCCCCGGGTACGGCCGGTGCTGGTGCTTGGTCTCTCTGTGGAGGCCCGGTTCAGTGAAATGTGACTAAGAAAGAGATCTAAACACAGGAAACTGATACACATGTGTTTCCTTTGATTCCTTTGGAGATAACCATAGGACATATGGGTAAGAACGGGAACCAAGGATCCTTTGGAGATAAGCATAGGAGTGTTTCCTTTAAAGAGGATCATAGGAATGTTTCCTTTTGAATTACTCAGAGAGAGACCCAAATATTGCACTTCCGTAACCCCTAGTGTGGGACATTTCTAGGCATTTTGCTGTAATGTAAAGTGCCTACAAGTGTCCCATGTATTGTATTACCCTAACACCAAAGGTGTCGGACATTTCCAGGCATTTTTGTTGTAATGTAAAGTGCCTAGAAGTGTCCCAAGTATTGTATCTTTCCCTAACACAAAGAGTGAGACATTTCTAGGCATTTTCAGCACTCAGGACGGGGGCCTAAGTGTGGGTCCCCGGGCACAGCCGGTGCTGGTGCTGGGTCTCTCCATGGAGGCCTGGGTCAGCGAAATCGGACTAAGTGTGGAATGGAGAACCAAGGGCGCGAGGCTCTTTAACCAAGGCCCATGGGTGATAACACTCAGGACGGGGGCTTAAGTGTGGGTCTCAGGGCACGGCCGGTGCTGGTGCTTGGTCTCTCCTTGGAGGCCCGGGTCAGCGAAATCTGAATAAGTGTGGAATTGAGAACCAAGAGCACGAGGCTCTTAAACCAGGCCCATGGGTGATAACACTCAGGACGGGGGCTTAAGTGTGGGTCCCCGGGCACGGCCGGTGCTGGTGCTTGGTCACTCCTTGGTGGCCAGGGTCAGTGAAATGTGACTAAGAAAGAGATCTAAACACAGGAAACTGATATACATATGTTTCCTTTGATTCCTTTGGAGATAACCATAGGCAACATGGGTAAGAACAGGAAACAAGGATCCTTTGGAGATAAGCATAGGAGTGTTTCCTTTAAAGAGGATCATAGGAATGTTTCCTTTTGAATTACTCAGAGAGAGACCCAAATATTGTGCTTCCTTAACCCCTAGTGTTGGACATTTCTAGGCATTTTGCTGTAATGTAAAGTGCCTACAAGTGTCCCATGTATTGTATTACCCTAACACCAAAGGTGTGGGACATTTCCAGGCATTTTGCCTCAATGATAAGTGCCTAGAAGCGTCCGGCTCATTCTGATTGATAGGGACATTTCTAGGCATTTTTGCAATAATATAAAGCGCCTACAAATGTCCCATGTATTGTATTTTTCCCTGACACAAAGAGTGGAACATTTCTAGGCATTTTCAGCACTCAGGGTGTTGGCTTTAGAGTGGGTCCCCGGGCTCAGCAATATTTGGAGGTTTTTTCTCCCATGTTTTGTATTTTTCCCCATGAAAAAGTGTGGGACATTTCTAGGCATTTTTGCTATAATGTAAAGCGCCTAGAAGTGTCCCAAGTATTGTATCTTTCCCTAACACAAAGAGTGAGACATTTCTAGGCATTTTCAGCACTCAGGACGGGGGCCTAAGTGTGGGTCCCCGGGAACGGCCGGTGCTGGTGCTGGGTCTCTCCATGGAGGCCTGGGTCAGCGAAATCGGACTAAGTGTGGAATGGAGAACCAAAGGCGCGAGGCTCTTTAACCAAGGCCCATGGGTGATAACATTCAGGACGGGGGCTTAAGTGTGGGTCTCTGGGCACAGCCGGTGCTGGTGCTGGGTCTCTCCATGGAGGCCTGGGTCAGCGAAATCGGACTAAGTGTGGAATGGAGAACCAAGGGCGCGAGGCTCTTTAACCAAGGCCCATGGGTGATAACACTCAGGACGGGGGCTTAAGTGTGGGTCTCAGGGCACGGCCGGTGCTGGTACTGGGTCTCTTAATGTATGCCCGGGTCAGCGAAAAGTGACTAAGTGTGGAATGGAAGACCAAGGGCACGAGGCTCTTTAACCCAGGCCCATGGGTGATAACATTCAGGACGGGGGCTTAAGTGTGGGTCTCCGGGAACAGCCAGTGCTGGTGCTGGGTCTCTCCATGGAGGCCTGGGTCAGCGAAATCGGACTAAGTGTGGAATGGAGAACAAAGGGCGCGAGGCTCTTTAACCAAGGCCCATGGGTGTTAACACTCAGGACGGGGGTTTAAGTGTGGGTCTCAGGGCACGGCCGGTGCTGGTGCTTGGTCTCTCCTTGGAGAACCGGGTCAGCGAAATCTGATTAAGTGTGGAATGGAGAACCTAGAGCACGAGGCTCTTTAACCAAGGCCCATGGGTGATAACACTTAGGACGGGGACTTACGTGTGGGTCTCCGGGCATGGCCGGTGCTGGTGCTTGGTCTCTCCTTGGAGACCTGGGTCAGCGAAATCTGACTAAGTGTGGAATGGAGAACCAAGGGAGCGAGGCTCTTTAACCCAGGCCCATGGGTGATAACACTCAGGACGGGGGCTTAAGTGTGGGTCTCAGGGCACGGCCGGTGCTGGTGCCTGGTCTCTCCTTGGAGGCCCGGGTCAGCGAAATCGGACTAAGTGTGGAATGGAGAACCAAGGGCGCGAGGCTCTTTAACCAAGGCCCATGGGTGATAACACTCAGGACGGGGGCTTAAGTGTGGGTCCCCGGGCACGGCCGGTGCTGGTGCTTGGTCACTCCTTGGTGGCCAGGGTCAGTGAAATGTGACTAAGAAAGAGATCTAAACACAGGAAACTGATATACATATGTTTCCTTTGATTCCTTTGGAGATAACCATAGGCAACATGGGTAAGAACAGGAAACAAGGATCCTTTGGAGATAAGCATAGGAGTGTTTCCTTTAAAGAGGATCATAGGAATGTTTCCTTTTGAATTACTCAGAGAGAGACCCAAATATTGCGCTTCCTTAACCCCTATTGTTGGACATTTCTAGGCATTTTGCTGTAATGTAAAGTGCCTACAAGTGTCCCATGTATTGTATTACCCTAACACCAAAGGTGTGGGACATTTCCAGGCATTTTGCCTCAATGATAAGTGCCTAGAAGCGTCCGGCTCATTCTGATTGGATGGGACATTTCTAGGCATTTTTGTTATAATATAAAGCGCCTACAAATGTCCCATGTATTGTATTTTTCCCTGACACAAAGAGTGGAACATTTCTAGGCATTTTCAGCACTCAGGGTGTTGGCTTTAGAGTGGGTCCCCGGGCTCAGCAATATTTGGAGGTTTTTTCTCCCATGTTTTGTATTTTTCCCCATGAAAAAGTGTGGGACATTTCTAGGCATTTTTGCTATAATGTAAAGCGCCTAGAAGTGTCCCAAGTATTGTATCTTTCCCTAACACAAAGAGTGAGACATTTCCAGACATTTTCAGCACTCAGGACGGGGGCCTAAGTGTGGGTCCCCGGGAACGGCCGGTGCTGGTGCTGGGTCTCTCCATGGAGGCCTGGGTCAGCGAAATCGGACTAAGTGTGGAATGGAGAACCAAAGGCGCGAGGCTCTTTAACCAAGGCCCATGGGTGATAACATTCAGGACGGGGGCTTAAGTGTGGGTCTCTGGGCACAGCCGGTGCTGGTGCTGGGTCTCTCCATGGAGGCCTGGGTCAGCGAAATCGGACTAAGTGTGGAATGGAGAACCAAGGGCGCGAGGCTTTTTAACCAAGGCCCATGGGTGATAACACTCAGGACGGGGGCTTAAGTGTGGGTCTCAGGGCACGGCCGGTGCTGGTACTGGGTCTCTTAATGTATGCCCGGGTCAGCGAAAAGTGACTAAGTGTGGAATGGAAGACCAAGGGCGCGAGGCTCTTTAACCCAGGCCCATGGGTGATAACATTCAGGACGGGGGCTTAAGTGTGGGTCTCCGGGCACAGCCAGTGCTGGTGCTGGGTCTCTCCATGGAGGCCTGGGTCAGCGAAATCGGACTAAGTGTGGAATGGAGAACCAAGGGCGCGAGGCTCTTTAACCAAGGCCCATGGGTGATAACACTCAGGACGTGGGCTTAAGTGTGGGTCTCCGGGCATGGCCGGTGCTGGTGCTTGGTCTCTCCTTGGAGGCCCGGGTCAGCGAAATCTGACTAAGTGTGGAATGGAGAACCAAGAGAACGAGGCTCTTTAACCCAGGCCCATGGGTGATAACACTCAGGACGGGGGCTTAAGTGTGGGTCCCCGGGCATGGCCGGTGCTGGTGCTTGGTCACTCCTTGGTGGCCAGGGTCAGTGAAATCGGACTAAGTGTGGAATGGAGAACAAAGGGCGCGAGGCTCTTTAACCAAGGCCCATGGGTGTTAACACTCAGGACGGGGGTTTAAGTGTGGGTCTCAGGGCACGGCCGGTGCTGGTGCTTGGTCTCTCCTTGGAGGCCCGGGTCAGCGAAATCGGACTAAGTGTGGAATGGAGAACCAAGGGCGCGAGGCTCTTTAACCAAGGCCCATGGGTGATAACACTCAGGACGGGGGCTTAAGTGTGGGTCTCAGGGCACTGCCGGTGCTGGTGCTTGGTCTCTCCTTGGAGGCCCGGGTCAGCGAAATCTGAATAAGTGTGGAATGGAGAACCAAGAGCACGAGGCTCTTAAACCAGGCCCATGGGTGATAACACTTAGGACGGGGACTTACGTGTGGGTCTCCGGGCATGGCCGGTGCTGGTGCTTGGTCTCTCCTTGGAGGCCCGGGTCAGCGAAATCTAACTAAGTGTGGAATGGAGAACCAAGAGCGCGAGGCTCTTTAACCCAGGCCCATGGGTGATAACACTCAGGAGAGGGACTTAAGTGTGGGTCCCCGGGCACGGCCGGTGCTGGTGCTTGGTCTCTCTGTGGAGGCCCGGTTCAGTGAAATGTGACTAAGAAAGAGATCTAAACACAGGAAACTGATACACATGTGTTTCCTTTGATTCCTTTGGAGATAACCATAGGACATATGGGTAAGAACGGGAACCAAGGATCCTTTGGAGATAAGCATAGGAGTGTTTCCTTTAAAGAGGATCATAGGAATGTTTCCTTTTGAATTACTCAGAGAGAGACCCAAATATTGCACTTCCGTAACCCCTAGTGTGGGACATTTCTAGGCATTTTGCTGTAATGTAAAGTGCCTACAAGTGTCCCATGTATTGTATTACCCTAACACCAAAGGTGTCGGACATTTCCAGGCATTTTTGCTGTAATGTAAAGTGCCTAGAAGTGTCCCAAGTATTGTATCTTTCCCTAACACAAAGAGTGAGACATTTCTAGGCATTTTCAGCACTCAGGACGGGGGCCTAAGTGTGGGTCCCCGGGCACAGCCGGTGCTGGTGCTGGGTCTCTCCATGGAGGCCTGGGTCAGCGAAATCGGACTAAGTGTGGAATGGAGAACCAAGGGCGCGAGGCTCTTTAACCAAGGCCCTTGGGTGATAACACTCAGGACGGGGTCTTAAGTGTGGGTCTCAGGGCACGGCCGGTGCTGGTGCTTGGTCTCTCCTTGGAGGCCCGGGTCAGCGAAATCTGAATAAGTGTGGAATGGAGAACCAAGAGCACGAGGCTCTTAAACCAGGCCCATGGGTGATAACACTCAGGACGGGGGCTTAAGTGTGGGTCTCAGGGCACTGCCGGTGCTGGTGCTTGGTCTCTCCTTGGAGGCCCGGGTCAGCGAAATCTGAATAAGTGTGGAATGGAGAACCAAGAGCACGAGGCTCTTAAACCAGGCCCATGGTTGATAACACTCAGGACGGGGGCTTAAGTGTGGGTCTCCGGGCATGGCCGGTGCTGGTGCTTGGTCTCTCCTTGGAGGCCCGGGTCAGCGAAATCTAACTAATTGTGGAATGGAGAACCAAGAGCGCGAGGCTCTTTAACCCAGGCCCATGGGTGATAACAATCAGGAGAGGGACTTAAGTGTGGGTCCCCGGGCATGGCCGGTGCTGGTGCTTGGTCTCTCTGTGGAGGCCCGGTTCAGTGAAATGTGACTAAGAAAGAGATCTAAACACAGGAAACTGATACACATGTGTTTCCTTTGATTCCTTTGGAGATAACCATAGGACATATGGGTAAGAACGGGAACCAAGGATCCTTTGGAGATAAGCATAGGAGTGTTTCCTTTAAAGAGGATCATAGGAATGTTTCCTTTTGAATTACTCAGAGAGAGACCCAAATATTGCACTTCCGTAACCCCTAGTGTGGGACATTTCTAGGCATTTTGCTGTAATGTAAAGTGCCTACAAGTGTCCCATGTATTGTATTACCCTAACACCAAAGGTGTCGGACATTTCCAGGCATTTTTGTTGTAATGTAAAGTGCCTAGAAGTGTCCCAAGTATTGTATCTTTCCCTAACACAAAGAGTGAGACATTTCTAGGCATTTTCAGCACTCAGGACGGGGGCCTAAGTGTGGGTCCCCGGGCACAGCCGGTGCTGGTGCTGGTTCTCTCCATGGAGGCCTGGGTCAGCGAAATCGGACTTAGTGTGGAATGGAGAACCAAGGGCGCGAGGCTCTTTAACCAAGGCCCATGGGTGATAACACTCAGGACGGGGGCTTAAGTGTGGGTCCCCGGGCACGGCCGGTGCTGGTGCTTGGTCACTCCTTGGTGGCCAGGGTCAGTGAAATGTGACTAAGAAAGAGATCTAAACACAGGAAACTGATATACATATGTTTCCTTTGATTCCTTTGGAGATAACCATAGGCAACATGGGTAAGAACAGGAAACAAGGATCCTTTGGAGATAAGCATAGGAGTGTTTCCTTTAAAGAGGATCATAGGAATGTTTCCTTTTGAATTACTCAGAGAGAGACCCAAATATTGCGCTTCCTTAACCCCTAGTGTTGGACATTTCTAGGCATTTTGCTGTAATGTAAAGTGCCTACAAGTGTCCCATGTATTGTATTACCCTAACACCAAAGGTTTGGGACATTTCCAGGCATTTTGCCTCAATGATAAGTGCCTAGAAGCGTCCGGCTCATTCTGATTGGTTGGGACATTTCTAGGCATTTTTGCTATAATATAAAGCGCCTACAAATGTCCCATGTATTGTATTTTTCCCTGACACAAAGAGTGGAACATTTCTAGGCATTTTCAGCACTCAGGGTGTTGGCTTTAGAGTGGGTCCCCGGGCTCAGCAATATTTGGAGGTTTTTTCTCCCATGTTTTGTATTTTTCCCCATGAAAAAGTGTGGGACATTTCTAGGCATTTTTGCTATAATGTAAAGCGCCTAGAAGTGTCCCAAGTATTGTATCTTTCCCTAACACAAAGAGTGAGACATTTCTAGGCATTTTCAGCACTCAGGACGGGGGCCTAAGTGTGGGTCCCCGGGAACGGCCGGTGCTGGTGCTGGGTCTCTCCATGGAGGCCTGGGTCAGCGAAATCGGACTAAGTGTGGAATGGAGAACCAAAGGCGCGAGGCTCTTTAACCAAGGCCCATGGGTGATAACATTCAGGACGGGGGCTTAAGTGTGGGTCTCTGGGCACAGCCGGTGCTGGTGCTGGGTCTCTCCATGGAGGCCTGGGTCAGCGAAATCGGACTAAGTGTGGAATGGAGAACCAAGGGCGCGAGGCTCTTTAACCCAGGCCCATGGGTGATAACACTCAGGACGGAGGCTTAAGTGTGGGTCTCAAGGCACGGCCGGTGCTGGTACTGGGTCTCTTAATGTATGCCCGGGTCAGCGAAAAGTGACTAAGTGTGGAATGGAAGACCAAGGGCGCGAGGCTCTTTAACCCAGGCCCATGGGTGATAACATTCAGGACAGGGGCTTAAGTGTGGGTCTCCGGGAACAGCCAGTGCTGGTGCTGGGTCTCTCCATGGAGGCCTGGGTCAGCGAAATCGGACTAAGTGTGGAATGGAGAACAAAGGGCGCGAGGCTCTTTAACCAAGGCCCATGGGTGTTAACACTCAGGACGGGGGTTTAAGTGTGGGTCTCAGGGCACGGCCGGTGCTGGTGCTTGGTCTCTCCTTGGAGAACCGGGTCAGCGAAATCTGATTAAGTGTGGAATGGAGAACCTAGAGCACGAGGCTCTTTAACCAAGGCCCATGGGTGATAACACTTAGGACGGGGACTTACGTGTGGGTCTCCGGGCATGGCCGGTGCTGGTGCTTGGTCTCTCCTTGGAGACCTGGGTCAGCGAAATCTGACTAAGTGTGGAATGGAGAACCAAGGGAGCGAGGCTCTTTAACCCAGGCCCATGGGTGATAACACTCAGGACGGGGGTTTAAGTGTGGGTCTCAGGGCACGGCCGGTGCTGGTGCTGGGTCTCTCCATGGAGGCCTGGGTCAGCGAAATCGGACTAAGTGTGGAATGGAGAACCAAGGGCGCGAGGCTCTTTAACCCAGGCCCATGGGTGATAACACTCAGGACGGAGGCTTAAGTGTGGGTCTCAAGGCACGGCCGGTGCTGGTACTGGGTCTCTTAATGTATGCCCGGGTCAGCGAAAAGTGACTAAGTGTGGAATGGAAGACCAAGGGCGCGAGGCTCTTTAACCCAGGCCCATGGGTGATAACATTCAGGACAGGGGCTTAAGTGTGGGTCTCCGGGAACAGCCAGTGCTGGTGCTGGGTCTCTCCATGGAGGCCTGGGTCAGCGAAATCGGACTAAGTGTGGAATGGAGAACAAAGGGCGCGAGGCTCTTTAACCAAGGCCCATGGGTGTTAACACTCAGGACGGGGGTTTAAGTGTGGGTCTCAGGGCACGGCCGGTGCTGGTGCTTGGTCTCTCCTTGGAGAACCGGGTCAGCGAAATCTGATTAAGTGTGGAATGGAGAACCTAGAGCACGAGGCTCTTTAACCAAGGCCCATGGGTGATAACACTTAGGACGGGGACTTACGTGTGGGTCTCCGGGCATGGCCGGTGCTGGTGCTTGGTCTCTCCTTGGAGACCTGGGTCAGCGAAATCTGACTAAGTGTGGAATGGAGAACCAAGGGAGCGAGGCTCTTTAACCCAGGCCCATGGGTGATAACACTCAGGACGGGGGCTTAAGTGTGGGTCTCAGGGCACGGCCGGTGCTGGTGCCTGGTCTCTCCTTGGAGGCCCGGGTCAGCGAAATCGGACTAAGTGTGGAATGGAGAACCAAGGGCGCGAGGCTCTTTAACCAAGGCCCATGGGTGATAACACTCAGGACGGGGGCTTAAGTGTGGGTCTCAGGGCACGGCCGGTTCTGGTGCTTGGTCTCTCCTTGGAGGCCCGGGTCAGCGAAATCTGAATAAGTGTGGAATGGAGAACCAAGAGCACGAGGCTCTTAAACCAGGCCCATGGTTGATAACACTCAGGACGGGGGCTTAAGTGTGGGTCTCCGGGCATGGCCGGTGCTGGTGCTTGGTCTCTCCTTGGAGGCCCGGGTCAGCGAAATCTAACTAAGTGTGGAATGGAGAACCAAGAGCGCGAGGCTCTTTAACCCAGGCCCATGGGTGATAACACTCAGGAGAGGGACTTAAGTGTGGGTCCCCGGGCACGGCCGGTGCTGGTGCTTGGTCTCTCTGTGGAGGCCCGGTTCAGTGAAATGTGACTAAGAAAGAGATCTAAACAAAGGAAACTGATACACATGTGTTTCCTTTGATTCCTTTGGAGATAACCATAGGACATATGGGTAAGAACGGGAACCAAGGATCCTTTGGAGATAAGCATAGGAGTGTTTCCTTTAAAGAGGATCATAGGAATGTTTCCTTTTGAATTACTCAGAGAGAGACCCAAATATTGCACTTCCGTAACCCCTAGTGTGGGACATTTCTAGGCATTTTGCTGTAATGTAAAGTGCCTACAAGTGTCCCATGTATTGTATTACCCTAACACCAAAGGTGTCGGACATTTCCAGGCATTTTTGCTGTAATGTAAAGTGCCTAGAAGTGTCCCAAGTATTGTATCTTTCCCTAACACAAAGAGTGAGACATTTCTAGGCATTTTCAGCACTCAGGACGGGGGCCTAAGTGTGGGTCCCCGGGCACAGCCGGTGCTGGTGCTGGGTCTCTCCATGGAGGCCTGGGTCAGCGAAATCGGACTAAGTGTGGAATGGAGAACCAAGGGCGCGAGGCTCTTTAACCAAGGCCCTTGGGTGATAACACTCAGGACGGGGTCTTAAGTGTGGGTCTCAGGGCACGGCCGGTGCTGGTGCTTGGTCTCTCCTTGGAGGCCCGGGTCAGCGAAATCTGAATAAGTGTGGAATGGAGAACCAAGAGCACGAGGCTCTTAAACCAGGCCCATGGGTGATAACACTCAGGACGGGGGCTTAAGTGTGGGTCTCAGGGCACGGCCGGTGCTGGTGCTTGGTCTCTCCTTGGAGGCCCGGGTCAGCGAAATCGGACTAAGTGTGGAATGGAGAACCAAGGGCGCGAGGCTCTTTAACCAAGGCCCATGGGTGATAACACTCAGGACGGGGGCTTAAGTTTGGGTCTCAGGGCACTGCCGGTGCTGGTGCTTGGTCTCTCCTTGGAGGCCCGGGTCAGCGAAATCTGAATAAGTGTGGAATGGAGAACCAAGAGCACGAGGCTCTTAAACCAGGCCCATGGTTGATAACACTCAGGACGGGGGCTTAAGTGTGGGTCTCCAGGCATGAAAGGTGCTGGTGCTTGGTCTCTCCTTGGAGGCCCGGGTCAGCGAAATCTAACTAATTGTGGAATGGAGAACCAAGAGCGCGAGGCTCTTTAACCCAGGCCCATGGGTGATAACAATCAGGAGAGGGACTTAAGTGTGGGTCCCCGGGTACGGCCGGTGCTGGTGCTTGGTCTCTCTGTGGAGGCCCGGTTCAGTGAAATGTGACTAAGAAAGAGATCTAAACACAGGAAACTGATACACATGTGTTTCCTTTGATTCCTTTGGAGATAACCATAGGACATATGGGTAAGAACGGGAACCAAGGATCCTTTGGAGATAAGCATAGGAGTGTTTCCTTTAAAGAGGATCATAGGAATGTTTCCTTTTGAATTACTCAGAGAGAGACCCAAATATTGCACTTCCGTAACCCCTAGTGTGGGACATTTCTAGGCATTTTGCTGTAATGTAAAGTGCCTACAAGTGTCCCATGTATTGTATTACCCTAACACCAAAGGTGTCGGACATTTCCAGGCATTTTTGTTGTAATGTAAAGTGCCTAGAAGTGTCCCAAGTATTGTATCTTTCCCTAACACAAAGAGTGAGACATTTCTAGGCATTTTCAGCACTCAGGACGGGGGCCTAAGTGTGGGTCCCCGGGCACAGCCGGTGCTGGTGCTGGGTCTCTCCATGGAGGCCTGTGTCAGCGAAATCGGACTAAGTGTGGAATGGAGAACCAAGGGCGCGAGGCTCTTTAACCAAGGCCCATGGGTGATAACACTCAGGACGGGGGCTTAAGTGTGGGTCTCAGGGCACGGCCGGTGCTGGTGCTTGGTCTCTCCTTGGAGGCCCGGGTCAGCGAAATCTGAATAAGTGTGGAATTGAGAACCAAGAGCACGAGGCTCTTAAACCAGGCCCATGGGTGATAACACTCAGGACGGGGGCTTAAGTGTGGGTCCCCGGGCACGGCCGGTGCTGGTGCTTGGTCACTCCTTGGTGGCCAGGGTCAGTGAAATGTGACTAAGAAAGAGATCTAAACACAGGAAACTGATATACATATGTTTCCTTTGATTCCTTTGGAGATAACCATAGGCAACATGGGTAAGAACAGGAAACAAGGATCCTTTGGAGATAAGCATAGGAGTGTTTCCTTTAAAGAGGATCATAGGAATGTTTCCTTTTGAATTACTCAGAGAGAGACCCAAATATTGCGCTTCCTTAAGCCCTAGTGTTGGACATTTCTAGGCATTTTGCTGTAATGTAAAGTGCCTACAAGTGTCCCATGTATTGTATTACCCTAACACCAAAGGTGTGGGACATTTGCAGGCATTTTGCCTCAATGATAAGTGCCTAGAAGCGTCCGGCTCATTCTGATTGGTTGGGACATTTCTAGGCATTTTTGCTATAATATAAAGCGCCTACAAATGTCCCATGTAATGTATTTTTCCCTGACACAAAGAGTGGAACATTTCTAGGCATTTTCAGCACTCAGGGTGTTGGCTTTAGAGTGGGTCCCCGGGCTCAGCAATATTTGGAGGTTTTTTCTCCCATGTTTTGTATTTTTCCCCATGAAAAATTGTGGGACATTTCTAGGCATTTTTGCTATAATGTAAAGCGCCTAGAAGTGTCCCAAGTATTGTATCTTTCCCTAACACAAAGAGTGAGACATTTCTAGGCATTTTCAGCACTCAGGACGGGGGCCTAAGTGTGGGTCCCCGGGAACGGCCGGTGCTGGTGCTGGGTCTCTCCATGGAGGCCTGGGTCAGCGAAATCGGACTAAGTGTGGAATGGAGAACCAAGGGCGCGAGGCTCTTTAACCAAGGCCCATGGGTGATAACACTCAGGACGGGGGCTTAAGAGTGGGTCTCAGGGCACGGCCGGTGCTGGTGCTTGGTCTCTCCTTGGAGGCCCGGGTCAGCGAAATCTGAATAAGTGTGGAATGGAGAACCAAGAGCACGAGGCTCTTAAACCAGGCCCATGGTTGATAACACTCAGGACGGGGGCTTAAGTGTGGGTCTCCGGGCATGGCCGGTGCTGGTGCTTGGTCTCTCCTTGGAGGCCCGGGTCAGCGAAATCTAACTAAGTGTGGAATGGAGAACCAAGAGCGCGAGGCTCTTTAACCCAGGCCCATGGGTGATAACACTCAGGAGAGGGACTTAAGTGTGGGTCCCCGGGCACGGCCGGTGCTGGTGCTTGGTCTCTCTGTGGAGGCCCGGTTCAGTGAAATGTGACTAAGAAAGAGATCTAAACACAGGAAACTGATACACATGTGTTTCCTTTGATTCCTTTGGAGATAACCATAGGACATATGGGTAAGAACGGGAACCAAGGATCCTTTGGAGATAAGCATAGGAGTGTTTCCTTTAAAGAGGATCATAGGAATGTTTCCTTTTGAATTACTCAGAGAGAGACCCAAATATTGCACTTCCGTAACCCCTAGTGTGGGACATTTCTAGGCATTTTGCTGTAATGTAAAGTGCCTACAAGTGTCCCATGTATTGTATTACCCTAACACCAAAGGTGTCGGACATTTCCAGGCATTTTTGCTGTAATGTAAAGTGCCTAGAAGTGTCCCAATTATTGTATCTTTCCCTAACACAAAGAGTGAGACATTTCTAGGCATTTTCAGCACTCAGGACGGGGGCCTAAGTGTGGGTCCCCGGGCACAGCTGGTGCTGGTGCTGGGTCTCTCCATGGAGGCCTGGGTCAGCGAAATCGGACTAAGTGTGGAATGGAGAACCAAGGGCGCGAGGCTCTTTAACCAAGGCCCATGGGTGATAAAACTCAGGACGGGGGCTTAAGTGTGGGTCTCAGGGCACGGCCGGTGCTGGTGCTTGGTCTCTCCTTGGAGGCCCGGGTCAGCGAAATCTGAATAAGTGTGGAATTGAGAACCAAGAGCACGAGGCTCTTAAACCAGGCCCATGGGTGATAACACTCAGGACGGGGGCTTAAGTGTGGGTCCCCGGGCACGGCCGGTGCTGGTGCTTGGTCACTCCTTGGTGGCCAGGGTCAGTGAAATGTGACTAAGAAAGAGATCTAAACACAGGAAACTGATATACATATGTTTCCTTTGATTCCTTTGGAGATAACCATAGGCAACATGGGTAAGAACAGGAAACAAGGATCCTTTGGAGATAAGCATAGGAGTGTTTCCTTTAAAGAGGATCATAGGAATGTTTCCTTTTGAATTACTCAGAGAGAGACCCAAATATTGCGCTTCCTTAACCCCTAGTGTTGGACATTTCTAGGCATTTTGCTGTAATGTAAAGTGCCTACAAGTGTCCCATGTATTGTATTACCCTAACACCAAAGGTGTGGGACATTTCCAGGCATTTTGCCTCAATGATAAGTGCCTAGAAGCGTCCGGCTCATTCTGATTGATAGGGACATTTCTAGGCATTTTTGCAATAATATAAAGCGCCTACAAATGTCCCATGTATTGTATTTTTCCCTGACACAAAGAGTGGAACATTTCTAGGCATTTTCAGCACTCAGGGTGTTGGCTTTAGAGTGGGTCCCCGGGCTCAGCAATATTTGGAGGTTTTTTCTCCCATGTTTTGTATTTTTCCCCATGAAAAAGTGTGGGACATTTCTAGGCATTTTTGCTATAATGTAAAGCGCCTAGAAGTGTCCCAAGTATTGTATCTTTCCCTAACACAAAGAGTGAGACATTTCTAGGCATTTTCAGCACTCAGGACGGGGGCCTAAGTGTGGGTCCCCGGGAACGGCCGGTGCTGGTGCTGGGTCTCTCCATGGAGGCCTGGGTCAGCGAAATCGGACTAAGTGTGGAATGGAGAACCAAAGGCGCGAGGCTCTTTAACCAAGGCCCATGGGTGATAACATTCAGGACGGGGGCTTAAGTTTGGGTCTCTGGGCACAGCCGGTGCTGGTGCTGGGTCTCTCCATGGAGGCCTGGGTCAGCGAAATCGGACTAAGTGTGGAATGGAGAACCAAGGGCGCGAGGCTCTTTAACCAAGGCCCATGGGTGATAACACTCAGGACGGGGGCTTAAGTGTGGGTCTCAGGGCACGGCCGGTGCTGGTACTGGGTCTCTTAATGTATGCCCGGGTCAGCGAAAAGTGACTAAGTGTGGAATGGAAGACCAAGGGCACGAGGCTCTTTAACCCAGGCCCATGGGTGATAACATTCAGGACGGGGGCTTAAGTGTGGGTCTCCGGGCACAGCAAGTGCTGGTGCTGGGTCTCTCCATGGAGGCCTGGGTCAGCGAAATCGGACTAAGTGTGGAATGGAGAACCAAGGGCGCGAGGCTCTTTAACCCAGGCCCATGGGTGATAACACTCAGGACGGAGGCTTAAGTGTGGGTCTCAAGGCACGGCCGGTGCTGGTACTGGGTCTCTTAATGTATGCCCGGGTCAGCGAAAAGTGACTAAGTGTGGAATGGAAGACCAAGGGCGCGAGGCTCTTTAACCCAGGCCCATCGGTGATAACATTCAGGACGGGGGCTTAAGTGTGGGTCTCCGGGAACAGCCAGTGCTGGTGCTGGGTCTCTCCATGGAGGCCTGGGTCAGCGAAATCGGACTAAGTGTGGAATGGAGAACAAAGGGCGCGAGGCTCTTTAACCCAGGCCCATGGGTGATAACACTCAGGACGGGGGCTTAAGTGTGGGTCTCAGGGCACGGCCGGTGCTGGTGCCTGGTCTCTCCTTGGAGGCCCGGGTCAGCGAAATCGGACTAAGTGTGGAATTGAGAACCAAGGGCGCGAGGCTCTTTAACCAAGGCCCATGGGTGATAACACTCAGGACGGGGGCTTAAGTGTGGGTCTCAGGGCACGGCCGGTGCTGGTGCTTGGTCTCTCCTTGGAGGCCCGGGTCAGCGAAATCTGAATAAGTGTGGAATGGAGAACCAAGAGCACGAGGCTCTTAAACCAGGCCCATGGTTGATAACACTCAGGACGGGGGCTTAAGTGTGGGTCTCCGGGCATGGCCGGTGCTGGTGCTTGGTCTCTCCTTGGAGGCCCGGGTCAGCGAAATCTAACTAAGTGTGGAATGGAGAACCAAGAGCGCGAGGCTCTTTAACCCAGGCCCATGGGTGATAACACTCAGGAGAGGGACTTAAGTGTGGGTCCCCGGGCACGGCCGGTGCTGGTGCTTGGTCTCTCTGTGGAGGCCCGGTTCAGTGAAATGTGACTAAGAAAGAGATCTAAACACAGGAAACTGATACACATGTGTTTCCTTTGATTCCTTTGGAGATAACCATAGGACATATGGGTAAGAACGGGAACCAAGGATCCTTTGGAGATAAGCATAGGAGTGTTTCCTTTAAAGAGGATCATAGGAATGTTTCCTTTTGAATTACTCAGAGAGAGACCCAAATATTGCACTTCCGTAACCCCTAGTGTGGGACATTTCTAGGCATTTTGCTGTAATGTAAAGTGCCTACAAGTGTCCCATGTATTGTATTACCCTAACACCAAAGGTGTCGGACATTTCCAGGCATTTTTGCTGTAATGTAAAGTGCCTAGAAGTGTCCCAAGTATTGTATCTTTCCCTAACACAAAGAGTGAGACATTTCTAGGCATTTTCAGCACTCAGGACGGGGGCCTAAGTGTGGGTCCCCGGGCACAGCCGGTGCTGGTGCTGGGTCTCTCCATGGAGGCCTGGGTCAGCGAAATCGGACTAAGTGTGGAATGGAGAACCAAGGGCGCGAGGCTCTTTAACCAAGGCCCTTGGGTGATAACACTCAGGACGGGGTCTTAAGTGTGGGTCTCAGGGCACGGCCGGTGCTGGTGCTTGGTCTCTCCTTGGAGGCCCGGGTCAGCGAAATCTGAATAAGTGTGGAATGGAGAACCAAGAGCACGAGGCTCTTAAACCAGGCCCATGGGTGATAACACTCAGGACGGGGGCTTAAGTGTGGGTCTCAGGGCACGGCCGGTGCTGGTGCTTGGTCTCTCCTTGGAGGCCCGGGTCAGCGAAATCTGAATAAGTGTGGAATGGAGAACCAAGAGCACGAGGCTCTTAAACCAGGCCCATGGGTGATAACACTCAGGACGGGGGCTTAAGTGTGGGTCTCAGGGCACGGCCGGTGCTGGTGCTTGGTCTCTCCTTGGAGGCCCGGGTCAGCGAAATCGGACTAAGTGTGGAATGGAGAACCAAGGGCGCGAGGCTCTTTAACCAAGGCCCATGGGTGATAACACTCAGGACGGGGACTTAAGTGTGGGTCTCAGGGCACTGCCGGTGCTGGTGCTTGGTCTCTCCTTGGAGGCCCGGGTCAGCGAAATCTGAATAAGTGTGGAATGGAGAACCAAGAGCACGAGGCTCTTAAACCAGGCCCATTGTTGATAACACTCAGGACGGGGGCTTAAGTGTGGGTCTCCGGGCATGGCCGGTGCTGGTGCTTGGTCTCTCCTTGGAGGCCCGGGTCTGCGAAATCTAACTAATTGTGGAATGGAGAACCAAGAGCGCGAGGCTCTTTAACCCAGGCCCATGGGTGATAACAATCAGGAGAGGGACTTAAGTGTGGGTCCCCGGGCACGGCCGGTGCTGGTGCTTGGTCTCTCTGTGGAGGCCCGGTTCAGTGAAATGTGACTAAGAAAGAGATCTAAACACAGGAAACTGATACACATGTGTTTCCTTTGATTCCTTTGGAGATAACCATAGGACATATGGGTAAGAACGGGAACCAAGGATCCTTTGGAGATAAGCATAGGAGTGTTTCCTTTAAAGAGGATCATAGGAATGTTTCCTTTTGAATTACTCAGAGAGAGACCCAAATATTGCACTTCCGTAACCCCTAGTGTGGGACATTTCTAGGCATTTTGCTGTAATGTAAAGTGCCTACAAGTGTCCCATGTATTGTATTACCCTAACACCAAAGGTGTCGGACATTTCCAGGCATTTTTGTTGTAATGTAAAGTGCCTAGAAGTGTCCCAAGTATTGTATCTTTCCCTAACACAAAGAGTGAGACATTTCTAGGCATTTTCAGCACTCAGGACGGGGGCCTAAGTGTGGGTCCCCGGGCACAGCCGGTGCTGGTGCTGGGTCTCTCCATGGAGGCCTGGGTCAACGAAATCGGACTAAGTGTGGAATGGAGAACCAAGGGCGCGAGGCTCTTTAACCAAGGCCCATGGGTGATAAAACTCAGGACGGGGGCTTAAGTGTGGGTCTCAGGGCACGGCCGGTGCTGGTGCTTGGTCTCTCCTTGGAGGCCCGGGTCAGCGAAATCTGAATAAGTGTGGAATTGAGAACCAAGAGCACGAGGCTCTTAAACCAGGCCCATGGGTGATAACACTCAGGACGGGGGCTTAAGTGTGGGTCCCCGGGCACGGCCGGTGCTGGTGCTTGGTCACTCCTTGGTGGCCAGGGTCAGTGAAATGTGACTAAGAAAGAGATCTAAACACAGGAAACTGATATACATATGTTTCCTTTGATTCCTTTGGAGATAACCATAGGCAACATGGGTAAGAACAGGAAACAAGGATCCTTTGGAGATAAGCATAGGAGTGTTTCCTTTAAAGAGGATCATAGGAATGTTTCCTTTTGAATTACTCAGAGAGAGACCCAAATATTGTGCTTCCTTAACCCCTAGTGTTGGACATTTCTAGGCATTTTGCTGTAATGTAAAGTGCCTACAAGTGTCCCATGTATTGTATTACCCTAACACCAAAGGTGTGGGACATTTCCAGGCATTTTGCCTCAATGATAAGTGCCTAGAAGCGTCCGGCTCATTCTGATTGATAGGGACATTTCTAGGCATTTTTGCAATAATATAAAGCGCCTACAAATGTCCCATGTATTGTATTTTTCCCTGACACAAAGAGTGGAACATTTCTAGGCATTTTCAGCACTCAGGGTGTTGGCTTTAGAGTGGGTCCCCGGGCTCAGCAATATTTGGAGGTTTTTTCTCCCATGTTTTGTATTTTTCCCCATGAAAAAGTGTGGGACATTTCTAGGCATTTTTGCTATAATGTAAAGCGCCTAGAAGTGTCCCAAGTATTGTATCTTTCCCTAACACAAAGAGTGAGACATTTCTAGGCATTTTCAGCACTCAGGACGGGGGCCTAAGTGTGGGTCCCCGGGAACGGCCGGTGCTGGTGCTGGGTCTCTCCATGGAGGCCTGGGTCAGCGAAATCGGACTAAGTGTGGAATGGAGAACCAAAGGCGCGAGGCTCTTTAACCAAGGCCCATGGGTGATAACATTCAGGACGGGGGCTTAAGTGTGGGTCTCTGGGCACAGCCGGTGCTGGTGCTGGGTCTCTCCATGGAGGCCTGGGTCAGCGAAATCGGACTAAGTGTGGAATGGAGAACCAAGGGCGCGAGGCTCTTTAACCAAGGCCCATGGGTGATAACACTCAGGACGGGGGCTTAAGTGTGGGTCTCAGGGCACGGCCGGTGCTGGTGCTTGGTCTCTCCTTGGAGGCCCGGGTCAGCGAAATCTGAATAAGTGTGGAATTGAGAACCAAGAGCACGAGGCTCTTAAACCAGGCCCATGGGTGATAACACTCAGGACGGGGGCTTAAGTGTGGGTCCCCGGGCACGGCCGGTGCTGGTGCTTGGTCACTCCTTGGTGGCCAGGGTCAGTGAAATGTGACTAAGAAAGAGATCTAAACACAGGAAACTGATATACATATGTTTCCTTTGATTCCTTTGGAGATAACCATAGGCAACATGGGTAAGAACAGGAAACAAGGATCCTTTGGAGATAAGCATAGGAGTGTTTCCTTTAAAGAGGATCATAGGAATGTTTCCTTTTGAATTACTCAGAGAGAGACCCAAATATTGTGCTTCCTTAACCCCTAGTGTTGGACATTTCTAGGCATTTTGCTGTAATGTAAAGTGCCTACAAGTGTCCCATGTATTGTATTACCCTAACACCAAAGGTGTGGGACATTTCCAGGCATTTTGCCTCAATGATAAGTGCCTAGAAGCGTCCGGCTCATTCTGATTGATAGGGACATTTCTAGGCATTTTTGCAATAATATAAAGCGCCTACAAATGTCCCATGTATTGTATTTTTCCCTGACACAAAGAGTGGAACATTTCTAGGCATTTTCAGCACTCAGGGTGTTGGCTTTAGAGTGGGTCCCCGGGCTCAGCAATATTTGGAGGTTTTTTCTCCCATGTTTTGTATTTTTCCCCATGAAAAAGTGTGGGACATTTCTAGGCATTTTTGCTATAATGTAAAGCGCCTAGAAGTGTCCCAAGTATTGTATCTTTCCCTAACACAAAGAGTGAGACATTTCTAGGCATTTTCAGCACTCAGGACGGGGGCCTAAGTGTGGGTCCCCGGGAACGGCCGGTGCTGGTGCTGGGTCTCTCCATGGAGGCCTGGGTCAGCGAAATCGGACTAAGTGTGGAATGGAGAACCAAAGGCGCGAGGCTCTTTAACCAAGGCCCATGGGTGATAACATTCAGGACGGGGGCTTAAGTGTGGGTCTCTGGGCACAGCCGGTGCTGGTGCTGGGTCTCTCCATGGAGGCCTGGGTCAGCGAAATCGGACTAAGTGTGGAATGGAGAACCAAGGGCGCGAGGCTCTTTAACCAAGGCCCATGGGTGATAACACTCAGGACGGGGGCTTAAGTGTGGGTCTCAGGGCACGGCCGGTGCTGGTACTGGGTCTCTTAATGTATGCCCGGGTCAGCGAAAAGTGACTAAGTGTGGAATGGAAGACCAAGGGCACGAGGCTCTTTAACCCAGGCCCATGGGTGATAACATTCAGGACGGGGGCTTAAGTGTGGGTCTCCGGGCACAGCCAGTGCTGGTGCTGGGTCTCTCCATGGAGGCCTGGGTCAGCGAAATCGGACTAAGTGTGGAATGGAGAACCAAGGGCGCGAGGCTCTTTAACCCAGGCCCATGGGTGATAACACTCAGGACGGAGGCTTAAGTGTGGGTCTCAAGGCACGGCCGGTGCTGGTACTGGGTCTCTTAATGTATGCCCGGGTCAGCGAAAAGTGACTAAGTGTGGAATGGAAGACCAAGGGCGCGAGGCTCTTTAACCCAGGCCCATGGGTGATAACATTCAGGACGGGGGCTTAAGTGTGGGTCTCCGGGAACAGCCAGTGCTGGTGCTGGGTCTCTCCATGGAGGCCTGGGTCAGCGAAATCGGACTAAGTGTGGAATGGAGAACAAAGGGCGCGAGGCTCTTTAACCAAGGCCCATGGGTGTTAACACTCAGGACGGGGGTTTAAGTGTGGGTCTCAGGGCACGGCCGGTGCTGGTGCTTGGTCTCTCCTTGGAGAACCGGGTCAGCGAAATCTGATTAAGTGTGGAATGGAGAACCTAGAGCACGAGGCTCTTTAACCAAGGCCCATGGGTGATAACACTTAGGACGGGGACTTACGTGTGGGTCTCCGGGCATGGCCGGTGCTGGTGCTTGGTCTCTCCTTGGAGACCTGGGTCAGCGAAATCTGACTAAGTGTGGAATGGAGAACCAAGGGAGCGAGGCTCTTTAACCCAGGCCCATGGGTGATAACACTCAGGACGGGGGCTTAAGTGTGGGTCTCAGGGCACGGCCGGTGCTGGTGCCTGGTCTCTCCTTGGAGGCCCGGGTCAGCGAAATCGGACTAAGTGTGGAATGGAGAACCAAGGGCGCGAGGCTCTTTAACCAAGGCCCATGGGTGATAACACTCAGGACGGGGGCTTAAGTGTGGGTCCCCGGGCACGGCCGGTGCTGGTGCTTGGTCACTCCTTGGTGGCCAGGGTCAGTGAAATGTGACTAAGAAAGAGATCTAAACACAGGAAACTGATATACATATGTTTCCTTTGATTCCTTTGGAGATAACCATAGGCAACATGGGTAAGAACAGGAAACAAGGATCCTTTGGAGATAAGCATAGGAGTGTTTCCTTTAAAGAGGATCATAGGAATGTTTCCTTTTGAATTACTCAGAGAGAGACCCAAATATTGCGCTTCCTTAACCCCTAGTGTTGGACATTTCTAGGCATTTTGCTGTAATGTAAAGTGCCTACAAGTGTCCCATGTATTGTATTACCCTAACACCAAAGGTGTGGGACATTTCCAGGCATTTTGCCTCAATGATAAGTGCCTAGAAGCGTCCGGCTCATTCTGATTGATAGGGACATTTCTAGGCATTTTTGCAATAATATAAAGCGCCTACAAATGTCCCATGTATTGTATTTTTCCCTGACACAAAGAGTGGAACATTTCTAGGCATTTTCAGCACTCAGGGTGTTGGCTTTAGAGTGGGTCCCCGGGCTCAGCAATATTTGGAGGTTTTTTCTCCCATGTTTTGTATTTTTCCCCATGAAAAAGTGTGGGACATTTCTAGGCATTTTTGCTATAATGTAAAGCGCCTAGAAGTGTCCCAAGTATTGTATCTTTCCCTAACACAAAGAGTGAGACATTTCTAGGCATTTTCAGCACTCAGGACGGGGGCCTAAGTGTGGGTCCCCGGGAACGGCCGGTGCTGGTGCTGGGTCTCTCCATGGAGGCCTGGGTCAGCGAAATCGGACTAAGTGTGGAATGGAGAACCAAAGGCGCGAGGCTCTTTAACCAAGGCCCATGGGTGATAACATTCAGGACGGGGGCTTAAGTGTGGGTCTCTGGGCACAGCCGGTGCTGGTGCTGGGTCTCTCCATGGAGGCCTGGGTCAGCGAAATCGGACTAAGTGTGGAATGGAGAACCAAGGGCGCGAGGCTCTTTAACCAAGGCCCATGGGTGATAACACTCAGGACGGGGGCTTAAGTGTGGGTCTCAGGGCACGGCCGGTGCTGGTACTGGGTCTCTTAATGTATGCCCGGGTCAGCGAAAAGTGACTAAGTGTGGAATGGAAGACCAAGGGCACGAGGCTCTTTAACCCAGGCCCATGGGTGATAACATTCAGGACGGGGGCTTAAGTGTGGGTCTCCGGGCACAGCCAGTGCTGGTGCTGGGTCTCTCCATGGAGGCCTGGGTCAGCGAAATCGGACTAAGTGTGGAATGGAGAACCAAGGGCGCGAGGCTCTTTAACCCAGGCCCATGGGTGATAACACTCAGGACGGAGGCTTAAGTGTGGGTCTCAAGGCACGGCCGGTGCTGGTACTGGGTCTCTTAATGCATGCCCGGGTCAGCGAAAAGTGACTAAGTGTGGAATGGAAGACCAAGGGCGCGAGGCTCTTTAACCCAGGCCCATGGGTGATAACATTCAGGACGGGGGCTTAAGTGTGGGTCTCCGGGAACAGCCAGTGCTGGTGCTGGGTCTCTCCATGGAGGCCTGGGTCAGCGAAATCGGACTAAGTGTGGAATGGAGAACAAAGGGCGCGAGGCTCTTTAACCAAGGCCCATGGGTGTTAACACTCAGGACGGGGGTTTAAGTGTGGGTCTCAGGGCACGGCCGGTGCTGGTGCTTGGTCTCTCCTTGGAGAACCGGGTCAGCGAAATCTGATTAAGTGTGGAATGGAGAACCTAGAGCACGAGGCTCTTTAACCAAGGCCCATGAGTGATAACACTTAGGACGGGGACTTACGTGTGGGTCTCCGGGCATGGCCGGTGCTGGTGCTTGGTCTCTCCTTGGAGACCTGGGTCAGCGAAATCTGACTAAGTGTGGAATGGAGAACCAAGGGAGCGAGGCTCTTTAACCCAGGCCCATGGGTGATAACACTCAGGACGGGGGCTTAAGTGTGGGTCTCAGGGCACGGCCGGTGCTGGTGCCTGGTCTCTCCTTGGAGGCCCGGGTCAGCGAAATCGGACTAAGTGTGGAATGGAGAACCAAGGGCGCGAGGCTCTTTAACCAAGGCCCATGGGTGATAACACTCAGGACGGGGGCTTAAGTGTGGGTCTCAGGGCACGGCCGGTGCTGGTGCTTGGTCTCTCCTTGGAGGCCCGGGTCAGCGAAATCTGAATAAGTGTGGAATGGAGAACCAAGAGCACGAGGCTCTTAAACCAGGCCCATGGTTGATAACACTCAGGACGGGGGCTTAAGTGTGGGTCTCCGGGCATGGCCGGTGCTGGTGCTTGGTCTCTCCTTGGAGGCCCGGGTCAGCGAAATCTAACTAAGTGTGGAATGGAGAACCAAGAGCGCGAGGCTCTTTAACCCAGGCCCATGGGTGATAACACTCAGGAGAGGGACTTAAGTGTGGGTCCCCGGGCACGGCCGGTGCTGGTGCTTGGTCTCTCTGTGGAGGCCCGGTTCAGTGAAATGTGACTAAGAAAGAGATCTAAACACAGGAAACCGATACACATGTGTTTCCTTTGATTCCTTTGGAGATAACCATAGGACATATGGGTAAGAACGGGAACCAAGGATCCTTTGGAGATAAGCATAGGAGTGTTTCCTTTAAAGAGGATCATAGGAATGTTTCCTTTTGAATTACTCAGAGAGAGACCCAAATATTGCACTTCCGTAACCCCTAGTGTGGGACATTTCTAGGCATTTTGCTGTAATGTAAAGTGCCTACAAGTGTCCCATGTATTGTATTACCCTAACACCAAAGGTGTCGGACATTTCCAGGCATTTTTGCTGTAATGTAAAGTGCCTAGAAGTGTCCCAAGTATTGTATCTTTCCCTAACACAAAGAGTGAGACATTTCTAGGCATTTTCAGCACTCAGGACGGGGGCCTAAGTGTGGGTCCCCGGGCACAGCCGGTGCTGGTGCTGGGTCTCTCCATGGAGGCCTGGGTCAGCGAAATCGGACTAAGTGTGGAATGGAGAACCAAGGGCGCGAGGCTCTTTAACCAAGGCCCTTGGGTGATAACACTCAGGACGGGGTCTTAAGTGTGGGTCTCAGGGCACGGCCGGTGCTGGTGCTTGGTCTCTCCTTGGAGGCCCGGGTCAGCGAAATCTGAATAAGTGTGGAATGGAGAACCAAGAGCACGAGGCTCTTAAACCAGGCCCATGGGTGATAACACTCAGGACGGGGGCTTAAGTGTGGGTCTCAGGGCACGGCCGGTGCTGGTGCTTGGTCTCTCCTTGGAGGCCCGGGTCAGCGAAATCTGAATAAGTGTGGAATGGAGAACCAAGAGCACGAGGCTCTTAAACCAGGCCCATGGGTGATAACACTCAGGACGGGGGCTTAAGTGTGGGTCTCAGGGCACGGCCGGTGCTGGTGCTTGGTCTCTCCTTGGAGGCCCGGGTCAGCGAAATCGGACTAAGTGTGGAATGGAGAACCAAGGGCGCGAGGCTCTTTAACCAAGGCCCATGGGTGATAACACTCAGGACGGGGGCTTAAGTGTGGGTCTCAGGGCACTGCCGGTGCTGGTGCTTGGTCTCTCCTTGGAGGCCCGGGTCAGCGAAATCTGAATAAGTGTGGAATGGAGAACCAAGAGCACGAGGCTCTTAAACCAGGCCCATGGTTGATAACACTCAGGACGGGGGCTTAAGTGTGGGTCTCCGGGCATGGCCGGTGCTGGTGCTTGGTCTCTCCTTGGAGGCCCGGGTCAGCGAAATCTAACTAATTGTGGAATGGAGAACCAAGAGCGCGAGGCTCTTTAACCCAGGCCCATGGGTGATAACAATCAGGAGAGGGACTTAAGTGTGGGTCCCCGGGCACGGCCGGTGCTGGTGCTTGGTCTCTCTGTGGAGGCCCGGTTCAGTGAAATGTGACTAAGAAAGAGATCTCAACACAGGAAACTGATACACATGTGTTTCCTTTGATTCCTTTGGAGATAACCATAGGACATATGGGTAAGAACGGGAACCAAGGATCCTTTGGAGATAAGCATAGGAGTGTTTCCTTTAAAGAGGATCATAGGAATGTTTCCTTTTGAATTACTCAGAGAGAGACCCAAATATTGCACTTCCGTAACCCCTAGTGTGGGACATTTCTAGGCATTTTGCTGTAATGTAAAGTGCCTACAAGTGTCCCATGTATTGTATTACCCTAACACCAAAGGTGTCGGACATTTCCAGGCATTTTTGTTGTAATGTAAAGTGCCTAGAAGTGTCCCAAGTATTGTATCTTTCCCTAACACAAAGAGTGAGACATTTCTAGGCATTTTCAGCACTCAGGACGGGGGCCTAAGTGTGGGTCCCCGGGCAAAGCCGGTGCTGGTGCTGGGTCTCTCCATGGAGGCCTGGGTCAGCGAAATCGGACTAAGTGTGGAATGGAGAACCAAGGGCGCGAGGCTCTTTAACCAAGGCCCATGGGTGATAACACTCAGGACGGGGGCTTAAGTGTGGGTCTCAGGGCACGGCCGGTGCTGGTGCTTGGTCACTCCTTGGTGGCCAGGGTCAGTGAAATGTGACTAAGAAAGAGATCTAAACACAGGAAACTGATATACATATGTTTCCTTTGATTCCTTTGGAGATAACCATAGGCAACATGGGTAAGAACAGGAAACAAGGATCCTTTGGAGATAAGCATAGGAGTGTTTCCTTTAAAGAGGATCATAGGAATGTTTCCTTTTGAATTACTCAGAGAGAGACCCAAATATTGCGCTTCCTTAACCCCTATTGTTGGACATTTCTAGGCATTTTGCTGTAATGTAAAGTGCCTACAAGTGTCCCATGTATTGTATTACCCTAACACCAAAGGTGTGGGACATTTCCAGGCATTTTGCCTCAATGATAAGTGCCTAGAAGCGTCCGGCTCATTCTGATTGGATGGGACATTTCTAGGCATTTTTGTTATAATATAAAGCGCCTACAAATGTCCCATGTATTGTATTTTTCCCTGACACAAAGAGTGGAACATTTCTAGGCATTTTCAGCACTCAGGGTGTTGGCTTTAGAGTGGGTCCCCGGGCTCAGCAATATTTGGAGGTTTTTTCTCCCATGTTTTGTATTTTTCCCCATGAAAAAGTGTGGGACATTTCTAGGCATTTTTGCTATAATGTAAAGCGCCTAGAAGTGTCCCAAGTATTGTATCTTTCCCTAACACAAAGAGTGAGACATTTCTAGACATTTTCAGCACTCAGGACGGGGGCCTAAGTGTGGGTCCCCGGGAACGGCCGGTGCTGGTGCTGGGTCTCTCCATGGAGGCCTGGGTCAGCGAAATCGGACTAAGTGTGGAATGGAGAACCAAAGGCGCGAGGCTCTTTAACCAAGGCCCATGGGTGATAACACTCAGGACGGGGGCTTAAGTGTGGGTCTCAGGGCACGGCCGGTGCTGGTACTGGGTGTCTTAATGTATGCCCGGGTCAGCGAAAAGTGACTAAGTGTGGAATGGAAGACCAAGGGCGCGAGGCTCTTTAACCCAGGCCCATGGGTGATAACATTCAGGACGGGGGCTTAAGTGTGGGTCTCCGGGCACAGCCAGTGCTGGTGCTGGGTCTCTCCATGGAGGCCTGGGTCAGCGAAATCGGACTAAGTGTGGAATGGAGAACCAAGGGCGCGAGGCTCTTTAACCAAGGCCCATGGGTGATAACACTCAGGACGTGGGCTTAAGTGTGGGTCTCCGGGCATGGCCGGTGCTGGTGCTTGGTCTCTCCTTGGAGGCCCGGGTCAGCGAAATCTGACTAAGTGTGGAATGGAGAACCAAGAGAACGAGGCTCTTTAACCCAGGCCCATGGGTGATAACACTCAGGACGGGGGCTTAAGTGTGGGTCCCCGGGCATGGCCGGTGCTGGTGCTTGGTCACTCCTTGGTGGCCAGGGTCAGTGAAATCGGACTAAGTGTGGAATGGAGAACAAAGGGCGCGAGGCTCTTTAACCAAGGCCCATGGGTGTTAACACTCAGGACGGGGGTTTAAGTGTGGGTCTCAGGGCACGGCCGGTGCTGGTGCTTGGTCTCTCCTTGGAGGCCCGGGTCAGCGAAATCGGACTAAGTGTGGAATGGAGAACCAAGGGCGCGAGGCTCTTTAACCAAGGCCCATGGGTGATAACACTCAGGACGGGGGCTTAAGTGTGGGTCTCAGGGCACTGCCGGTGCTGGTGCTTGGTCTCTCCTTGGAGGCCCGGGTCAGCGAAATCTGAATAAGTGTGGAATGGAGAACCAAGAGCACGAGGCTCTTAAACCAGGCCCATGGGTGATAACACTTAGGACGGGGACTTACGTGTGGGTCTCCGGGCATGGCCGGTGCTGGTGCTTGGTCTCTCCTTGGAGGCCCGGGTCAGCGAAATCTAACTAAGTGTGGAATGGAGAACCAAGAGCGCGAGGCTCTTTAACCCAGGCCCATGGGTGATAACACTCAGGAGAGGGACTTAAGTGTGGGTCCCCGGGCACGGCCGGTGCTGGTGCTTGGTCTCTCTGTGGAGGCCCGGTTCAGTGAAATGTGACTAAGAAAGAGATCTAAACACAGGAAACTGATACACATGTGTTTCCTTTGATTCCTTTGGAGATAACCATAGGACATATGGGTAAGAACGGGAACCAAGGATCCTTTGGAGATAAGCATATGAGTGTTTCCTTTAAAGAGGATCATAGGAATGTTTCCTTTTGAATTACTCAGAGAGAGACCCAAATATTGCACTTCCGTAACCCCTAGTGTGGGACATTTCTAGGCATTTTGCTGTAATGTAAAGTGCCTACAAGTGTCCCATGTATTGTATTACCCTAACACCAAAGGTGTCGGACATTTCCAGGCATTTTTGCTGTAATGTAAAGTGCCTAGAAGTGTCCCAAGTATTGTATCTTTCCCTAACACAAAGAGTGAGACATTTCTAGGCATTTTCAGCACTCAGGACGGGGGCCTAAGTGTGGGTCCCCGGGCACAGCCGGTGCTGGTGGTGGGTCTCTCCATGGAGGCCTGGGTCAGCGAAATCGGACTAAGTGTGGAATGGAGAACCAAGGGCGCGAGGCTCTTTAACCAAGGCCCTTGGGTGATAACACTCAGGACGGGGTCTTAAGTGTGGGTCTCAGGGCACGGCCGGTGCTGGTGCTTGGTCTCTCCTTGGAGGCCCGGGTCAGCGAAATCTGAATAAGTGTGGAATGGAGAACCAAGAGCACGAGGCTCTTAAACCAGGCCCATGGGTGATAACACTCAGGACGGGGGCTTAAGTGTGGGTCTCAGGGCACTGCCGGTGCTGGTGCTTGGTCTCTCCTTGGAGGCCCGGGTCAGCGAAATCTGAATAAGTGTGGAATGGAGAACCAAGAGCACGAGGCTCTTAAACCAGGCCCATGGTTGATAACACTCAGGACGGGGGCTTAAGTGTGGGTCTCCGGGCATGGCCGGTGCTGGTGCTTGGTCTCTCCTTGGAGGCCCGGGTCAGCGAAATCTAACTAATTGTGGAATGGAGAACCAAGAGCGCGAGGCTCTTTAACCCAGGCCCATGGGTGATAACAATCAGGAGAGGGACTTAAGTGTGGGTCCCCGGGCATGGCCGGTGCTGGTGCTTGGTCTCTCTGTGGAGGCCCGGTTCAGTGAAATGTGACTAAGAAAGAGATCTAAACACAGGAAACTGATACACATGTGTTTCCTTTGATTCCTTTGGAGATAACCATAGGACATATGGGTAAGAACGGGAACCAAGGATCCTTTGGAGATAAGCATAGGAGTGTTTCCTTTAAAGAGGATCATAGGAATGTTTCCTTTTGAATTACTCAGAGAGAGACCCAAATATTGCACTTCCGTAACCCCTAGTGTGGGACATTTCTAGGCATTTTGCTGTAATGTAAAGTGCCTACAAGTGTCCCATGTATTGTATTACCCTAACACCAAAGGTGTCGGACATTTCCAGGCATTTTTGTTGTAATGTAAAGTGCCTAGAAGTGTCCCAAGTATTGTATCTTTCCCTAACACAAAGAGTGAGACATTTCTAGGCATTTTCAGCACTCAGGACGGGGGCCTAAGTGTGGGTCCCCGGGCACAGCCGGTGCTGGTGCTGGTTCTCTCCATGGAGGCCTGGGTCAGCGAAATCGGACTTAGTGTGGAATGGAGAACCAAGGGCGCGAGGCTCTTTAACCAAGGCCCATGGGTGATAAAACTCAGGACGGGGGCTTAAGTGTGGGTCTCAGGGCACGGCCGGTGCTGGTGCTTGGTCTCTCCTTGGAGGCCCGGGTCAGCGAAATCTGAATAAGTGTGGAATTGAGAACCAAGAGCACGAGGCTCTTAAACCAGGCCCATGGGTGATAACACTCAGGACGGGGGCTTAAGTGTGGGTCCCCGGGCACGGCCGGTGCTGGTGCTTGGTCACTCCTTGGTGGCCAGGGTCAGTGAAATGTGACTAAGAAAGAGATCTAAACACAGGAAACTGATATACATATGTTTCCTTTGATTCCTTTGGAGATAACCATAGGCAACATGGGTAAGAACAGGAAACAAGGATCCTTTGGAGATAAGCATAGGAGTGTTTCCTTTAAAGAGGATCATAGGAATGTTTCCTTTTGAATTACTCAGAGAGAGACCCAAATATTGCGCTTCCTTAACCCCTAGTGTTGGACATTTCTAGGCATTTTGCTGTAATGTAAAGTGCCTACAAGTGTCCCATGTATTGTATTACCCTAACACCAAAGGTTTGGGACATTTCCAGGCATTTTGCCTCAATGATAAGTGCCTAGAAGCGTCCGGCTCATTCTGATTGGTTGGGACATTTCTAGGCATTTTTGCTATAATATAAAGCGCCTACAAATGTCCCATGTATTGTATTTTTCCCTGACACAAAGAGTGGAACATTTCTAGGCATTTTCAGCACTCAGGGTGTTGGCTTTAGAGTGGGTCCCCGGGCTCAGCAATATTTGGAGGTTTTTTCTCCCATGTTTTGTATTTTTCCCCATGAAAAAGTGTGGGACATTTCTAGGCATTTTTGCTATAATGTAAAGCGCCTAGAAGTGTCCCAAGTATTGTATCTTTCCCTAACACAAAGAGTGAGACATTTCTAGGCATTTTCAGCACTCAGGACGGGGGCCTAAGTGTGGGTCCCCGGGAACGGCCGGTGCTGGTGCTGGGTCTCTCCATGGAGGCCTGGGTCAGCGAAATCGGACTAAGTGTGGAATGGAGAACCAAAGGCGCGAGGCTCTTTAACCAAGGCCCATGGGTGATAACATTCAGGACGGGGGCTTAAGTGTGGGTCTCTGGGCACAGCCGGTGCTGGTGCTGGGTCTCTCCATGGAGGCCTGGGTCAGCGAAATCGGACTAAGTGTGGAATGGAGAACCAAGGGCGCGAGGCTCTTTAACCCAGGCCCATGGGTGATAACACTCAGGACGGAGGCTTAAGTGTGGGTCTCAAGGCACGGCCGGTGCTGGTACTGGGTCTCTTAATGTATGCCCGGGTCAGCGAAAAGTGACTAAGTGTGGAATGGAAGACCAAGGGCGCGAGGCTCTTTAACCCAGGCCCATGGGTGATAACATTCAGGACAGGGGCTTAAGTGTGGGTCTCCGGGAACAGCCAGTGCTGGTGCTGGGTCTCTCCATGGAGGCCTGGGTCAGCGAAATCGGACTAAGTGTGGAATGGAGAACAAAGGGCGCGAGGCTCTTTAACCAAGGCCCATGGGTGTTAACACTCAGGACGGGGGTTTAAGTGTGGGTCTCAGGGCACGGCCGGTGCTGGTGCTTGGTCTCTCCTTGGAGAACCGGGTCAGCGAAATCTGATTAAGTGTGGAATGGAGAACCTAGAGCACGAGGCTCTTTAACCCAGGCCCATGGGTGATAACATTCAGGACGGGGGCTTAAGTGTGGGTCTCCGGGCACAGCCAGTGCTGGTGCTGGGTCTCTCCATGGAGGCCTGGGTCAGCGAAATCGGACTAAGTGTGGAATGGAGAACCAAGGGCGCGAGGCTCTTTAACCAAGGCCCATGGGTGATAACACTCAGGACGTGGGCTTAAGTGTGGGTCTCCGGGCATGGCCGGTGCTGGTGCTTGGTCTCTCCTTGGAGGCCCGGGTCAGCGAAATCTGACTAAGTGTGGAATGGAGAACCAAGAGAACGAGGCTCTTTAACCCAGGCCCATGGGTGATAACACTCAGGACGGGGGCTTAAGTGTGGGTCCCCGGGCATGGCCGGTGCTGGTGCTTGGTCACTCCTTGGTGGCCAGGGTCAGTGAAATCGGACTAAGTGTGGAATGGAGAACAAAGGGCGCGAGGCTCTTTAACCAAGGCCCATGGGTGTTAACACTCAGGACGGGGGTTTAAGTGTGGGTCTCAGGGCACGGCCGGTGCTGGTGCTTGGTCTCTCCTTGGAGGCCCGGGTCAGCGAAATCGGACTAAGTGTGGAATGGAGAACCAAGGGCGCGAGGCTCTTTAACCAAGGCCCATGGGTGATAACACTCAGGACGGGGGCTTAAGTGTGGGTCTCAGGGCACTGCCGGTGCTGGTGCTTGGTCTCTCCTTGGAGGCCCGGGTCAGCGAAATCTGAATAAGTGTGGAATGGAGAACCAAGAGCACGAGGCTCTTAAACCAGGCCCATGGGTGATAACACTTAGGACGGGGACTTACGTGTGGGTCTCCGGGCATGGCCGGTGCTGGTGCTTGGTCTCTCCTTGGAGGCCCGGGTCAGCGAAATCTAACTAAGTGTGGAATGGAGAACCAAGAGCGCGAGGCTCTTTAACCCAGGCCCATGGGTGATAACACTCAGGAGAGGGACTTAAGTGTGGGTCCCCGGGCACGGCCGGTGCTGGTGCTTGGTCTCTCTGTGGAGGCCCGGTTCAGTGAAATGTGACTAAGAAAGAGATCTAAACACAGGAAACTGATACACATGTGTTTCCTTTGATTCCTTTGGAGATAACCATAGGACATATGGGTAAGAACGGGAACCAAGGATCCTTTGGAGATAAGCATAGGAGTGTTTCCTTTAAAGAGGATCATAGGAATGTTTCCTTTTGAATTACTCAGAGAGAGACCCAAATATTGCACTTCCGTAACCCCTAGTGTGGGACATTTCTAGGCATTTTGCTGTAATGTAAAGTGCCTACAAGTGTCCCATGTATTGTATTACCCTAACACCAAAGGTGTCGGACATTTCCAGGCATTTTTGCTGTAATGTAAAGTGCCTAGAAGTGTCCCAAGTATTGTATCTTTCCCTAACACAAAGAGTGAGACATTTCTAGGCATTTTCAGCACTCAGGACGGGGGCCTAAGTGTGGGTCCCCGGGCACAGCCGGTGCTGGTGGTGGGTCTCTCCATGGAGGCCTGGGTCAGCGAAATCGGACTAAGTGTGGAATGGAGAACCAAGGGCGCGAGGCTCTTTAACCAAGGCCCTTGGGTGATAACACTCAGGACGGGGTCTTAAGTGTGGGTCTCAGGGCACGGCCGGTGCTGGTGCTTGGTCTCTCCTTGGAGGCCCGGGTCAGCGAAATCTGAATAAGTGTGGAATGGAGAACCAAGAGCACGAGGCTCTTAAACCAGGCCCATGGGTGATAACACTCAGGACGGGGGCTTAAGTGTGGGTCTCAGGGCACTGCCGGTGCTGGTGCTTGGTCTCTCCTTGGAGGCCCGGGTCAGCGAAATCTGAATAAGTGTGGAATGGAGAACCAAGAGCACGAGGCTCTTAAACCAGGCCCATGGTTGATAACACTCAGGACGGGGGCTTAAGTGTGGGTCTCCGGGCATGGCCGGTGCTGGTGCTTGGTCTCTCCTTGGAGGCCCGGGTCAGCGAAATCTAACTAATTGTGGAATGGAGAACCAAGAGCGCGAGGCTCTTTAACCCAGGCCCATGGGTGATAACAATCAGGAGAGGGACTTAAGTGTGGGTCCCCGGGCATGGCCGGTGCTGGTGCTTGGTCTCTCTGTGGAGGCCCGGTTCAGTGAAATGTGACTAAGAAAGAGATCTAAACACAGGAAACTGATACACATGTGTTTCCTTTGATTCCTTTGGAGATAACCATAGGACATATGGGTAAGAACGGGAACCAAGGATCCTTTGGAGATAAGCATAGGAGTGTTTCCTTTAAAGAGGATCATAGGAATGTTTCCTTTTGAATTACTCAGAGAGAGACCCAAATATTGCACTTCCGTAACCCCTAGTGTGGGACATTTCTAGGCATTTTGCTGTAATGTAAAGTGCCTACAAGTGTCCCATGTATTGTATTACCCTAACACCAAAGGTGTCGGACATTTCCAGGCATTTTTGTTGTAATGTAAAGTGCCTAGAAGTGTCCCAAGTATTGTATCTTTCCCTAACACAAAGAGTGAGACATTTCTAGGCATTTTCAGCACTCAGGACGGGGGCCTAAGTGTGGGTCCCCGGGCACAGCCGGTGCTGGTGCTGGTTCTCTCCATGGAGGCCTGGGTCAGCGAAATCGGACTTAGTGTGGAATGGAGAACCAAGGGCGCGAGGCTCTTTAACCAAGGCCCATGGGTGATAAAACTCAGGACGGGGGCTTAAGTGTGGGTCTCAGGGCACGGCCGGTGCTGGTGCTTGGTCTCTCCTTGGAGGCCCGGGTCAGCGAAATCTGAATAAGTGTGGAATTGAGAACCAAGAGCACGAGGCTCTTAAACCAGGCCCATGGGTGATAACACTCAGGACGGGGGCTTAAGTGTGGGTCCCCGGGCACGGCCGGTGCTGGTGCTTGGTCACTCCTTGGTGGCCAGGGTCAGTGAAATGTGACTAAGAAAGAGATCTAAACACAGGAAACTGATATACATATGTTTCCTTTGATTCCTTTGGAGATAACCATAGGCAACATGGGTAAGAACAGGAAACAAGGATCCTTTGGAGATAAGCATAGGAGTGTTTCCTTTAAAGAGGATCATAGGAATGTTTCCTTTTGAATTACTCAGAGAGAGACCCAAATATTGCGCTTCCTTAACCCCTAGTGTTGGACATTTCTAGGCATTTTGCTGTAATGTAAAGTGCCTACAAGTGTCCCATGTATTGTATTACCCTAACACCAAAGGTTTGGGACATTTCCAGGCATTTTGCCTCAATGATAAGTGCCTAGAAGCGTCCGGCTCATTCTGATTGGTTGGGACATTTCTAGGCATTTTTGCTATAATATAAAGCGCCTACAAATGTCCCATGTATTGTATTTTTCCCTGACACAAAGAGTGGAACATTTCTAGGCATTTTCAGCACTCAGGGTGTTGGCTTTAGAGTGGGTCCCCGGGCTCAGCAATATTTGGAGGTTTTTTCTCCCATGTTTTGTATTTTTCCCCATGAAAAAGTGTGGGACATTTCTAGGCATTTTTGCTATAATGTAAAGCGCCTAGAAGTGTCCCAAGTATTGTATCTTTCCCTAACACAAAGAGTGAGACATTTCTAGGCATTTTCAGCACTCAGGACGTGGGCCTAAGTGTGGGTCCCCGGGAACGGCCGGTGCTGGTGCTGGGTCTCTCCATGGAGGCCTGGGTCAGCGAAATCGGACTAAGTGTGGAATGGAGAACCAAAGGCGCGAGGCTCTTTAACCAAGGCCCATGGGTGATAACATTCAGGACGGGGGCTTAAGTGTGGGTCTCTGGGCACAGCCGGTGCTGGTGCTGGGTCTCTCCATGGAGGCCTGGGTCAGCGAAATCGGACTAAGTGTGGAATGGAGAACCAAGGGCGCGAGGCTCTTTAACCCAGGCCCATGGGTGATAACACTCAGGACGGAGGCTTAAGTGTGGGTCTCAAGGCACGGCCGGTGCTGGTACTGGGTCTCTTAATGTATGCCCGGGTCAGCGAAAAGTGACTAAGTGTGGAATGGAAGACCAAGGGCGCGAGGCTCTTTAACCCAGGCCCATGGGTGATAACATTCAGGACAGGGGCTTAAGTGTGGGTCTCCGGGAACAGCCAGTGCTGGTGCTGGGTCTCTCCATGGAGGCCTGGGTCAGCGAAATCGGACTAAGTGTGGAATGGAGAACAAAGGGCGCGAGGCTCTTTAACCAAGGCCCATGGGTGTTAACACTCAGGACGGGGGTTTAAGTGTGGGTCTCAGGAAACGGCCGGTGCTGGTGCTTGGTCTCTCCTTGGAGAACCGGGTCAGCGAAATCTGATTAAGTGTGGAATGGAGAACCTAGAGCACGAGGCTCTTTAACCAAGGCCCATGGGTGATAACACTTAGGACGGGGACTTACGTGTGGGTCTCCGGGCATGGCCGGTGCTGGTGCTTGGTCTCTCCTTGGAGACCTGGGTCAGCGAAATCTGACTAAGTGTGGAATGGAGAACCAAGGGAGCGAGGCTCTTTAACCCAGGCCCATGGGTGATAACACTCAGGACGGAGGCTTAAGTGTGGGTCTCAAGGCACGGCCGGTGCTGGTACTGGGTCTCTTAATGTATGCCCGGGTCAGCGAAAAGTGACTAAGTGTGGAATGGAAGACCAAGGGCGCGAGGCTCTTTAACCCAGGCCCATGGGTGATAACATTCAGGACAGGGGCTTAAGTGTGGGTCTCCGGGAACAGCCAGTGCTGGTGCTGGGTCTCTCCATGGAGGCCTGGGTCAGCGAAATCGGACTAAGTGTGGAATGGAGAACCAAGGGCGCGAGGCTTTTTAACCAAGGCCCATGGGTGATAACACTCAGGACGGGGGCTTAAGTGTGGGTCTCAGGGCACGGCCGGTGCTGGTACTGGGTCTCTTAATGTATGCCCGGGTCAGCGAAAAGTGACTAAGTGTGGAATGGAAGACCAAGGGCGCGAGGCTCTTTAACCCAGGCCCATGGGTGATAACATTCAGGACGGGGGCTTAAGTGTGGGTCTCCGGGCACAGCCAGTGCTGGTGCTGGGTCTCTCCATGGAGGCCTGGGTCAGCGAAATCGGACTAAGTGTGGAATGGAGAACCAAGGGCGCGAGGCTCTTTAACCAAGGCCCATGGGTGATAACACTCAGGACCTGGGCTTAAGTGTGGGTCTCCGGGCATGGCCGGTGCTGGTGCTTGGTCTCTCCTTGGAGGCCCGGGTCAGCGAAATCTGACTAAGTGTGGAATGGAGAACCAAGAGAACGAGGCTCTTTAACCCAGGCCCATGGGTGATAACACTCAGGACGGGGGCTTAAGTGTGGGTCCCCGGGCATGGCCGGTGCTGGTGCTTGGTCACTCCTTGGTGGCCAGGGTCAGTGAAATCGGACTAAGTGTGGAATGGAGAACAAAGGGCGCGAGGCTCTTTAACCAAGGCCCATGGGTGTTAACACTCAGGACGGGGGTTTAAGTGTGGGTCTCAGGGCACGGCCGGTGCTGGTGCTTGGTCTCTCCTTGGAGGCCCGGGTCAGCGAAATCGGACTAAGTGTGGAATGGAGAACCAAGGGCGCGAGGCTCTTTAACCAAGGCCCATGGGTGATAACACTCAGGACGGGGGCTTAAGTGTGGGTCTCAGGGCACTGCCGGTGCTGGTGCTTGGTCTCTCCTTGGAGGCCCGGGTCAGCGAAATCTGAATAAGTGTGGAATGGAGAACCAAGAGCACGAGGCTCTTAAACCAGGCCCATGGGTGATAACACTTAGGACGGGGACTTACGTGTGGGTCTCCGGGCATGGCCGGTGCTGGTGCTTGGTCTCTCCTTGGAGGCCCGGGTCAGCGAAATCTAACTAAGTGTGGAATGGAGAACCAAGAGCGCGAGGCTCTTTAACCCAGGCCCATGGGTGATAACACTCAGGAGAGGGACTTAAGTGTGGGTCCCCGGGCACGGCCGGTGCTGGTGCTTGGTCTCTCTGTGGAGGCCCGGTTCAGTGAAATGTGACTAAGAAAGAGATCTAAACACAGGAAACTGATACACATGTGTTTCCTTTGATTCCTTTGGAGATAACCATAGGACATATGGGTAAGAACGGGAACCAAGGATCCTTTGGAGATAAGCATAGGAGTGTTTCCTTTAAAGAGGATCATAGGAATGTTTCCTTTTGAATTACTCAGAGAGAGACCCAAATATTGCTCTTCCGTAACCCCTAGTGTGGGACATTTCTAGGCATTTTGCTGTAATGTAAAGTGCCTACAAGTGTCCCATGTATTGTATTACCCTAACACCAAAGGTGTCGGACATTTCCAGGCATTTTTGCTGTAATGTAAAGTGCCTAGAAGTGTCCCAAGTATTGTATCTTTCCCTAACACAAAGAGTGAGACATTTCTAGGCATTTTCAGCACTCAGGACGGGGGCCTAAGTGTGGGTCCCCGGGCACAGCCGGTGCTGGTGCTGGGTCTCTCCATGGAGGCCTGGGTCAGCGAAATCGGACTAAGTGTGGAATGGAGAACCAAGGGCGCGAGGCTCTTTAACCAAGGCCCTTGGGTGATAACACTCAGGACGGGGTCTTAAGTGTGGGTCTCAGGGCACGGCCGGTGCTGGTGCTTGGTCTCTCCTTGGAGGCCCGGGTCAGCGAAATCTGAATAAGTGTGGAATGGAGAACCAAGAGCACGAGGCTCTTAAACCAGGCCCATGGGTGATAACACTCAGGACGGGGGCTTAAGTGTGGGTCTCAGGACACTGCCGGTGCTGGTGCTTGGTCTCTCCTTGGAGGCCCGGGTCAGCGAAATCTGAATAAGTGTGGAATGGAGAACCAAGAGCACGAGGCTCTTAAACCAGGCCCATGGTTGATAACACTCAGGACGGGGGCTTAAGTGTGGGTCTCCGGGCATGGCCGGTGCTGGTGCTTGGTCTCTCCTTGGAGGCCCGGGTCAGCGAAATCTAACTAATTGTGGAATGGAGAACCAAGAGCGCGAGGCTCTTTAACCCAGGCCCATGGGTGATAACAATCAGGAGAGGGACTTAAGTGTGGGTCCCCGGGCATGGCCGGTGCTGGTGCTTGGTCTCTCTGTGGAGGCCCGGTTCAGTGAAATGTGACTAAGAAAGAGATCTAAACACAGGAAACTGATACACATGTGTTTCCTTTGATTCCTTTGGAGATAACCATAGGACATATGGGTAAGAACGGGAACCAAGGATCCTTTGGAGATAAGCATAGGAGTGTTTCCTTTAAAGAGGATCATAGGAATGTTTCCTTTTGAATTACTCAGAGAGAGACCCAAATATTGCACTTCCGTAACCCCTAGTGTGGGACATTTCTAGGCATTTTGCTGTAATGTAAAGTGCCTACAAGTGTCCCATGTATTGTATTACCCTAACACCAAAGGTGTCGGACATTTCCAGGCATTTTTGTTGTAATGTAAAGTGCCTAGAAGTGTCCCAAGTATTGTATCTTTCCCTAACACAAAGAGTGAGACATTTCTAGGCATTTTCAGCACTCAGGACGGGGGCCTAAGTGTGGGTCCCCGGGCACAGCCGGTGCTGGTGCTGGTTCTCTCCATGGAGGCCTGGGTCAGCGAAATCGGACTTAGTGTGGAATGGAGAACCAAGGGCGCGAGGCTCTTTAACCAAGGCCCATGGGTGATAAAACTCAGGACGGGGGCTTAAGTGTGGGTCTCAGGGCACGGCCGGTGCTGGTGCTTGGTCTCTCCTTGGAGGCCCGGGTCAGCGAAATCTAACTAATTGTGGAATGGAGAACCAAGAGCGCGAGGCTCTTTAACCCAGGCCCATGGGTGATAACAATCAGGAGAGGGACTTAAGTGTGGGTCCCCGGGCATGGCCGGTGCTGGTGCTTGGTCTCTCTGTGGAGGCCCGGTTCATTGAAATGTGACTAAGAAAGAGATCTAAACACAGGAAACTGATACACATGTGTTTCCTTTGATTCCTTTGGAGATAACCATAGGACATATGGGTAAGAACGGGAACCAAGGATCCTTTGGAGATAAGCATAGGAGTGTTTCCTTTAAAGAGGATCATAGGAATGTTTCCTTTTGAATTACTCAGAGAGAGACCCAAATATTGCACTTCCGTAACCCCTAGTGTGGGACATTTCTAGGCATTTTGCTGTAATGTAAAGTGCCTACAAGTGTCCCATGTATTGTATTACCCTAACACCAAAGGTGTCGGACATTTCCAGGCATTTTTGTTGTAATGTAAAGTGCCTAGAAGTGTCCCAAGTATTGTATCTTTCCCTAACACAAAGAGTGAGACATTTCTAGGCATTTTCAGCACTCAGGACGGGGGCCTAAGTGTGGGTCCCCGGGCACAGCCGGTGCTGGTGCTGGTTCTCTCCATGGAGGCCTGGGTCAGCGAAATCGGACTTAGTGTGGAATGGAGAACCAAGGGCGCGAGGCTCTTTAACCAAGGCCCATGGGTGATAAAACTCAGGACGGGGGCTTAAGTGTGGGTCTCAGGGCACGGCCGGTGCTGGTGCTTGGTCTCTCCTTGGAGGCCCGGGTCAGCGAAATCTGAATAAGTGTGGAATTGAGAACCAAGAGCACGAGGCTCTTAAACCAGGCCCATGGGTGATAACACTCAGGACGGGGGCTTAAGTGTGGGTCCCCGGGCACGGCCGGTGCTGGTGCTTGGTCACTCCTTGGTGGCCAGGGTCAGTGAAATGTGACTAAGAAAGAGATCTAAACACAGGAAACTGATATACATATGTTTCCTTTGATTCCTTTGGAGATAACCATAGGCAACATGGGTAAGAACAGGAAACAAGGATCCTTTGGAGATAAGCATAGGAGTGTTTCCTTTAAAGAGGATCATAGGAATGTTTCCTTTTGAATTACTCAGAGAGAGACCCAAATATTGCGCTTCCTTAACCCCTAGTGTTGGACATTTCTAGGCATTTTGCTGTAATGTAAAGTGCCTACAAGTGTCCCATGTATTGTATTACCCTAACACCAAAGGTTTGGGACATTTCCAGGCATTTTGCCTCAATGATAAGTGCCTAGAAGCGTCCGGCTCATTCTGATTGGTTGGGACATTTCTAGGCATTTTTGCTATAATATAAAGCGCCTACAAATGTCCCATGTATTGTATTTTTCCCTGACACAAAGAGTGGAACATTTCTAGGCATTTTCAGCACTCAGGGTGTTGGCTTTAGAGTGGGTCCCCGGGCTCAGCAATATTTGGAGGTTTTTTCTCCCATGTTTTGTATTTTTCCCCATGAAAAAGTGTGGGACATTTCTAGGCATTTTTGCTATAATGTAAAGCGCCTAGAAGTGTCCCAAGTATTGTATCTTTCCCTAACACAAAGAGTGAGACATTTCTAGGCATTTTCAGCACTCAGGACGGGGGCCTAAGTGTGGGTCCCCGGGAACGGCCGGTGCTGGTGCTGGGTCTCTCCATGGAGGCCTGGGTCAGCGAAATCGGACTAAGTGTGGAATGGAGAACCAAAGGCGCGAGGCTCTTTAACCAAGGCCCATGGGTGATAACATTCAGGATGGGGGCTTAAGTGTGGGTCTCTGGGCACAGCCGGTGCTGGTGCTGGGTCTCTCCATGGAGGCCTGGGTCAGCGAAATCGGACTAAGTGTGGAATGGAGAACCAAGGGCGCGAGGCTCTTTAACCCAGGCCCATGGGTGATAACACTCAGGACGGAGGCTTAAGTGTGGGTCTCAAGGCACGGCCGGTGCTGGTACTGGGTCTCTTAATGTATGCCCGGGTCAGCGAAAAGTGACTAAGTGTGGAATGGAAAACCAAGGGCGCGAGGCTCTTTAACCCAGGCCCATGGGTGATAACATTCAGGACAGGGGCTTAAGTGTGGGTCTCCGGGAACAGCCAGTGCTGGTGCTGGGTCTCTCCATGGAGGCCTGGGTCAGCGAACTCGGACTAAGTGTGGAATGGAGAACAAAGGGCGCGAGGCTCTTTAACCAAGGCCCATGGGTGTTAACACTCAGGACGGGGGTTTAAGTGTGGGTCTCAGGGCACGGCCGGTGCTGGTGCTTGGTCTCTCCTTGGAGAACCGGGTCAGCGAAATCTGATTAAGTGTGGAATGGAGAACCTAGAGCACGAGGCTCTTTAACCAAGGCCCATGGGTGATAACACTTAGGACGGGGACTTACGTGTGGGTCTCCGGGCATGGCCGGTGCTGGTGCTTGGTCTCTCCTTGGAGACCTGGGTCAGCGAAATCTGACTAAGTGTGGAATGGAGAACCAAGGGAGCGAGGCTCTTTAACCCAGGCCCATGGGTGATAACACTCAGGACGGGGGCTTAAGTGTGGGTCTCAGGGCACGGCCGGTGCTGGTGCTGGGTCTCTCCATGGAGGCCTGGGTCAGCGAAATCGGACTAAGTGTGGAATGGAGAACCAAGGGCGCGAGGCTCTTTAACCCAGGCCCATGGGTGATAACACTCAGGACGGAGGCTTAAGTGTGGGTCTCAAGGCACGGCCGGTGCTGGTACTGGGTCTCTTAATGTATGCCCGGGTCAGCGAAAAGTGACTAAGTGTGGAATGGAAGACCAAGGGCGCGAGGCTCTTTAACCCAGGCCCATGGGTGATAACATTCAGGACAGGGGCTTAAGTGTGGGTCTCCGGGAACAGCCAGTGCTGGTGCTGGGTCTCTCCATGGAGGCCTGGGTCAGCGAAATCGGACTAAGTGTGGAATGGAGAACAAAGGGCGCGAGGCTCTTTAACCAAGGCCCATGGGTGTTAACACTCAGGACGGGGGTTTAAGTGTGGGTCTCAGGGCACGGCCGGTGCTGGTGCTTGGTCTCTCCTTGGAGAACCGGGTCAGCGAAATCTGATTAAGTGTGGAATGGAGAACCTAGAGCACGAGGCTCTTTAACCAAGGCCCATGGGTGATAACACTTAGGACGGGGACTTACGTGTGGGTCTCCGGGCATGGCCGGTGCTGGTGCTTGGTCTCTCCTTGGAGACCTGGGTCAGCGAAATCTGACTAAGTGTGGAATGGAGAACCAAGGGAGCGAGGCTCTTTAACCCAGGCCCATGGGTGATAACACTCAGGACGGGGGCTTAAGTGTGGGTCTCAGGGCACGGCCGGTGCTGGTGCCTGGTCTCTCCTTGGAGGCCCGGGTCAGCGAAATCGGACTAAGTGTGGAATGGAGAACCAAGGGCGCGAGGCTCTTTAACCAAGGCCCATGGGTGATAACACTCAGGACGGGGGCTTAAGTGTGGGTCTCAGGGCACGGCCGGTTCTGGTGCTTGGTCTCTCCTTGGAGGCCCGGGTCAGCGAAATCTGAATAAGTGTGGAATGGAGAACCAAGAGCACGAGGCTCTTAAACCAGGCCCATGGTTGATAACACTCAGGACGGGGGCTTAAGTGTGGGTCTCCGGGCATGGCCGGTGCTGGTGCTTGGTCTCTCCTTGGAGGCCCGGGTCAGCGAAATCTAACTAAGTGTGGAATGGAGAACCAAGAGCGCGAGGCTCTTTAACCCAGGCCCATGGGTGATAACACTCAGGAGAGGGACTTAAGTGTGGGTCCCCGGGCACGGCCGGTGCTGGTGCTTGGTCTCTCTGTGGAGGCCCGGTTCAGTGAAATGTGACTAAGAAAGAGATCTAAACACAGGAAACTGATACACATGTGTTTCCTTTGATTCCTTTGGAGATAACCATAGGACATATGGGTAAGAACGGGAACCAAGGATCCTTTGGAGATAAGCATAGGAGTGTTTCCTTTAAAGAGGATCATAGGAATGTTTCCTTTTGAATTACTCAGAGAGAGACCCAAATATTGCACTTCCGTAACCCCTAGTGTGGGACATTTCTAGGCATTTTGCTGTAATGTAAAGTGCCTACAAGTGTCCCATGTATTGTATTACCCTAACACCAAAGGTGTCGGACATTTCCAGGCATTTTTGCTGTAATGTAAAGTGCCTAGAAGTGTCCCAAGTATTGTATCTTTCCCTAACACAAAGAGTGAGACATTTCTAGGCATTTTCAGCACTCAGGACGGGGGCCTAAGTGTGGGTCCCCGGGCACAGCCGGTGCTGGTGCTGGGTCTCTCCATGGAGGCCTGGGTCAGCGAAATCGGACTAAGTGTGGAATGGAGAACCAAGGGCGCGAGGCTCTTTAACCAAGGCCCTTGGGTGATAACACTCAGGACGGGGTCTTAAGTGTGGGTCTCAGGGCACGGCCGGTGCTGGTGCTTGGTCTCTCCTTGGAGGCCCGGGTCAGCGAAATCTGAATAAGTGTGGAATGGAGAACCAAGAGCACGAGGCTCTTAAACCAGGCCCATGGGTGATAACACTCAGGACGGGGGCTTAAGTGTGGGTCTCAGGGCACGGCCGGTGCTGGTGCTTGGTCTCTCCTTGGAGGCCCGGGTCAGCGAAATCGGACTAAGTGTGGAATGGAGAACCAAGGGCGCGAGGCTCTTTAACCAAGGCCCATGGGTGATAACACTCAGGACGGGGGCTTAAGTTTGGGTCTCAGGGCACTGCCGGTGCTGGTGCTTGGTCTCTCCTTGGAGGCCCGGGTCAGCGAAATCTGAATAAGTGTGGAATGGAGAACCAAGAGCACGAGGCTCTTAAACCAGGCCCATGGTTGATAACACTCAGGACGGGGGCTTAAGTGTGGGTCTCCGGGCATGAAAGGTGCTGGTGCTTGGTCTCTCCTTGGAGGCCCGGGTCAGCGAAATCTAACTAATTGTGGAATGGAGAACCAAGAGCGCGAGGCTCTTTAACCCAGGCCCATGGGTGATAACAATCAGGAGAGGGACTTAAGTGTGGGTCCCCGGGTACGGCCGGTGCTGGTGCTTGGTCTCTCTGTGGAGGCCCGGTTAAGTGAAATGTGACTAAGAAAGAGATCTAAACACAGGAAACTGATACACATGTGTTTCCTTTGATTCCTTTGGAGATAACCATAGGACATATGGGTAAGAACGGGAACCAAGGATCCTTTGGAGATAAGCATAGGAGTGTTTCCTTTAAAGAGGATCATAGGAATGTTTCCTTTTGAATTACTCAGAGAGAGACCCAAATATTGCACTTCCGTAACCCCTAGTGTGGGACATTTCTAGGCATTTTGCTGTAATGTAAAGTGCCTACAAGTGTCCCATGTATTGTATTACCCTAACACCAAAGGTGTCGGACATTTCCAGGCATTTTTGTTGTAATGTAAAGTGCCTAGAAGTGTCCCAAGTATTGTATCTTTCCCTAACACAAAGAGTGAGACATTTCTAGGCATTTTCAGCACTCAGGACGGGGGCCTAAGTGTGGGTCCCCGGGCACAGCCGGTGCTGGTGCTGGGTCTCTCCATGGAGGCCTGGGTCAGCGAAATCGGACTAAGTGTGGAATGGAGAACCAAGGGCGCGAGGCTCTTTAACCAAGGCCCATGGGTGATAACACTCAGGACGGGGGCTTAAGTGTGGGTCTCAGGGCACGGCCGGTGCTGGTGCTTGGTCTCTCCTTGGAGGCCCGGGTCAGCGAAATCTGAATAAGTGTGGAATTGAGAACCAAGAGCACGAGGCTCTTAAACCAGGCCCATGGGTGATAACACTCAGGACGGGGGCTTAAGTGTGGGTCCCCGGGCACGGCCGGTGCTGGTGCTTGGTCACTCCTTGGTGGCCAGGGTCAGTGAAATGTGACTAAGAAAGAGATCTAAACACAGGAAACTGATATACATATGTTTCCTTTGATTCCTTTGGAGATAACCATAGGCAACATGGGTAAGAACAGGAAACAAGGATCCTTTGGAGATAAGCATAGGAGTGTTTCCTTTAAAGAGGATCATAGGAATGTTTCCTTTTGAATTACTCAGAGAGAGACCCAAATATTGCGCTTCCTTAACCCCTAGTGTTGGACATTTCTAGGCATTTTGCTGTAATGTAAAGTGCCTACAAGTGTCCCATGTATTGTATTACCCTAACACCAAAGGTGTGGGACATTTCCAGGCATTTTGCCTCAATGATAAGTGCCTAGAAGCGTCCGGCTCATTCTGATTGGTTGGGACATTTCTAGGCATTTTTGCTATAATATAAAGCGCCTACAAATGTCCCATGTAATGTATTTTTCCCTGACACAAAGAGTGGAACATTTCTAGGCATTTTCAGCACTCAGGGTGTTGGCTTTAGAGTGGGTCCCCGGGCTCAGCAATATTTGGAGGTTTTTTCTCCCATGTTTTGTATTTTTCCCCATGAAAAATTGTGGGACATTTCTAGGCATTTTTGCTATAATGTAAAGCGCCTAGAAGTGTCCCAAGTATTGTATCTTTCCCTAACACAAAGAGTGAGACATTTCTAGGCATTTTCAGCACTCAGGACGGGGGCCTAAGTGTGGGTCCCCGGGAACGGCCGGTGCTGGTGCTGGGTCTCTCCATGGAGGCCTGGGTCAGCGAAATCGGACTAAGTGTGGAATGGAGAACCAAAGGCGCGAGGCTCTTTAACCAAGGCCCATGGGTGATAACATTCAGGACGGGGGCTTAAGTGTGGGTCTCTGGGCACAGCCGGTGCTGGTGCTGGGTCTCTCCATGGAGGCCTGGGTCAGCGAAATCGGACTAAGTGTGGAATGGAGAACCAAGGGCGCGAGGCTCTTTAACCAAGGCCCATGGGTGATAACACTCAGGACGGGGGCTTAAGTGTGGGTCTCAGGGCACGGCCGGTGCTGGTACTGGGTCTCTTAATGTATGCCCGGGTCAGCGAAAAGTGACTAAGTGTGGAATGGAAGACCAAGGGCGCGAGGCTCTTTAACCCAGGCCCATGGGTGATAACATTCAGGACGGGGGCTTAAGTGTGGGTCTCCGGGCACAGCCAGTGCTGGTGCTGGGTCTCTCCATGGAGGCCTGGGTCAGCGAAATCGGACTAAGTGTGGAATGGAGAACCAAGGGCGCGAGGCTCTTTAACCCAGGCCCATGGGTGATAACACTCAGGACGGAGGCTTAAGTGTGGGTCTCAGGGCACGGCCGGTGCTGGTACTGGGTCTCTTAATGTATGCCCGGGTCAGCGAAAAGTGACTAAGTGTGGAATGGAAGACCAAGGGCGCGAGGCTCTTTAACCCAGGCCCATGGGTGATAACACTCAGGACGGGGGCTTAAGTGTGGGTCTCAGGGCACGGCCGGTTCTGGTGCTTGGTCTCTCCTTGGAGGCCCGGGTCAGCGAAATCTGAATAAGTGTGGAATGGAGAACCAAGAGCACGAGGCTCTTAAACCAGGCCCATGGTTGATAACACTCAGGACGGGGGCTTAAGTGTGGGTCTCCGGGCATGGCCGGTGCTGGTGCTTGGTCTCTCCTTGGAGGCCCGGGTCAGCGAAATCTAACTAAGTGTGGAATGGAGAACCAAGAGCGCGAGGCTCTTTAACCCAGGCCCATGGGTGATAACACTCAGGAGAGGGACTTAAGTGTGGGTCCCCGGGCACGGCCGGTGCTGGTGCTTGGTCTCTCTGTGGAGGCCCGGTTCAGTGAAATGTGACTAAGAAAGAGATCTAAACACAGGAAACTGATACACATGTGTTTCCTTTGATTCCTTTGGAGATAACCATAGGACATATGGGTAAGAACGGGAACCAAGGATCCTTTGGAGATAAGCATAGGAGTGTTTCCTTTAAAGAGGATCATAGGAATGTTTCCTTTTGAATTACTCAGAGAGAGACCCAAATATTGCACTTCCGTAACCCCTAGTGTGGGACATTTCTAGGCATTTTGCTGTAATGTAAAGTGCCTACAAGTGTCCCATGTATTGTATTACCCTAACACCAAAGGTGTCGGACATTTCCAGGCATTTTTGCTGTAATGTAAAGTGCCTAGAAGTGTCCCAAGTATTGTATCTTTCCCTAACACAAAGAGTGAGACATTTCTAGGCATTTTCAGCACTCAGGACGGGGGCCTAAGTGTGGGTCCCCGGGCACAGCCGGTGCTGGTGCTGGGTCTCTCCATGGAGGCCTGGGTCAGCGAAATCGGACTAAGTGTGGAATGGAGAACCAAGGGCGCGAGGCTCTTTAACCAAGGCCCTTGGGTGATAACACTCAGGACGGGGTCTTAAGTGTGGGTCTCAGGGCACGGCCGGTGCTGGTGCTTGGTCTCTCCTTGGAGGCCCGGGTCAGCGAAATCTGAATAAGTGTGGAATGGAGAACCAAGAGCACGAGGCTCTTAAACCAGGCCCATGGGTGATAACACTCAGGACGGGGGCTTAAGTGTGGGTCTCAGGGCACTGCCGGTGCTGGTGCTTGGTCTCTCCTTGGAGGCCCGGGTCAGCGAAATCTGAATAAGTGTGGAATGGAGAACCAAGAGCACGAGGCTCTTAAACCAGGCCCATTGTTGATAACACTCAGGACGGGGGCTTAAGTGTGGGTCTCCGGGCATGGCCGGTGCTGGTGCTTGGTCTCTCCTTGGAGGCCCGGGTCTGCGAAATCTAACTAATTGTGGAATGGAGAACCAAGAGCGCGAGGCTCTTTAACCCAGGCCCATGGGTGATAACAATCAGGAGAGGGACTTAAGTGTGGGTCCCCGGGCACGGCCGGTGCTGGTGCTTGGTCTCTCTGTGGAGGCCCGGTTCAGTGAAATGTGACTAAGAAAGAGATCTAAACACAGGAAACTGATACACATGTGTTTCCTTTGATTCCTTTGGAGATAACCATAGGACATATGGGTAAGAACGGGAACCAAGGATCCTTTGGAGATAAGCATAGGAGTGTTTCCTTTAAAGAGGATCATAGGAATGTTTCCTTTTGAATTACTCAGAGAGAGACCCAAATATTGCACTTCCGTAACCCCTAGTGTGGGACATTTCTAGGCATTTTGCTGTAATGTAAAGTGCCTACAAGTATCCCATGTATTGTATTACCCTAACACCAAAGGTGTCGGACATTTCCAGGCATTTTTGTTGTAATGTAAAGTGCCTAGAAGTGTCCCAAGTATTGTATCTTTCCCTAACACAAAGAGTGAGACATTTCTAGGCATTTTCAGCACTCAGGACGGGGGCCTAAGTGTGGGTCCCCGGGCACAGCCGGTGCTGGTGCTGGGTCTCTCCATGGAGGCCTGGGTCAGCGAAATCGGACTAAGTGTGGAATGGAGAACCAAGGGCGCGAGGCTCTTTAACCAAGGCCCATGGGTGATAAAACTCAGGACGGGGGCTTAAGTGTGGGTCTCAGGGCACGGCCGGTGCTGGTGCTTGGTCTCTCCTTGGAGGCCCGGGTCAGCGAAATCTGAATAAGTGTGGAATTGAGAACCAAGAGCACGAGGCTCTTAAACCAGGCCCATGGGTGATAACACTCAGGACGGGGGCTTAAGTGTGGGTCCCCGGGCACGGCCGGTGCTGGTGCTTGGTCACTCCTTGGTGGCCAGGGTCAGTGAAATGTGACTAAGAAAGAGATCTAAACACAGGAAACTGATATACATATGTTTCCTTTGATTCCTTTGGAGATAACCATAGGCAACATGGGTAAGAACAGGAAACAAGGATCCTTTGGAGATAAGCATAGGAGTGTTTCCTTTAAAGAGGATCATAGGAATGTTTCCTTTTGAATTACTCAGAGAGAGACCCAAATATTGCGCTTCCTTAACCCCTAGTGTTGGACATTTCTAGGCATTTTGCTGTAATGTAAAGTGCCTACAAGTGTCCCATGTATTGTATTACCCTAACACCAAAGGTGTGGGACATTTCCAGGCATTTTGCCTCAATGATAAGTGCCTAGAAGCGTCCGGCTCATTCTGATTGATAGGGACATTTCTAGGCATTTTTGCAATAATATAAAGCGCCTACAAATGTCCCATGTATTGTATTTTTCCCTGACACAAAGAGTGGAACATTTCTAGGCATTTTCAGCACTCAGGGTGTTGGCTTTAGAGTGGGTCCCCGGGATCAGCAATATTTGGAGGTTTTTTCTCCCATGTTTTGTATTTTTCCCCATGAAAAAGTGTGGGACATTTCTAGGCATTTTTGCTATAATATAAAGCGCCTAGAAGTGTCCCAAGTATTGTATCTTTCCCTAACACAAAGAGTGAGACATTTCTAGGCATTTTCAGCACTCAGGACGGGGGCCTAAGTGTGGGTCCCCGGGAACGGCCGGTGCTGGTGCTGGGTCTCTCCATGGAGGCCTGGGTCAGCGAAATCGGACTAAGTGTGGAATGGAGAACCAAAGGCGCGAGGCTCTTTAACCAAGGCCCATGGGTGATAACATTCAGGACGGGGGCTTAAGTGTGGGTCTCTGGGCACAGCCGGTGCTGGTGCTGGGTCTCTCCATGGAGGCCTGGGTCAGCGAAATCGGACTAAGTGTGGAATGGAGAACCAAGGGCGCGAGGCTCTTTAACCAAGGCCCATGGGTGATAACACTCAGGACGGGGGCTTAAGTGTGGGTCTCAGGGCACGGCCGGTGCTGGTACTGGGTCTCTTAATGTATGCCCGGGTCAGCGAAAAGTGACTAAGTGTGGAATGGAAGACCAAGGGCGCGAGGCTCTTTAACCCAGGCCCATGGGTGACAACATTCAGGACGGGGGCTTAAGTGTGGGTCTCCGGGCACAGCCAGTGCTGGTGCTGGGTCTCTCCATGGAGGCCTGGGTCAGCGAAATCGGACTAAGTGTGGAATGGAGAACCAAGGGCGCGAGGCTCTTTAACCCAGGCCCATGGGTGATAACACTCAGGACGGAGGCTTAAGTGTGGGTCTCAAGGCACGGCCGGTGCTGGTACTGGGTCTCTTAATGTATGCCCGGGTCAGCGAAAAGTGACTAAGTGTGGAATGGAAGACCAAGGGCGCGAGGCTCTTTAACCCAGGCCCATGGGTGATAACACTCAGGACGGGGGCTTAAGTGTGGGTCTCAGGGCACGGCCGGTGCTGGTGCCTGGTCTCTCCTTGGAGGCCCGGGTCAGCGAAATCGGACTAAGTGTGGAATGGAGAACCAAGGGCGCGAGGCTCTTTAACCAAGGCCCATGGGTGATAACACTCAGGACGGGGGCTTAAGTGTGGGTCTCAGGGCACGGCCGGTTCTGGTGCTTGGTCTCTCCTTGGAGGCCCGGGTCAGCGAAATCTGAATAAGTGTGGAATGGAGAACCAAGAGCACGAGGCTCTTAAACCAGGCCCATGGTTGATCACACTCAGGACGGGGGCTTAAGTGTGGGTCTCCGGGCATGGCCGGTGCTGGTGCTTGGTCTCTCCTTGGAGGCCCGGGTCAGCGAAATCTAACTAAGTGTGGAATGGAGAACCAAGAGCGCGAGGCTCTTTAACCCAGGCCCATGGGTGATAACATTCAGGACAGGGGCTTAAGTGTGGGTCTCCGGGAACAGCCAGTGCTGGTGCTGGGTCTCTCCATGGAGGCCTGGGTCAGCGAAATCGGACTAAGTGTGGAATGGAGAACAAAGGGCGCGAGGCTCTTTAACCAAGGCCCATGGGTGTTAACACTCAGGACGGGGGTTTAAGTGTGGGTCTCAGGGCACGGCCGGTGCTGGTGCTTGGTCTCTCCTTGGAGAACCGGGTCAGCGAAATCTGATTAAGTGTGGAATGGAGAACCTAGAGCACGAGGCTCTTTAACCAAGGCCCATGGGTGATAACACTTAGGACGGGGACTTACGTGTGGGTCTCCGGGCATGGCCGGTGCTGGTGCTTGGTCTCTCCTTGGAGACCTGGGTCAGCGAAATCTGACTAAGTGTGGAATGGAGAACCAAGGGAGCGAGGCTCTTTAACCCAGGCCCATGGGTGATAACACTCAGGACGGGGGCTTAAGTGTGGGTCTCAGGGCACGGCCGGTGCTGGTGCTGGGTCTCTCCATGGAGGCCTGGGTCAGCGAAATCGGACTAAGTGTGGAATGGAGAACCAAGGGCGCGAGGCTCTTTAACCCAGGCCCATGGGTGATAACACTCAGGACGGAGGCTTAAGTGTGGGTCTCAAGGCACGGCCGGTGCTGGTACTGGGTCTCTTAATGTATGCCCGGGTCAGCGAAAAGTGACTAAGTGTGGAATGGAAGACCAAGGGCGCGAGGCTCTTTAACCCAGGCCCATGGGTGATAACATTCAGGACAGGGGCTTAAGTGTGGGTCTCCGGGAACAGCCAGTGCTGGTGCTGGGTCTCTCCATGGAGGCCTGGGTCAGCGAAATCGGACTAAGTGTGGAATGGAGAACCAAGGGCGCGAGGCTTTTTAACCAAGGCCCATGGGTGATAACACTCAGGACGGGGGCTTAAGTGTGGGTCTCAGGGCACGGCCGGTGCTGGTACTGGGTCTCTTAATGTATGCCCGGGTCAGCGAAAAGTGACTAAGTGTGGAATGGAAGACCAAGGGCGCGAGGCTCTTTAACCCAGGCCCATGGGTGATAACATTCAGGACGGGGGCTTAAGTGTGGGTCTCCGGGCACAGCCAGTGCTGGTGCTGGGTCTCTCCATGGAGGCCTGGGTCAGCGAAATCGGACTAAGTGTGGAATGGAGAACCAAGGGCGCGAGGCTCTTTAACCAAGGCCCATGGGTGATAACACTCAGGACCTGGGCTTAAGTGTGGGTCTCCGGGCATGGCCGGTGCTGGTGCTTGGTCTCTCCTTGGAGGCCCGGGTCAGCGAAATCTGACTAAGTGTGGAATGGAGAACCAAGAGAACGAGGCTCTTTAACCCAGGCCCATGGGTGATAACACTCAGGACGGGGGCTTAAGTGTGGGTCCCCGGGCATGGCCGGTGCTGGTGCTTGGTCACTCCTTGGTGGCCAGGGTCAGTGAAATCGGACTAAGTGTGGAATGGAGAACAAAGGGCGCGAGGCTCTTTAACCAAGGCCCATGGGTGTTAACACTCAGGACGGGGGTTTAAGTGTGGGTCTCAGGGCACGGCCGGTGCTGGTGCTTGGTCTCTCCTTGGAGGCCCGGGTCAGCGAAATCGGACTAAGTGTGGAATGGAGAACCAAGGGCGCGAGGCTCTTTAACCAAGGCCCATGGGTGATAACACTCAGGACGGGGGCTTAAGTGTGGGTCTCAGGGCACTGCCGGTGCTGGTGCTTGGTCTCTCCTTGGAGGCCCGGGTCAGCGAAATCTGAATAAGTGTGGAATGGAGAACCAAGAGCACGAGGCTCTTAAACCAGGCCCATGGGTGATAACACTTAGGACGGGGACTTACGTGTGGGTCTCCGGGCATGGCCGGTGCTGGTGCTTGGTCTCTCCTTGGAGGCCCGGGTCAGCGAAATCTAACTAAGTGTGGAATGGAGAACCAAGAGCGCGAGGCTCTTTAACCCAGGCCCATGGGTGATAACACTCAGGAGAGGGACTTAAGTGTGGGTCCCCGGGCACGGCCGGTGCTGGTGCTTGGTCTCTCTGTGGAGGCCCGGTTCAGTGAAATGTGACTAAGAAAGAGATCTAAACACAGGAAACTGATACACATGTGTTTCCTTTGATTCCTTTGGAGATAACCATAGGACATATGGGTAAGAACGGGAACCAAGGATCCTTTGGAGATAAGCATAGGAGTGTTTCCTTTAAAGAGGATCATAGGAATGTTTCCTTTTGAATTACTCAGAGAGAGACCCAAATATTGCTCTTCCGTAACCCCTAGTGTGGGACATTTCTAGGCATTTTGCTGTAATGTAAAGTGCCTACAAGTGTCCCATGTATTGTATTACCCTAACACCAAAGGTGTCGGACATTTCCAGGCATTTTTGCTGTAATGTAAAGTGCCTAGAAGTGTCCCAAGTATTGTATCTTTCCCGAACACAAAGAGTGAGACATTTCTAGGCATTTTCAGCACTCAGGACGGGGGCCTAAGTGTGGGTCCCCGGGCACAGCCGGTGCTGGTGCTGGGTCTCTCCATGGAGGCCTGGGTCAGCGAAATCGGACTAAGTGTGGAATGGAGAACCAAGGGCGCGAGGCTCTTTAACCAAGGCCCTTGGGTGATAACACTCAGGACGGGGTCTTAAGTGTGGGTCTCAGGGCACGGCCGGTGCTGGTGCTTGGTCTCTCCTTGGAGGCCCGGGTCAGCGAAATCTGAATAAGTGTGGAATGGAGAACCAAGAGCACGAGGCTCTTAAACCAGGCCCATGGGTGATAACACTCAGGACGGGGGCTTAAGTGTGGGTCTCAGGGCACTGCCGGTGCTGGTGCTTGGTCTCTCCTTGGAGGCCCGGGTCAGCGAAATCTGAATAAGTGTGGAATGGAGAACCAAGAGCACGAGGCTCTTAAACCAGGCCCATGGTTGATAACACTCAGGACGGGGGCTTAAGTGTGGGTCTCCGGGCATGGCCGGTGCTGGTGCTTGGTCTCTCCTTGGAGGCCCGGGTCAGCGAAATCTAACTAATTGTGGAATGGAGAACCAAGAGCGCGAGGCTCTTTAACCCAGGCCCATGGGTGATAACAATCAGGAGAGGGACTTAAGTGTGGGTCCCCGGGCATGGCCGGTGCTGGTGCTTGGTCTCTCTGTGGAGGCCCGGTTCAGTGAAATGTGACTAAGAAAGAGATCTAAACACAGGAAACTGATACACATGTGTTTCCTTTGATTCCTTTGGAGATAACCATAGGACATATGGGTAAGAACGGGAACCAAGGATCCTTTGGAGATAAGCATAGGAGTGTTTCCTTTAAAGAGGATCATAGGAATGTTTCCTTTTGAATTACTCAGAGAGAGACCCAAATATTGCACTTCCGTAACCCCTAGTGTGGGACATTTCTAGGCATTTTGCTGTAATGTAAAGTGCCTACAAGTGTCCCATGTATTGTATTACCCTAACACCAAAGGTGTCGGACATTTCCAGGCATTTTTGTTGTAATGTAAAGTGCCTAGAAGTGTCCCAAGTATTGTATCTTTCCCTAACACAAAGAGTGAGACATTTCTAGGCATTTTCAGCACTCAGGACGGGGGCCTAAGTGTGGGTCCCCGGGCACAGCCGGTGCTGGTGCTGGTTCTCTCCATGGAGGCCTGGGTCAGCGAAATCGGACTTAGTGTGGAATGGAGAACCAAGGGCGCGAGGCTCTTTAACCAAGGCCCATGGGTGATAAAACTCAGGACGGGGGCTTAAGTGTGGGTCTCAGGGCACGGCCGGTGCTGGTGCTTGGTCTCTCCTTGGAGGCCCGGGTCAGCGAAATCTGAATAAGTGTGGAATTGAGAACCAAGAGCACGAGGCTCTTAAACCAGGCCCATGGGTGATAACACTCAGGACGGGGGCTTAAGTGTGGGTCCCCGGGCACGGCCGGTGCTGGTGCTTGGTCACTCCTTGGTGGCCAGGGTCAGTGAAATGTGACTAAGAAAGAGATCTAAACACAGGAAACTGATATACATATGTTTCCTTTGATTCCTTTGGAGATAACCATAGGCAACATGGGTAAGAACAGGAAACAAGGATCCTTTGGAGATAAGCATAGGAGTGTTTCCTTTAAAGAGGATCATAGGAATGTTTCCTTTTGAATTACTCAGAGAGAGACCCAAATATTGCGCTTCCTTAACCCCTAGTGTTGGACATTTCTAGGCATTTTGCTGTAATGTAAAGTGCCTACAAGTGTCCCATGTATTGTATTACCCTAACACCAAAGGTTTGGGACATTTCCAGGCATTTTGCCTCAATGATAAGTGCCTAGAAGCGTCCGGCTCATTCTGATTGGTTGGGACATTTCTAGGCATTTTTGCTATAATATAAAGCGCCTACAAATGTCCCATGTATTGTATTTTTCCCTGACACAAAGAGTGGAACATTTCTAGGCATTTTCAGCACTCAGGGTGTTGGCTTTAGAGTGGGTCCCCGGGCTCAGCAATATTTGGAGGTTTTTTCTCCCATGTTTTGTATTTTTCCCCATGAAAAAGTGTGGGACATTTCTAGGCATTTTTGCTATAATGTAAAGCGCCTAGAAGTGTCCCAAGTATTGTATCTTTCCCTAACACAAAGAGTGAGACATTTCTAGGCATTTTCAGCACTCAGGACGGGGGCCTAAGTGTGGGTCCCCGGGAACGGCCGGTGCTGGTGCTGGGTCTCTCCATGGAGGCCTGGGTCAGCGAAATCGGACTAAGTGTGGAATGGAGAACCAAAGGCGCGAGGCTCTTTAACCAAGGCCCATGGGTGATAACATTCAGGATGGGGGCTTAAGTGTGGGTCTCTGGGCACAGCCGGTGCTGGTGCTGGGTCTCTCCATGGAGGCCTGGGTCAGCGAAATCGGACTAAGTGTGGAATGGAGAACCAAGGGCGCGAGGCTCTTTAACCCAGGCCCATGGGTGATAACACTCAGGACGGAGGCTTAAGTGTGGGTCTCAAGGCACGGCCGGTGCTGGTACTGGGTCTCTTAATGTATGCCCGGGTCAGCGAAAAGTGACTAAGTGTGGAATGGAAGACCAAGGGCGCGAGGCTCTTTAACCCAGGCCCATGGGTGATAACATTCAGGACAGGGGCTTAAGTGTGGGTCTCCGGGAACAGCCAGTGCTGGTGCTGGGTCTCTCCATGGAGGCCTGGGTCAGCGAACTCGGACTAAGTGTGGAATGGAGAACAAAGGGCGCGAGGCTCTTTAACCAAGGCCCATGGGTGTTAACACTCAGGACGGGGGTTTAAGTGTGGGTCTCAGGGCACGGCCGGTGCTGGTGCTTGGTCTCTCCTTGGAGAACCGGGTCAGCGAAATCTGATTAAGTGTGGAATGGAGAACCTAGAGCACGAGGCTCTTTAACCAAGGCCCATGGGTGATAACACTTAGGACGGGGACTTACGTGTGGGTCTCCGGGCATGGCCGGTGCTGGTGCTTGGTCTCTCCTTGGAGACCTGGGTCAGCGAAATCTGACTAAGTGTGGAATGGAGAACCAAGGGAGCGAGGCTCTTTAACCCAGGCCCATGGGTGATAACACTCAGGACGGGGGCTTAAGTGTGGGTCTCAGGGCACGGCCGGTGCTGGTGCTGGGTCTCTCCATGGAGGCCTGGGTCAGCGAAATCGGACTAAGTGTGGAATGGAGAACCAAGGGCGCGAGGCTCTTTAACCCAGGCCCATGGGTGATAACACTCAGGACGGAGGCTTAAGTGTGGGTCTCAAGGCACGGCCGGTGCTGGTACTGGGTCTCTTAATGTATGCCCGGGTCAGCGAAAAGTGACTAAGTGTGGAATGGAAGACCAAGGGCGCGAGGCTCTTTAACCCAGGCCCATGGGTGATAACATTCAGGACAGGGGCTTAAGTGTGGGTCTCCGGGAACAGCCAGTGCTGGTGCTGGGTCTCTCCATGGAGGCCTGGGTCAGCGAAATCGGACTAAGTGTGGAATGGAGAACAAAGGGCGCGAGGCTCTTTAACCAAGGCCCATGGGTGTTAACACTCAGGACGGGGGTTTAAGTGTGGGTCTCAGGGCACGGCCGGTGCTGGTGCTTGGTCTCTCCTTGGAGAACCGGGTCAGCGAAATCTGATTAAGTGTGGAATGGAGAACCTAGAGCACGAGGCTCTTTAACCAAGGCCCATGGGTGATAACACTTAGGACGGGGACTTACGTGTGGGTCTCCGGGCATGGCCGGTGCTGGTGCTTGGTCTCTCCTTGGAGACCTGGGTCAGCGAAATCTGACTAAGTGTGGAATGGAGAACCAAGGGAGCGAGGCTCTTTAACCCAGGCCCATGGGTGATAACACTCAGGACGGGGGCTTAAGTGTGGGTCTCAGGGCACGGCCGGTGCTGGTGCCTGGTCTCTCCTTGGAGGCCCGGGTCAGCGAAATCGGACTAAGTGTGGAATGGAGAACCAAGGGCGCGAGGCTCTTTAACCAGGCCCATGGTTGATAACACTCAGGACGGGGGCTTAAGTGTGGGTCTCCGGGCATGGCCGGTGCTGGTGCTTGGTCTCTCCTTGGAGGCCCGGGTCAGCGAAATCTAACTAAGTGTGGAATGGAGAACCAAGAGCGCGAGGCTCTTTAACCCAGGCCCATGGGTGATAACACTCAGGAGAGGGACTTAAGTGTGGGTCCCCGGGCACGGCCGGTGCTGGTGCTTGGTCTCTCTGTGGAGGCCCGGTTCAGTGAAATGTGACTAAGAAAGAGATCTAAACACAGGAAACTGATACACATGTGTTTCCTTTGATTCCTTTGGAGATAACCATAGGACATATGGGTAAGAACGGGAACCAAGGATCCTTTGGAGATAAGCATAGGAGTGTTTCCTTTAAAGAGGATCATAGGAATGTTTCCTTTTGAATTACTCAGAGAGAGACCCAAATATTGCACTTCCGTAACCCCTAGTGTGGGACATTTCTAGGCATTTTGCTGTAATGTAAAGTGCCTACAAGTGTCCCATGTATTGTATTACCCTAACACCAAAGGTGTCGGACATTTCCAGGCATTTTTGTTGTAATGTAAAGTGCCTAGAAGTGTCCCAAGTATTGTATCTTTCCCTAACACAAAGAGTGAGACATTTCTAGGCATTTTCAGCACTCAGGACGGGGGCCTAAGTGTGGGTCCCCGGGCACAGCCGGTGCTGGTGCTGGGTCTCTCCATGGAGGCCTGGGTCAGCGAAATCGGACTAAGTGTGGAATGGAGAACCAAGGGCGCGAGGCTCTTTAACCAAGGCCCATGGGTGATAACACTCAGGACGGGGGCTTAAGTGTGGGTCTCAGGGCACGGCCGGTGCTGGTGCTTGGTCTCTCCTTGGAGGCCCGGGTCAGCGAAATCTGAATAAGTGTGGAATTGAGAACCAAGAGCACGAGGCTCTTAAACCAGGCCCATGGGTGATAACACTCAGGACGGGGGCTTAAGTGTGGGTCCCCGGGCACGGCCGGTGCTGGTGCTTGGTCACTCCTTGGTGGCCAGGGTCAGTGAAATGTGACTAAGAAAGAGATCTAAACACAGGAAACTGATATACATATGTTTCCTTTGATTCCTTTGGAGATAACCATAGGCAACATGGGTAAGAACAGGAAACAAGGATCCTTTGGAGATAAGCATAGGAGTGTTTCCTTTAAAGAGGATCATAGGAATGTTTCCTTTTGAATTACTCAGAGAGAGACCCAAATATTGCGCTTCCTTAACCCCTAGTGTTGGACATTTCTAGGCATTTTGCTGTAATGTAAAGTGCCTACAAGTGTCCCATGTATTGTATTACCCTAACACCAAAGGTGTGGGACATTTCCAGGCATTTTGCCTCAATGATAAGTGCCTAGAAGCGTCCGGCTCATTCTGATTGGTTGGGTCATTTCTAGGCATTTTTGCTATAATATAAAGCGCCTACAAATGTCCCATGTAATGTATTTTTCCCTGACACAAAGAGTGGAACATTTCTAGGCATTTTCAGCACTCAGGGTGTTGGCTTTAGAGTGGGTCCCCGGGCTCAGCAATATTTGGAGGTTTTTTCTCCCATGTTTTGTATTTTTCCCCATGAAAAATTGTGGGACATTTCTAGGCATTTTTGCTATAATGTAAAGCGCCTAGAAGTGTCCCAAGTATTGTATCTTTCCCTAACACAAAGAGTGAGACATTTCTAGGCATTTTCAGCACTCAGGACGGGGGCCTAAGTGTGGGTCCCCGGGAACGGCCGGTGCTGGTGCTGGGTCTCTCCATGGAGGCCTGGGTCAGCGAAATCGGACTAAGTGTGGAATGGAGAACCAAAGGCGCGAGGCTCTTTAACCAAGGCCCATGGGTGATAACATTCAGGACGGGGGCTTAAGTGTGGGTCTCTGGGCACAGCCGGTGCTGGTGCTGGGTCTCTCCATGGAGGCCTGGGTCAGCGAAATCGGACTAAGTGTGGAATGGAGAACCAAGGGCGCGAGGCTCTTTAACCAAGGCCCATGGGTGATAACACTCAGGACGGGGGCTTAAGTGTGGGTCTCAGGGCACGGCCGGTGCTGGTACTGGGTCTCTTAATGTATGCCCGGGTCAGCGAAAAGTGACTAAGTGTGGAATGGAAGACCAAGGGCGCGAGGCTCTTTAACCCAGGCCCATGGGTGATAACATTCAGGACGGGGGCTTAAGTGTGGGTCTCCGGGCAAAGCCAGTGCTGGTGCTGGGTCTCTCCATGGAGGCCTGGGTCAGCGAAATCGGACTAAGTGTGGAATGGAGAACCAAGGGCGCGAGGCTCTTTAACCCAGGCCCATGGGTGATAACACTCAGGACGGAGGCTTAAGTGTGGGTCTCAGGGCACGGCCGGTGCTGGTACTGGGTCTCTTAATGTATGCCCGGGTCAGCGAAAAGTGACTAAGTGTGGAATGGAAGACCAAGGGCGCGAGGCTCTTTAACCCAGGCCCATGGGTGATAACACTCAGGACGGGGGCTTAAGTGTGGGTCTCAGGGCACGGCCGGTTCTGGTGCTTGGTCTCTCCTTGGAGGCCCGGGTCAGCGAAATCTGAATAAGTGTGGAATGGAGAACCAAGAGCACGAGGCTCTTAAACCAGGCCCATGGTTGATAACACTCAGGACGGGGGCTTAAGTGTGGGTCTCCGGGCATGGCCGGTGCTGGTGCTTGGTCTCTCCTTGGAGGCCCGGGTCAGCGAAATCTAACTAAGTGTGGAATGGAGAACCAAGAGCGCGAGGCTCTTTAACCCAGGCCCATGGGTGATAACACTCAGGAGAGGGACTTAAGTGTGGGTCCCCGGGCACGGCCGGTGCTGGTGCTTGGTCTCTCTGTGGAGGCCCGGTTCAGTGAAATGTGACTAAGAAAGAGATCTAAACACAGGAAACTGATACACATGTGTTTCCTTTGATTCCTTTGGAGATAACCATAGGACATATGGGTAAGAACGGGAACCAAGGATCCTTTGGAGATAAGCATAGGAGTGTTTCCTTTAAAGAGGATCATAGGAATGTTTCCTTTTGAATTACTCAGAGAGAGACCCAAATATTGCACTTCCGTAACCCCTAGTGTGGGACATTTCTAGGCATTTTGCTGTAATGTAAAGTGCCTACAAGTGTCCCATGTATTGTATTACCCTAACACCAAAGGTGTCGGACATTTCCAGGCATTTTTGCTGTAATGTAAAGTGCCTAGAAGTGTCCCAAGTATTGTATCTTTCCCTAACACAAAGAGTGAGACATTTCTAGGCATTTTCAGCACTCAGGACGGGGGCCTAAGTGTGGGTCCCCGGGCACAGCCGGTGCTGGTGCTGGGTCTCTCCATGGAGGCCTGGGTCAGCGAAATCGGACTAAGTGTGGAATGGAGAACCAAGGGCGCGAGGCTCTTTAACCAAGGCCCTTGGGTGATAACACTCAGGACGGGGTCTTAAGTGTGGGTCTCAGGGCACGGCCGGTGCTGGTGCTTGGTCTCTCCTTGGAGGCCCGGGTCAGCGAAATCTGAATAAGTGTGGAATGGAGAACCAAGAGCACGAGGCTCTTAAACCAGGCCCATGGGTGATAACACTCAGGACGGGGGCTTAAGTGTGGGTCTCAGGGCACTGCCGGTGCTGGTGCTTGGTCTCTCCTTGGAGGCCCGGGTCAGCGAAATCTGAATAAGTGTGGAATGGAGAACCAAGAGCACGAGGCTCTTAAACCAGGCCCATTGTTGATAACACTCAGGACGGGGGCTTAAGTGTGGGTCTCCGGGCATGGCCGGTGCTGGTGCTTGGTCTCTCCTTGGAGGCCCGGGTCTGCGAAATCTAACTAATTGTGGAATGGAGAACCAAGAGCGCGAGGCTCTTTAACCCAGGCCCATGGGTGATAACAATCAGGAGAGGGACTTAAGTGTGGGTCCCCGGGCACGGCCGGTGCTGGTGCTTGGTCTCTCTGTGGAGGCCCGGTTCAGTGAAATGTGACTAAGAAAGAGATCTAAACACAGGAAACTGATACACATGTGTTTCCTTTGATTCCTTTGGAGATAACCATAGGACATATGGGTAAGAACGGGAACCAAGGATCCTTTGGAGATAAGCATAGGAGTGTTTCCTTTAAAGAGGATCATAGGAATGTTTCCTTTTGAATTACTCAGAGAGAGACCCAAATATTGCACTTCCGTAACCCCTAGTGTGGGACATTTCTAGGCATTTTGCTGTAATGTAAAGTGCCTACAAGTGTCCCATGTATTGTATTACCCTAACACCAAAGGTGTCGGACATTTCCAGGCATTTTTGTTGTAATGTAAAGTGCCTAGAAGTGTCCCAAGTATTGTATCTTTCCCTAACACAAAGAGTGAGACATTTCTAGGCATTTTCAGCACTCAGGACGGGGGCCTAAGTGTGGGTCCCCGGGCACAGCCGGTGCTGGTGCTGGGTCTCTCCATGGAGGCCTGGGTCAGCGAAATCGGACTAAGTGTGGAATGGAGAACCAAGGGCGCGAGGCTCTTTAACCAAGGCCCATGGGTGATAAAACTCAGGACGGGGGCTTAAGTGTGGGTCTCAGGGCACGGCCGGTGCTGGTGCTTGGTCTCTCCTTGGAGGCCCGGGTCAGCGAAATCTGAATAAGTGTGGAATTGAGAACCAAGAGCACGAGGCTCTTAAACCAGGCCCATGGGTGATAACACTCAGGACGGGGGCTTAAGTGTGGGTCCCCGGGCACGGCCGGTGCTGGTGCTTGGTCACTCCTTGGTGGCCAGGGTCAGTGAAATGTGACTAAGAAAGAGATCTAAACACAGGAAACTGATATACATATGTTTCCTTTGATTCCTTTGGAGATAACCATAGGCAACATGGGTAAGAACAGGAAACAAGGATCCTTTGGAGATAAGCATAGGAGTGTTTCCTTTAAAGAGGATCATAGGAATGTTTCCTTTTGAATTACTCAGAGAGAGACCCAAATATTGCGCTTCCTTAACCCCTAGTGTTGGACATTTCTAGGCATTTTGCTGTAATGTAAAGTGCCTACAAGTGTCCCATGTATTGTATTACCCTAACACCAAAGGTGTGGGACATTTCCAGGCATTTTGCCTCAATGATAAGTGCCTAGAAGCGTCCGGCTCATTCTGATTGATAGGGACATTTCTAGGCATTTTTGCAATAATATAAAGCGCCTACAAATGTCCCATGTATTGTATTTTTCCCTGACACAAAGAGTGGAACATTTCTAGGCATTTTCAGCACTCAGGGTGTTGGCTTTAGAGTGGGTCCCCGGGATCAGCAATATTTGGAGGTTTTTTCTCCCATGTTTTGTATTTTTCCCCATGAAAAAGTGTGGGACATTTCTAGGCATTTTTGCTATAATATAAAGCGCCTAGAAGTGTCCCAAGTATTGTATCTTTCCCTAACACAAAGAGTGAGACATTTCTAGGCATTTTCAGCACTCAGGACGGGGGCCTAAGTGTGGGTCCCCGGGAACGGCCGGTGCTGGTGCTGGGTCTCTCCATGGAGGCCTGGGTCAGCGAAATCGGACTAAGTGTGGAATGGAGAACCAAAGGCGCGAGGCTCTTTAACCAAGGCCCATGGGTGATAACATTCAGGACGGGGGCTTAAGTGTGGGTCTCTGGGCACAGCCGGTGCTGGTGCTGGGTCTCTCCATGGAGGCCTGGGTCAGCGAAATCGGACTAAGTGTGGAATGGAGAACCAAGGGCGCGAGGCTCTTTAACCAAGGCCCATGGGTGATAACACTCAGGACGGGGGCTTAAGTGTGGGTCTCAGGGCACGGCCGGTGCTGGTACTGGGTCTCTTAATGTATGCCCGGGTCAGCGAAAAGTGACTAAGTGTGGAATGGAAGACCAAGGGCGCGAGGCTCTTTAACCCAGGCCCATGGGTGACAACATTCAGGACGGGGGCTTAAGTGTGGGTCTCCGGGCACAGCCAGTGCTGGTGCTGGGTCTCTCCATGGAGGCCTGGGTCAGCGAAATCGGACTAAGTGTGGAATGGAGAACCAAGGGCGCGAGGCTCTTTAACCCAGGCCCATGGGTGATAACACTCAGGACGGAGGCTTAAGTGTGGGTCTCAAGGCACGGCCGGTGCTGGTACTGGGTCTCTTAATGTATGCCCGGGTCAGCGAAAAGTGACTAAGTGTGGAATGGAAGACCAAGGGCGCGAGGCTCTTTAACCCAGGCCCATGGGTGATAACACTCAGGACGGGGGCTTAAGTGTGGGTCTCAGGGCACGGCCGGTGCTGGTGCCTGGTCTCTCCTTGGAGGCCCGGGTCAGCGAAATCGGACTAAGTGTGGAATGGAGAACCAAGGGCGCGAGGCTCTTTAACCAAGGCCCATGGGTGATAACACTCAGGACGGGGGCTTAAGTGTGGGTCTCAGGGCACGGCCGGTTCTGGTGCTTGGTCTCTCCTTGGAGGCCCGGGTCAGCGAAATCTGAATAAGTGTGGAATGGAGAACCAAGAGCACGAGGCTCTTAAACCAGGCCCATGGTTGATCACACTCAGGACGGGGGCTTAAGTGTGGGTCTCCGGGCATGGCCGGTGCTGGTGCTTGGTCTCTCCTTGGAGGCCCGGGTCAGCGAAATCTAACTAAGTGTGGAATGGAGAACCAAGAGCGCGAGGCTCTTTAACCCAGGCCCATGGGTGATAACACTCAGGAGAGGGACTTAAGTGTGGGTCCCCGGGCACGGCCGGTGCTGGTGCTTGGTCTCTCTGTGGAGGCCCGGTTCAGTGAAATGTGACTAAGAAAGAGATCTAAACACAGGAAACTGATACACATGTGTTTCCTTTGATTCCTTTGGAGATAACCATAGGACATATGGGTAAGAACGGGAACCAAGGATCCTTTGGAGATAAGCATAGGAGTGTTTCCTTTAAAGAGGATCATAGGAATGTTTCCTTTTGAATTACTCAGAGAGAGACCCAAATATTGCACTTCCGTAACCCCTAGTGTGGGACATTTCTAGGCATTTTGCTGTAATGTAAAGTGCCTACAAGTGTCCCATGTATTGTATTACCCTAACACCAAAGGTGTCGGACATTTCCAGGCATTTTTGCTGTAATGTAAAGTGCCTAGAAGTGTCCCAAGTATTGTATCTTTCCCTAACACAAAGAGTGAGACATTTCTAGGCATTTTCAGCACTCAGGACGGGGGCCTAAGTGTGGGTCCCTGGGCACAGCCGGTGCTGGTGCTGGGTCTCTCCATGGAGGCCTGGGTCAGCGAAATCGGACTAAGTGTGGAATGGAGAACCAAGGGCGCGAGGCTCTTTAACCAAGGCCCTTGGGTGATAACACTCAGGACGGGGTCTTAAGTGTGGGTCTCAGGGCACGGCCGGTGCTGGTGCTTGGTCTCTCCTTGGAGGCCCGGGTCAGCGAAATCTGAATAAGTGTGGAATGGAGAACCAAGAGCACGAGGCTCTTAAACCAGGCCCATGGGTGATAACACTCAGGACGGGGGCTTAAGTGTGGGTCTCAGGGCACTGCCGGTGCTGGTGCTTGGTCTCTCCTTGGAGGCCCGGGTCAGCGAAATCTGAATAAGTGTGGAATGGAGAACCAAGAGCACGAGGCTCTTAAACCAGGCCCATTGTTGATAACACTCAGGACGGGGGCTTAAGTGTGGGTCTCCGGGCATGGCCGGTGCTGGTGCTTGGTCTCTCCTTGGAGGCCCGGGTCTGCGAAATCTAACTAATTGTGGAATGGAGAACCAAGAGCGCGAGGCTCTTTAACCCAGGCCCATGGGTGATAACAATCAGGAGAGGGACTTAAGTGTGGGTCCCCGGGCACGGCCGGTGCTGGTGCTTGGTCTCTCTGTGGAGGCCCGGTTCAGTGAAATGTGACTAAGAAAGAGATCTAAACACAGGAAACTGATACACATGTGTTTCCTTTGATTCCTTTGGAGATAACCATAGGACATATGGGTAAGAACGGGAACCAAGGATCCTTTGGAGATAAGCATAGGAGTGTTTCCTTTAAAGAGGATCATAGGAATGTTTCCTTTTGAATTACTCAGAGAGAGACCCAAATATTGCACTTCCGTAACCCCTAGTGTGGGACATTTCTAGGCATTTTGCTGTAATGTAAAGTGCCTACAAGTGTCCCATGTATTGTATTACCCTAACACCAAAGGTGTCGGACATTTCCAGGCATTTTTGTTGTAATGTAAAGTGCCTAGAAGTGTCCCAAGTATTGTATCTTTCCCTAACACAAAGAGTGAGACATTTCTAGGCATTTTCAGCACTCAGGACGGGGGCCTAAGTGTGGGTCCCCGGGCACAGCCGGTGCTGGTGCTGGGTCTCTCCATGGAGGCCTGGGTCAGCGAAATCGGACTAAGTGTGGAATGGAGAACCAAGGGCGCGAGGCTCTTTAACCAAGGCCCATGGGTGATAAAACTCAGGACGGGGGCTTAAGTGTGGGTCTCAGGGCACGGCCGGTGCTGGTGCTTGGTCTCTCCTTGGAGGCCCGGGTCAGCGAAATCTGAATAAGTGTGGAATTGAGAACCAAGAGCACGAGGCTCTTAAACCAGGCCCATGGGTGATAACACTCAGGACGGGGGCTTAAGTGTGGGTCCCCGGGCACGGCCGGTGCTGGTGCTTGGTCACTCCTTGGTGGCCAGGGTCAGTGAAATGTGACTAAGAAAGAGATCTAAACACAGGAAACTGATATACATATGTTTCCTTTGATTCCTTTGGAGATAACCATAGGCAACATGGGTAAGAACAGGAAACAAGGATCCTTTGGAGATAAGCATAGGAGTGTTTCCTTTAAAGAGGATCATAGGAATGTTTCCTTTTGAATTACTCAGAGAGAGACCCAAATATTGCGCTTCCTTAACCCCTAGTGTTGGACATTTCTAGGCATTTTGCTGTAATGTAAAGTGCCTACAAGTGTCCCATGTATTGTATTACCCTAACACCAAAGGTGTGGGACATTTCCAGGCATTTTGCCTCAATGATAAGTGCCTAGAAGCGTCCGGCTCATTCTGATTGATAGGGACATTTCTAGGCATTTTTGCAATAATATAAAGCGCCTACAAATGTCCCATGTATTGTATTTTTCCCTGACACAAAGAGTGGAACATTTCTAGGCATTTTCAGCACTCAGGGTGTTGGCTTTAGAGTGGGTCCCCGGGCTCAGCAATATTTGGAGGTTTTTTCTCCCATGTTTTGTATTTTTCCCCATGAAAAAGTGTGGGACATTTCTAGGCATTTTTGCTATAATGTAAAGCGCCTAGAAGTGTCCCAAGTATTGTATCTTTCCCTAACACAAAGAGTGAGACATTTCTAGGCATTTTCAGCACTCAGGACGGGGGCCTAAGTGTGGGTCCCCGGGAACGGCCGGTGCTGGTGCTGGGTCTCTCCATGGAGGCCTGGGTCAGCGAAATCGGACTAAGTGTGGAATGGAGAACCAAAGGCGCGAGGCTCTTTAACCAAGGCCCATGGGTGATAACATTCAGGACGGGGGCTTAAGTGTGGGTCTCTGGGCACAGCCGGTGCTGGTGCTGGGTCTCTCCATGGAGGCCTGGGTCAGCGAAATCGGACTAAGTGTGGAATGGAGAACCAAGGGCGCGAGGCTCTTTAACCAAGGCCCATGGGTGATAACACTCAGGACGGGGGCTTAAGTGTGGGTCTCAGGGCACGGCCGGTGCTGGTACTGGGTCTCTTAATGTATGCCCGGGTCAGCGAAAAGTGACTAAGTGTGGAATGGAAGACCAAGGGCGCGAGGCTCTTTAACCCAGGCCCATGGGTGACAACATTCAGGACGGGGGCTTAAGTGTGGGTCTCCGGGCACAGCCAGTGCTGGTGCTGGGTCTCTCCATGGAGGCCTGGGTCAGCGAAATCGGACTAAGTGTGGAATGGAGAACCAAGGGCGCGAGGCTCTTTAACCCAGGCCCATGGGTGATAACACTCAGGACGGAGGCTTAAGTGTGGGTCTCAAGGCACGGCCGGTGCTGGTACTGGGTCTCTTAATGTATGCCCGGGTCAGCGAAAAGTGACTAAGTGTGGAATGGAAGACCAAGGGCGCGAGGCTCTTTAACCCAGGCCCATGGGTGATAACACTCAGGACGGGGGCTTAAGTGTGGGTCTCAGGGCACGGCCGGTGCTGGTGCCTGGTCTCTCCTTGGAGGCCCGGGTCAGCGAAATCGGACTAAGTGTGGAATGGAGAACCAAGGGCGCGAGGCTCTTTAACCAAGGCCCATGGGTGATAACACTCAGGACGGGGGCTTAAGTGTGGGTCTCAGGGCACGGCCGGTTCTGGTGCTTGGTCTCTCCTTGGAGGCCCGGGTCAGCGAAATCTGAATAAGTGTGGAATGGAGAACCAAGAGCACGAGGCTCTTAAACCAGGCCCATGGTTGATCACACTCAGGACGGGGGCTTAAGTGTGGGTCTCCGGGCATGGCCGGTGCTGGTGCTTGGTCTCTCCTTGGAGGCCCGGGTCAGCGAAATCTAACTAAGTGTGGAATGGAGAACCAAGAGCGCGAGGCTCTTTAACCCAGGCCCATGGGTGATAACACTCAGGAGAGGGACTTAAGTGTGGGTCCCCGGGCACGGCCGGTGCTGGTGCTTGGTCTCTCTGTGGAGGCCCGGTTCAGTGAAATGTGACTAAGAAAGAGATCTAAACACAGGAAACTGATACACATGTGTTTCCTTTGATTCCTTTGGAGATAACCATAGGACATATGGGTAAGAACGGGAACCAAGGATCCTTTGGAGATAAGCATAGGAGTGTTTCCTTTAAAGAGGATCATAGGAATGTTTCCTTTTGAATTACTCAGAGAGAGACCCAAATATTGCACTTCCGTAACCCCTAGTGTGGGACATTTCTAGGCATTTTGCTGTAATGTAAAGTGCCTACAAGTGTCCCATGTATTGTATTACCCTAACACCAAAGGTGTCGGACATTTCCAGGCATTTTTGCTGTAATGTAAAGTGCCTAGAAGTGTCCCAAGTATTGTATCTTTCCCTAACACAAAGAGTGAGACATTTCTAGGCATTTTCAGCACTCAGGACGGGGGCCTAAGTGTGGGTCCCTGGGCACAGCCGGTGCTGGTGCTGGGTCTCTCCATGGAGGCCTGGGTCAGCGAAATCGGACTAAGTGTGGAATGGAGAACCAAGGGCGCGAGGCTCTTTAACCAAGGCCCTTGGGTGATAACACTCAGGACGGGGTCTTAAGTGTGGGTCTCAGGGCACGGCCGGTGCTGGTGCTTGGTCTCTCCTTGGAGGCCCGGGTCAGCGAAATCTGAATAAGTGTGGAATGGAGAACCAAGAGCACGAGGCTCTTAAACCAGGCCCATGGGTGATAACACTCAGGACGGGGGCTTAAGTGTGGGTCTCAGGGCACTGCCGGTGCTGGTGCTTGGTCTCTCCTTGGAGGCCCGGGTCAGCGAAATCTGAATAAGTGTGGAATGGAGAACCAAGAGCACGAGGCTCTTAAACCAGGCCCATTGTTGATAACACTCAGGACGGGGGCTTAAGTGTGGGTCTCCGGGCATGGCCGGTGCTGGTGCTTGGTCTCTCCTTGGAGGCCCGGGTCTGCGAAATCTAACTAATTGTGGAATGGAGAACCAAGAGCGCGAGGCTCTTTAACCCAGGCCCATGGGTGATAACAATCAGGAGAGGGACTTAAGTGTGGGTCCCCGGGCACGGCCGGTGCTGGTGCTTGGTCTCTCTGTGGAGGCCCGGTTCAGTGAAATGTGACTAAGAAAGAGATCTAAACACAGGAAACTGATACACATGTGTTTCCTTTGATTCCTTTGGAGATAACCATAGGACATATGGGTAAGAACGGGAACCAAGGATCCTTTGGAGATAAGCATAGGAGTGTTTCCTTTAAAGAGGATCATAGGAATGTTTCCTTTTGAATTACTCAGAGAGAGACCCAAATATTGCACTTCCGTAACCCCTAGTGTGGGACATTTCTAGGCATTTTGCTGTAATGTAAAGTGCCTACAAGTGTCCCATGTATTGTATTACCCTAACACCAAAGGTGTCGGACATTTCCAGGCATTTTTGTTGTAATGTAAAGTGCCTAGAAGTGTCCCAAGTATTGTATCTTTCCCTAACACAAAGAGTGAGACATTTCTAGGCATTTTCAGCACTCAGGACGGGGGCCTAAGTGTGGGTCCCCGGGCACAGCCGGTGCTGGTGCTGGGTCTCTCCATGGAGGCCTGGGTCAGCGAAATCGGACTAAGTGTGGAATGGAGAACCAAGGGCGCGAGGCTCTTTAACCAAGGCCCATGGGTGATAAAACTCAGGACGGGGGCTTAAGTGTGGGTCTCAGGGCACGGCCGGTGCTGGTGCTTGGTCTCTCCTTGGAGGCCCGGGTTGGGGAAATCTGAATAAGTGTGGAATTGAGAACCAAGAGCACGAGGCTCTTAAACCAGGCCCATGGGTGATAACACTCAGGACGGGGGCTTAAGTGTGGGTCCCCGGGCACGGCCGGTGCTGGTGCTTGGTCACTCCTTGGTGGCCAGGGTCAGTGAAATGTGACTAAGAAAGAGATCTAAACACAGGAAACTGATATACATATGTTTCCTTTGATTCCTTTGGAGATAACCATAGGCAACATGGGTAAGAACAGGAAACAAGGATCCTTTGGAGATAAGCATAGGAGTGTTTCCTTTAAAGAGGATCATAGGAATGTTTCCTTTTGAATTACTCAGAGAGAGACCCAAATATTGCGCTTCCTTAACCCCTAGTGTTGGACATTTCTAGGCATTTTGCTGTAATGTAAAGTGCCTACAAGTGTCCCATGTATTGTATTACCCTAACACCAAAGGTGTGGGACATTTCCAGGCATTTTGCCTCAATGATAAGTGCCTAGAAGCGTCCGGCTCATTCTGATTGATAGGGACATTTCTAGGCATTTTTGCAATAATATAAAGCGCCTACAAATGTCCCATGTATTGTATTTTTCCCTGACACAAAGAGTGGAACATTTCTAGGCATTTTCAGCACTCAGGGTGTTGGCTTTAGAGTGGGTCCCCGGGCTCAGCAATATTTGGAGTTTTTTTCTCCCATGTTTTGTATTTTTCCCCATGAAAAAGTGTGGGACATTTCTAGGCATTTTTGCTATAATGTAAAGCGCCTAGAAGTGTCCCAAGTATTGTATCTTTCCCTAACACAAAGAGTGAGACATTTCTAGGCATTTTCAGCACTCAGGACGGGGGCCTAAGTGTGGGTCCCCGGGAACGGCCGGTGCTGGTGCTGGGTCTCTCCATGGAGGCCTGGGTCAGCGAAATCGGACTAAGTGTGGAATGGAGAACCAAAGGCGCGAGGCTCTTTAACCAAGGCCCATGGGTGATAACATTCAGGACGGGGGCTTAAGTGTGGGTCTCTGGGCACAGCCGGTGCTGGTGCTGGGTCTCTCCATGGAGGCCTGGGTCAGCGAAATCGGACTAAGTGTGGAATGGAGAACCAAGGGCGCGAGGCTCTTTAACCAAGGCCCATGGGTGATAACACTCAGGACGGGGGCTTAAGTGTGGGTCTCAGGGCACGGCCGGTGCTGGTACTGGGTCTCTTAATGTATGCCCGGGTCAGCGAAAAGTGACTAAGTGTGGAATGGAAGACCAAGGGCGCGAGGCTCTTTAACCCAGGCCCATGGGTGATAACATTCAGGACGGGGGCTTAAGTGTGGGTCTCCGGGCACAGCCAGTGCTGGTGCTGGGTCTCTCCATGGAGGCCTGGGTCAGCGAAATCGGACTAAGTGTGGAATGGAGAACCAAGGGCGCGAGGCTCTTTAACCCAGGCCCATGGGTGATACCACTCAGGACGGAGGCTTAAGTGTGGGTCTCAAGGCACGGCCGGTGCTGGTACTGGGTCTCTTAATGTATGCCCGGGTCAGCGAAAAGTGACTAAGTGTGGAATGGAAGACCAAGGGCGCGAGGCTCTTTAACCCAGGCCCATGGGTGATAACACTCAGGACGGGGGCTTAAGTGTGGGTCTCAGGGCACGGCCGGTGCTGGTGCCTGGTCTCTCCTTGGAGGCCCGGGTCAGCGAAATCGGACTAAGTGTGGAATGGAGAACCAAGGGCGCGAGGCTCTTTAACCAAGGCCCATGGGTGATAACACTCAGGACGGGGGCTTAAGTGTGGGTCTCAGGGCACGGCCGGTTCTGGTGCTTGGTCTCTCCTTGGAGGCCCGGGTCAGCGAAATCTGAATAAGTGTGGAATGGAGAACCAAGAGCACGAGGCTCTTAAACCAGGCCCATGGTTGATAACACTCAGGACGGGGGCTTAAGTGTGGGTCTCCGGGCATGGCCGGTGCTGGTGCTTGGTCTCTCCTTGGAGGCCCGGGTCAGCGAAATCTAACTAAGTGTGGAATGGAGAACCAAGAGCGCGAGGCTCTTTAACCCAGGCCCATGGGTGATAACACTCAGGAGAGGGACTTAAGTGTGGGTCCCCGGGCACGGCCGGTGCTGGTGCTTGGTCTCTCTGTGGAGGCCCGGTTCAGTGAAATGTGACTAAGAAAGAGATCTAAACACAGGAAACTGATACACATGTGTTTCCTTTGATTCCTTTGGAGATAACCATAGGACATATGGGTAAGAACGGGAACCAAGGATCCTTTGGAGATAAGCATAGGAGTGTTTCCTTTAAAGAGGATCATAGGAATGTTTCCTTTTGAATTACTCAGAGAGAGACCCAAATATTGCACTTCCGTAACCCCTAGTGTGGGACATTTCTAGGCATTTTGCTGTAATGTAAAGTGCCTACAAGTGTCCCATGTATTGTATTACCCTAACACCAAAGGTGTCGGACATTTCCAGGCATTTTTGCTGTAATGTAAAGTGCCTAGAAGTGTCCCAAGTATTGTATCTTTCCCTAACACAAAGAGTGAGACATTTCTAGGCATTTTCAGCACTCAGGACGGGGGCCTAAGTGTGGGTCCCCGGGCACAGCCGGTGCTGGTGCTGGGTCTCTCCATGGAGGCCTGGGTCAGCGAAATCGGACTAAGTGTGGAATGGAGAACCAAGGGCGCGAGGCTCTTTAACCAAGGCCCTTGGGTGATAACACTCAGGACGGGGTCTTAAGTGTGGGTCTCAGGGCACGGCCGGTGCTGGTGCTTGGTCTCTCCTTGGAGGCCCGGGTCAGCGAAATCTGAATAAGTGTGGAATGGAGAACCAAGAGCACGAGGCTCTTAAACCAGGCCCATGGGTGATAACACTCAGGACGGGGGCTTAAGTGTGGGTCTCAGGGCACTGCCGGTGCTGGTGCTTGGTCTCTCCTTGGAGGCCCGGGTCAGCGAAATCTGAATAAGTGTGGAATGGAGAACCAAGAGCACGAGGCTCTTAAACCAGGCCCATTGTTGATAACACTCAGGACGGGGGCTTAAGTGTGGGTCTCCGGGCATGGCCGGTGCTGGTGCTTGGTCTCTCCTTGGAGGCCCGGGTCTGCGAAATCTAACTAATTGTGGAATGGAGAACCAAGAGCGCGAGGCTCTTTAACCCAGGCCCATGGGTGATAACAATCAGGAGAGGGACTTAAGTGTGGGTCCCCGGGCACGGCCGGTGCTGGTGCTTGGTCTCTCTGTGGAGGCCCGGTTCAGTGAAATGTGACTAAGAAAGAGATCTAAACACAGGAAACTGATACACATGTGTTTCCTTTGATTCCTTTGGAGATAACCATAGGACATATGGGTAAGAACGGGAACCAAGGATCCTTTGGAGATAAGCATAGGAGTGTTTCCTTTAAAGAGGATCATAGGAATGTTTCCTTTTGAATTACTCAGAGAGAGACCCAAATATTGCACTTCCGTAACCCCTAGTGTGGGACATTTCTAGGCATTTTGCTGTAATGTAAAGTGCCTACAAGTGTCCCATGTATTGTATTACCCTAACACCAAAGGTGTCGGACATTTCCAGGCATTTTTGTTGTAATGTAAAGTGCCTAGAAGTGTCCCAAGTATTGTATCTTTCCCTAACACAAAGAGTGAGACATTTCTAGGCATTTTCAGCACTCAGGACGGGGGCCTAAGTGTGGGTCCCCGGGCACAGCCGGTGCTGGTGCTGGGTCTCTCCATGGAGGCCTGGGTCAGCGAAATCGGACTAAGTGTGGAATGGAGAACCAAGGGCGCGAGGCTCTTTAACCAAGGCCCATGGGTGATAAAACTCAGGACGGGGGCTTAAGTGTGGGTCTCAGGGCACGGCCGGTGCTGGTGCTTGGTCTCTCCTTGGAGGCCCGGGTCAGCGAAATCTGAATAAGTGTGGAATTGAGAACCAAGAGCACGAGGCTCTTAAATCAGGCCCATGGGTGATAACACTCAGGACGGGGGCTTAAGTGTGGGTCCCCGGGCACGGCCGGTGCTGGTGCTTGGTCACTCCTTGGTGGCCAGGGTCAGTGAAATGTGACTAAGAAAGAGATCTAAACACAGGAAACTGATATACATATGTTTCCTTTGATTCCTTTGGAGATAACCATAGGCAACATGGGTAAGAACAGGAAACAAGGATCCTTTGGAGATAAGCATAGGAGTGTTTCCTTTAAAGAGGATCATAGGAATGTTTCCTTTTGAATTACTCAGAGAGAGACCCAAATATTGCGCTTCCTTAACCCCTAGTGTTGGACATTTCTAGGCATTTTGCTGTAATGTAAAGTGCCTACAAGTGTCCCATGTATTGTATTACCCTAACACCAAAGGTGTGGGACATTTCCAGGCATTTTGCCTCAATGATAAGTGCCTAGAAGCGTCCGGCTCATTCTGATTGATAGGGACATTTCTAGGCATTTTTGCAATAATATAAAGCGCCTACAAATGTCCCATGTATTGTATTTTTCCCTGACACAAAGAGTGGAACATTTCTAGGCATTTTCAGCACTCAGGGTGTTGGCTTTAGAGTGGGTCCCCGGGCTCAGCAATATTTGGAGGTTTTTTCTCCCATGTTTTGTATTTTTCCCCATGAAAAAGTGTGGGACATTTCTAGGCATTTTTGCTATAATGTAAAGCGCCTAGAAGTGTCCCAAGTATTGTATCTTTCCCTAACACAAAGAGTGAGACATTTCTAGGCATTTTCAGCACTCAGGACGGGGGCCTAAGTGTGGGTCCCCGGGAACGGCCGGTGCTGGTGCTGGGTCTCTCCATGGAGGCCTGGGTCAGCGAAATCGGACTAAGTGTGGAATGGAGAACCAAAGGCGCGAGGCTCTTTAACCAAGGCCCATGGGTGATAACATTCAGGACGGGGGCTTAAGTGTGGGTCTCTGGGCACAGCCGGTGCTGGTGCTGGGTCTCTCCATGGAGGCCTGGGTCAGCGAAATCGGACTAAGTGTGGAATGGAGAACCAAGGGCGCGAGGCTCTTTAACCAAGGCCCATGGGTGATAACACTCAGGACGGGGGCTTAAGTGTGGGTCTCAGGGCACGGCCGGTGCTGGTACTGGGTCTCTTAATGTATGCCCGGGTCAGCGAAAAGTGACTAAGTGTGGAATGGAAGACCAAGGGCGCGAGGCTCTTTAACCCAGGCCCATGGGTGATAACATTCAGGACGGGGGCTTAAGTGTGGGTCTCCGGGCACAGCCAGTGCTGGTGCTGGGTCTCTCCATGGAGGCCTGGGTCAGCGAAATCGGACTAAGTGTGGAATGGAGAACCAAGGGCGCGAGGCTCTTTAACCCAGGCCCATGGGTGATAACACTCAGGACGGAGGCTTAAGTGTGGGTCTCAAGGCACGGCCGGTGCTGGTACTGGGTCTCTTAATGTATGCCCGGGTCAGCGAAAAGTGACTAAGTGTGGAATGGAAGACCAAGGGCGCGAGGCTCTTTAACCCAGGCCCATGGGTGATAACACTCAGGACGGGGGCTTAAGTGTGGGTCTCAGGGCACGGCCGGTGCTGGTGCCTGGTCTCTCCTTGGAGGCCCGGGTCAGCGAAATCGGACTAAGTGTGGAATGGAGAACCAAGGGCGCGAGGCTCTTTAACCAAGGCCCATGGGTGATAACACTCAGGACGGGGGCTTAAGTGTGGGTCTCAGGGCACGGCCGGTTCTGGTGCTTGGTCTCTCCTTGGAGGCCCGGGTCAGCGAAATCTGAATAAGTGTGGAATGGAGAACCAAGAGCACGAGGCTCTTAAACCAGGCCCATGGTTGATAACACTCAGGACGGGGGCTTAAGTGTGGGTCTCCGGGCATGGCCGGTGCTGGTGCTTGGTCTCTCCTTGGAGGCCCGGGTCAGCGAAATCTAACTAAGTGTGGAATGGAGAACCAAGAGCGCGAGGCTCTTTAACCCAGGCCCATGGGTGATAACACTCAGGAGAGGGACTTAAGTGTGGGTCCCCGGGCACGGCCGGTGCTGGTGCTTGGTCTCTCTGTGGAGGCCCGGTTCAGTGAAATGTGACTAAGAAAGAGATCTAAACACAGGAAACTGATACACATGTGTTTCCTTTGATTCCTTTGGAGATAACCATAGGACATATGGGTAAGAACGGGAACCAAGGATCCTTTGGAGATAAGCATAGGAGTGTTTCCTTTAAAGAGGATCATAGGAATGTTTCCTTTTGAATTACTCAGAGAGAGACCCAAATATTGCACTTCCGTAACCCCTAGTGTGGGACATTTCTAGGCATTTTGCTGTAATGTAAAGTGCCTACAAGTGTCCCATGTATTGTATTACCCTAACACCAAAGGTGTCGGACATTTCCAGGCATTTTTGCTGTAATGTAAAGTGCCTAGAAGTGTCCCAAGTATTGTATCTTTCCCTAACACAAAGAGTGAGACATTTCTAGGCATTTTCAGCACTCAGGACGGGGGCCTAAGTGTGGGTCCCCGGGCACAGCCGGTGCTGGTGCTGGGTCTCTCCATGGAGGCCTGGGTCAGCGAAATCGGACTAAGTGTGGAATGGAGAACCAAGGGCGCGAGGCTCTTTAACCAAGGCCCTTGGGTGATAACACTCAGGACGGGGTCTTAAGTGTGGGTCTCAGGGCACGGCCGGTGCTGGTGCTTGGTCTCTCCTTGGAGGCCCGGGTCAGCGAAATCTGAATAAGTGTGGAATGGAGAACCAAGAGCACGAGGCTCTTAAACCAGGCCCATGGGTGATAACACTCAGGACGGGGGCTTAAGTGTGGGTCTCAGGGCACTGCCGGTGCTGGTGCTTGGTCTCTCCTTGGAGGCCCGGGTCAGCGAAATCTGAATAAGTGTGGAATGGAGAACCAAGAGCACGAGGCTCTTAAACCAGGCCCATTGTTGATAACACTCAGGACGGGGGCTTAAGTGTGGGTCTCCGGGCATGGCCGGTGCTGGTGCTTGGTCTCTCCTTGGAGGCCCGGGTCTGCGAAATCTAACTAATTGTGGAATGGAGAACCAAGAGCGCGAGGCTCTTTAACCCAGGCCCATGGGTGATAACAATCAGGAGAGGGACTTAAGTGTGGGTCCCCGGGCACGGCCGGTGCTGGTGCTTGGTCTCTCTGTGGAGGCCCGGTTCAGTGAAATGTGACTAAGAAAGAGATCTAAACACAGGAAACTGATACACATGTGTTTCCTTTGATTCCTTTGGAGATAACCATAGGACATATGGGTAAGAACGGGAACCAAGGATCCTTTGGAGATAAGCATAGGAGTGTTTCCTTTAAAGAGGATCATAGGAATGTTTCCTTTTGAATTACTCAGAGAGAGACCCAAATATTGCACTTCCGTAACCCCTAGTGTGGGACATTTCTAGGCATTTTGCTGTAATGTAAAGTGCCTACAAGTGTCCCATGTATTGTATTACCCTAACACCAAAGGTGTCGGACATTTCCAGGCATTTTTGTTGTAATGTAAAGTGCCTAGAAGTGTCCCAAGTATTGTATCTTTCCCTAACACAAAGAGTGAGACATTTCTAGGCATTTTCAGCACTCAGGACGGGGGCCTAAGTGTGGGTCCCCGGGCACAGCCGGTGCTGGTGCTGGGTCTCTCCATGGAGGCCTGGGTCAGCGAAATCGGACTAAGTGTGGAATGGAGAACCAAGGGCGCGAGGCTCTTTAACCAAGGCCCATGGGTGATAAAACTCAGGACGGGGGCTTAAGTGTGGGTCTCAGGGCACGGCCGGTGCTGGTGCTTGGTCTCTCCTTGGAGGCCCGGGTCAGTGAAATGTGACTAAGAAAGAGATCTAAACACAGGAAACTGATATACATATGTTTCTTTTGATTCCTTTGGAGATAACCATAGGCAACATGGGTAAGAACAGGAAACAAGGATCCTTTGGAGATAAGCATAGGAGTGTTTCCTTTAAAGAGGATCATAGGAATGTTTCCTTTTGAATTACTCAGAGAGAGACCCAAATATTGCGCTTCCTTAACCCCTAGTGTTGGACATTTCTAGGCATTTTGCTGTAATGTAAAGTGCCTACAAGTGTCCCATGTATTGTATTACCCTAACACCAAAGGTGTGGGACATTTCCAGGCATTTTGCCTCAATGATAAGTGCCTAGAAGCGTCCGGCTCATTCTGATTGATAGGGACATTTCTAGGCATTTTTGCAATAATATAAAGCGCCTACAAATGTCCCATGTATTGTATTTTTCCCTGACACAAAGAGTGGAACATTTCTAGGCATTTTCAGCACTCAGGGTGTTGGCTTTAGAGTGGGTCCCCGGGCTCAGCAATATTTGGAGGTTTTTTCTCCCATGTTTTGTATTTTTCCCCATGAAAAAGTGTGGGACATTTCTAGGCATTTTTGCTATAATGTAAAGCGCCTAGAAGTGTCCCAAGTATTGTATCTTTCCCTAACACAAAGAGTGAGACATTTCTAGGCATTTTCAGCACTCAGGACGGGGGCCTAAGTGTGGGTCCCCGGGAACGGCCGGTGCTGGTGCTGGGTCTCTCCATGGAGGCCTGGGTCAGCGAAATCGGACTAAGTGTGGAATGGAGAACCAAAGGCGCGAGGCTCTTTAACCAAGGCCCATGGGTGATAACATTCAGGACGGGGGCTTAAGTGTGGGTCTCTGGGCACAGCCGGTGCTGGTGCTGGGTCTCTCCATGGAGGCCTGGGTCAGCGAAATCGGACTAAGTGTGGAATGGAGAACCAAGGGCGCGAGGCTCTTTAACCAAGGCCCATGGGTGATAACACTCAGGACGGGGGCTTAAGTGTGGGTCTCAGGGCACGGCAGGTGCTGGTACTGGGTCTCTTAATGTATGCCCGGGTCAGCGAAAAGTGACTAAGTGTGGAATGGAAGACCAAGGGCGCGAGGCTCTTTAACCCAGGCCCATGGGTGATAACATTCAGGACGGGGGCTTAAGTGTGGGTCTCCGGGCACAGCCAGTGCTGGTGCTGGGTCTCTCCATGGAGGCCTGGGTCAGCGAAATCGGACTAAGTGTGGAATGGAGAACCAAGGGCGCGAGGCTCTTTAACCCAGGCCCATGGGTGATAACACTCAGGACGGAGGCTTAAGTGTGGGTCTCAAGGCACGGCCGGTGCTGGTACTGGGTCTCTTAATGTATGCCCGGGTCAGCGAAAAGTGACTAAGTGTGGAATGGAAGACCAAGGGCGCGAGGCTCTTTAACCCAGGCCCATGGGTGATAACATTCAGGACGGGGGCTTAAGTGTGGGTCTCCGGGAACAGCCAGTGCTGGTGCTGGGTCTCTCCATGGAGGCCTGGGTCAGCGAAATCGGACTAAGTGTGGAATGGAGAACAAAGGGCGCGAGGCTCTTTAACCAAGGCCCATGGGTGTTAACACTCAGGACGGGGGTTTAAGTGTGGGTCTCAGGGCACGGCCGGTGCTGGTGCTTGGTCTCTCCTTGGAGAACCGGGTCAGCGAAATCTGATTAAGTGTGGAATGGAGAACCTAGAGCACGAGGCTCTTTAACCAAGGCCCATGGGTGATAACACTTAGGACGGGGACTTACGTGTGGGTCTCCGGGCATGGCCGGTGCTGGTGCTTGGTCTCTCCTTGGAGACCTGGGTCAGCGAAATCTGACTAAGTGTGGAATGGAGAACCAAGGGAGCGAGGCTCTTTAACCCAGGCCCATGGGTGATAACACTCAGGACGGGGGCTTAAGTGTGGGTCTCAGGGCACGGCCGGTGCTGGTGCCTGGTCTCTCCTTGGAGGCCCGGGTCAGCGAAATCGGACTAAGTGTGGAATGGAGAACCAAGGGCGCGAGGCTCTTTAACCAAGGCCCATGGGTGATAACACTCAGGACGGGGGCTTAAGTGTGGGTCTCAGGGCACGGCCGGTGCTGGTGCTTGGTCTCTCCTTGGAGGCCCGGGTCAGCGAAATCTGAATAAGTGTGGAATGGAGAACCAAGAGCACGAGGCTCTTAAACCAGGCCCATGGTTGATAACACTCAGGACGGGGGCTTAAGTGTGGGTCTCCGGGCATGGCCGGTGCTGGTGCTTGGTCTCTCCTTGGAGGCCCGGGTCAGCGAAATCTAACTAAGTGTGGAATGGAGAACCAAGAGCGCGAGGCTCTTTAACCCAGGCCCATGGGTGATAACACTCAGGAGAGGGACTTAAGTGTGGGTCCCCGGGCACGGCCGGTGCTGGTGCTTGGTCTCTCTGTGGAGGCCCGGTTCAGTGAAATGTGACTAAGAAAGAGATCTAAACACAGGAAACTGATACACATGTGTTTCCTTTGATTCCTTTGGAGATAACCATAGGACATATGGGTAAGAACGGGAACCAAGGATCCTTTGGAGATAAGCATAGGAGTGTTTCCTTTAAAGAGGATCATAGGAATGTTTCCTTTTGAATTACTCAGAGAGAGACCCAAATATTGCACTTCCGTAACCCCTAGTGTGGGACATTTCTAGGCATTTTGCTGTAATGTAAAGTGCCTACAAGTGTCCCATGTATTGTATTACCCTAACACCAAAGGTGTCGGACATTTCCAGGCATTTTTGCTGTAATGTAAAGTGCCTAGAAGTGTCCCAAGTATTGTATCTTTCCCTAACACAAAGAGTGAGACATTTCTAGGCATTTTCAGCACTCAGGACGGGGGCCTAAGTGTGGGTCCCCGGGCACAGCCGGTGCTGGTGCTGGGTCTCTCCATGGAGGCCTGGGTCAGCGAAATCGGACTAAGTGTGGAATGGAGAACCAAGGGCGCGAGGCTCTTTAACCAAGGCCCTTGGGTGATAACACTCAGGACGGGGTCTTAAGTGTGGGTCTCAGGGCACGGCCGGTGCTGGTGCTTGGTCTCTCCTTGGAGGCCCGGGTCAGCGAAATCTGAATAAGTGTGGAATGGAGAACCAAGAGCACGAGGCTCTTAAACCAGGCCCATGGGTGATAACACTCAGGACGGGGGCTTAAGTGTGGGTCTCAGGGCACGGCCGGTGCTGGTGCTTGGTCTCTCCTTGGAGGCCCGGGTCAGCGAAATCTGAATAAGTGTGGAATGGAGAACCAAGAGCACGAGGCTCTTAAACCAGGCCCATGGGTGATAACACTCAGGACGGGGGCTTAAGTGTGGGTCTCAGGGCACGGCCGGTGCTGGTGCTTGGTCTCTCCTTGGAGGCCCGGGTCAGCGAAATCTGAATAAGTGTGGAATGGAGAACCAAGAGCACGAGGCTCTTAAACCAGGCCCATTGTTGATAACACTCAGGACGGGGGCTTAAGTGTGGGTCTCCGGGCATGGCCGGTGCTGGTGCTTGGTCTCTCCTTGGAGGCCCGGGTCTGCGAAATCTAACTAATTGTGGAATGGAGAACCAAGAGCGCGAGGCTCTTTAACCCAGGCCCATGGGTGATAACAATCAGGAGAGGGACTTAAGTGTGGGTCCCCGGGCACGGCCGGTGCTGGTGCTTGGTCTCTCTGTGGAGGCCCGGTTCAGTGAAATGTGACTAAGAAAGAGATCTAAACACAGGAAACTGATACACATGTGTTTCCTTTGATTCCTTTGGAGATAACCATAGGACATATGGGTAAGAACGGGAACCAAGGATCCTTTGGAGATAAGCATAGGAGTGTTTCCTTTAAAGAGGATCATAGGAATGTTTCCTTTTGAATTACTCAGAGAGAGACCCAAATATTGCACTTCCGTAACCCCTAGTGTGGGACATTTCTAGGCATTTTGCTGTAATGTAAAGTGCCTACAAGTGTCCCATGTATTGTATTACCCTAACACCAAAGGTGTCGGACATTTCCAGGCATTTTTGTTGTAATGTAAAGTGCCTAGAAGTGTCCCAAGTATTGTATCTTTCCCTAACACAAAGAGTGAGACATTTCTAGGCATTTTCAGCACTCAGGACGGGGGCCTAAGTGTGGGTCCCCGGGCACAGCCGGTGCTGGTGCTGGGTCTCTCCATGGAGGCCTGGGTCAGCGAAATCGGACTAAGTGTGGAATGGAGAACCAAGGGCGCGAGGCTCTTTAACCAAGGCCCATGGGTGATAAAACTCAGGACGGGGGCTTAAGTGTGGGTCTCAGGGCACGGCCGGTGCTGGTGCTTGGTCTCTCCTTGGAGGCCCGGGTCAGCGAAATCTGAATAAGTGTGGAATTGAGAACCAAGAGCACGAGGCTCTTAAACCAGGCCCATGGGTGATAACACTCAGGACGGGGGCTTAAGTGTGGGTCCCCGGGCACGGCCGGTGCTGGTGCTTGGTCACTCCTTTGTGGCCAGGGTCAGTGAAATGTGACTAAGAAAGAGATCTAAACACAGGAAACTGATATACATATGTTTCCTTTGATTCCTTTGGAGATAACCATAGGCAACATGGGTAAGAACAGGAAACAAGGATCCTTTGGAGATAAGCATAGGAGTGTTTCCTTTAAAGAGGATCATAGGAATATTTTCTTTTGAATTACTCAGAGAGAGACCCAAATATTGCGCTTCCTTAACCCCTAGTGTTGGACATTTCTAGGCATTTTGCTGTAATGTAAAGTGCCTACAAGTGTCCCATGTATTGTATTACCCTAACACCAAAGGTGTGGGACATTTCCAGGCATTTTGCCTCAATGATAAGTGCCTAGAAGCGTCCGGCTCATTCTGATTGATAGGGACATTTCTAGGCATTTTTGCAATAATATAAAGCGCCTACAAATGTCCCATGTATTGTATTTTTCCCTGACACAAAGAGTGGAACATTTCTAGGCATTTTCAGCACTCAGGGTGTTGGCTTTAGAGTGGGTCCACGGGCTCAGCAATATTTGGAGGTTTTTTCTCCCATGTTTTGTATTTTTCCCCATGAAAAAGTGTGGGACATTTCTAGGCATTTTTGCTATAATGTAAAGCGCCTAGAAGTGTCCCAAGTATTGTATCTTTCCCTAACACAAAGAGTGAGACATTTCTAGGCATTTTCAGCACTCAGGACGGGGGCCTAAGTGTGGGTCCCCGGGAACGGCCGGTGCTGGTGCTGGGTCTCTCCATGGAGGCCTGGGTCAGCGAAATCGGACTAAGTGTGGAATGGAGAACCAAAGGCGCGAGGCTCTTTAACCAAGGCCCATGGGTGATAACATTCAGGACGGGGGCTTAAGTGTGGGTCTCTGGGCACAGCCGGTGCTGGTGCTGGGTCTCTCCATGGAGGCCTGGGTCAGCGAAATCGGACTAAGTGTGGAATGGAGAACCAAGGGCGCGAGGCTCTTTAACCAAGGCCCATGGGTGATAACACTCAGGACGGGGGCTTAAGTGTGGGTCTCAGGGCACGGCCGGTGCTGGTACTGGGTCTCTTAATGTATGCCCGGGTCAGCGAAAAGTGACTAAGTGTGGAATGGAAGACCAAGGGCGCGAGGCTCTTTAACCCAGGCCCATGGGTGATAACATTCAGGACGGGGGCTTAAGTGTGGGTCTCCGGGCACAGCCAGTGCTGGTGCTGGGTCTCTCCATGGAGGCCTGGGTCAGCGAAATCGGACTAAGTGTGGAATGGAGAACCAAGGGCGCGAGGCTCTTTAACCCAGGCCCATGGGTGATAACACTCAGGACGGAGGCTTAAGTGTGGGTCTCAAGGCACGGCCGGTGCTGGTACTGGGTCTCTTAATGTATGCCCGGGTCAGCGAAAAGTGACTAAGTGTGGAATGGAAGACCAAGGGCGCGAGGCTCTTTAACCCAGGCCCATGGGTGATAACATTCAGGACGGGGGCTTAAGTGTGGGTCTCCGGGAACAGCCAGTGCTGGTGCTGGGTCTCTCCATGGAGGCCTGGGTCAGCGAAATCGGACTAAGTGTGGAATGGAGAACAAAGGGCGCGAGGCTCTTTAACCAAGGCCCATGGGTGTTAACACTCAGGACGGGGGTTTAAGTGTGGGTCTCAGGGCACGGCCGGTGCTGGTGCTTGGTCTCTCCTTGGAGAACCGGGTCAGCGAAATCTGATTAAGTGTGGAATGGAGAACCTAGAGCACGAGGCTCTTTAACCAAGGCCCATGGGTGATAACACTCAGGAGAGGGACTTAAGTGTGGGTCCCCGGGCACGGCCGGTGCTGGTGCTTGGTCTCTCTGTGGAGGCCCGGTTCAGTGAAATGTGACTAAGAAAGAGATCTAAACACAGGAAACTGATACACATGTGTTTCCTTTGATTCCTTTGGAGATAACCATAGGACATATGGGTAAGAACGGGAACCAAGGATCCTTTGGAGATAAGCATAGGAGTGTTTCCTTTAAAGAGGATCATAGGAATGTTTCCTTTTGAATTACTCAGAGAGAGACCCAAATATTGCTCTTCCGTAACCCCTAGTGTGGGACATTTCTAGGCATTTTGCTGTAATGTAAAGTGCCTACAAGTGTCCCATGTATTGTATTACCCTAACACCAAAGGTGTCGGACATTTCCAGGCATTTTTGCTGTAATGTAAAGTGCCTAGAAGTGTCCCAAGTATTGTATCTTTCCCTAACACAAAGAGTGAGACATTTCTAGGCATTTTCAGCACTCAGGACGGGGGCCTAAGTGTGGGTCCCCGGGCACAGCCGGTGCTGGTGCTGGGTCTCTCCATGGAGGCCTGGGTCAGCGAAATCGGACTAAGTGTGGAATGGAGAACCAAGGGCGCGAGGCTCTTTAACCAAGGCCCTTGGGTGATAACACTCAGGACGGGGTCTTAAGTGTGGGTCTCAGGGCACGGCCGGTGCTGGTGCTTGGTCTCTCCTTGGAGGCCCGGGTCAGCGAAATCTGAATAAGTGTGGAATGGAGAACCAAGAGCACGAGGCTCTTAAACCAGGCCCATGGGTGATAACACTCAGGACGGGGGCTTAAGTGTGGGTCTCAGGACACTGCCGGTGCTGGTGCTTGGTCTCTCCTTGGAGGCCCGGGTCAGCGAAATCTGAATAAGTGTGGAATGGAGAACCAAGAGCACGAGGCTCTTAAACCAGGCCCATGGTTGATAACACTCAGGACGGGGGCTTAAGTGTGGGTCTCCGGGCATGGCCGGTGCTGGTGCTTGGTCTCTCCTTGGAGGCCCGGGTCAGCGAAATCTAACTAATTGTGGAATGGAGAACCAAGAGCGCGAGGCTCTTTAACCCAGGCCCATGGGTGATAACAATCAGGAGAGGGACTTAAGTGTGGGTCCCCGGGCATGGCCGGTGCTGGTGCTTGGTCTCTCTGTGGAGGCCCGGTTCAGTGAAATGTGACTAAGAAAGAGATCTAAACACAGGAAACTGATACACATGTGTTTCCTTTGATTCCTTTGGAGATAACCATAGGACATATGGGTAAGAACGGGAACCAAGGATCCTTTGGAGATAAGCATAGGAGTGTTTCCTTTAAAGAGGATCATAGGAATGTTTCCTTTTGAATTACTCAGAGAGAGACCCAAATATTGCACTTCCGTAACCCCTAGTGTGGGACATTTCTAGGCATTTTGCTGTAATGTAAAGTGCCTACAAGTGTCCCATGTATTGTATTACCCTAACACCAAAGGTGTCGGACATTTCCAGGCATTTTTGTTGTAATGTAAAGTGCCTAGAAGTGTCCCAAGTATTGTATCTTTCCCTAACACAAAGAGTGAGACATTTCTAGGCATTTTCAGCACTCAGGACGGGGGCCTAAGTGTGGGTCCCCGGGCACAGCCGGTGCTGGTGCTGGTTCTCTCCATGGAGGCCTGGGTCAGCGAAATCGGACTTAGTGTGGAATGGAGAACCAAGGGCGCGAGGCTCTTTAACCAAGGCCCATGGGTGATAAAACTCAGGACGGGGGCTTAAGTGTGGGTCTCAGGGCACGGCCGGTGCTGGTGCTTGGTCTCTCCTTGGAGGCCCGGGTCAGCGAAATCTAACTAATTGTGGAATGGAGAACCAAGAGCGCGAGGCTCTTTAACCCAGGCCCATGGGTGATAACAATCAGGAGAGGGACTTAAGTGTGGGTCCCCGGGCATGGCCGGTGCTGGTGCTTGGTCTCTCTGTGGAGGCCCGGTTCATTGAAATGTGACTAAGAAAGAGATCTAAACACAGGAAACTGATACACATGTGTTTCCTTTGATTCCTTTGGAGATAACCATAGGACATATGGGTAAGAACGGGAACCAAGGATCCTTTGGAGATAAGCATAGGAGTGTTTCCTTTAAAGAGGATCATAGGAATGTTTCCTTTTGAATTACTCAGAGAGAGACCCAAATATTGCACTTCCGTAACCCCTAGTGTGGGACATTTCTAGGCATTTTGCTGTAATGTAAAGTGCCTACAAGTGTCCCATGTATTGTATTACCCTAACACCAAAGGTGTCGGACATTTCCAGGCATTTTTGTTGTAATGTAAAGTGCCTAGAAGTGTCCCAAGTATTGTATCTTTCCCTAACACAAAGAGTGAGACATTTCTAGGCATTTTCAGCACTCAGGACGGGGGCCTAAGTGTGGGTCCCCGGGCACAGCCGGTGCTGGTGCTGGTTCTCTCCATGGAGGCCTGGGTCAGCGAAATCGGACTTAGTGTGGAATGGAGAACCAAGGGCGCGAGGCTCTTTAACCAAGGCCCATGGGTGATAAAACTCAGGACGGGGGCTTAAGTGTGGGTCTCAGGGCACGGCCGGTGCTGGTGCTTGGTCTCTCCTTGGAGGCCCGGGTCAGCGAAATCTGAATAAGTGTGGAATTGAGAACCAAGAGCACGAGGCTCTTAAACCAGGCCCATGGGTGATAACACTCAGGACGGGGGCTTAAGTGTGGGTCCCCGGGCACGGCCGGTGCTGGTGCTTGGTCACTCCTTGGTGGCCAGGGTCAGTGAAATGTGACTAAGAAAGAGATCTAAACACAGGAAACTGATATACATATGTTTCCTTTGATTCCTTTGGAGATAACCATAGGCAACATGGGTAAGAACAGGAAACAAGGATCCTTTGGAGATAAGCATAGGAGTGTTTCCTTTAAAGAGGATCATAGGAATGTTTCCTTTTGAATTACTCAGAGAGAGACCCAAATATTGCGCTTCCTTAACCCCTAGTGTTGGACATTTCTAGGCATTTTGCTGTAATGTAAAGTGCCTACAAGTGTCCCATGTATTGTATTACCCTAACACCAAAGGTTTGGGACATTTCCAGGCATTTTGCCTCAATGATAAGTGCCTAGAAGCGTCCGGCTCATTCTGATTGGTTGGGACATTTCTAGGCATTTTTGCTATAATATAAAGCGCCTACAAATGTCCCATGTATTGTATTTTTCCCTGACACAAAGAGTGGAACATTTCTAGGCATTTTCAGCACTCAGGGTGTTGGCTTTAGAGTGGGTCCCCGGGCTCAGCAATATTTGGAGGTTTTTTCTCCCATGTTTTGTATTTTTCCCCATGAAAAAGTGTGGGACATTTCTAGGCATTTTTGCTATAATGTAAAGCGCCTAGAAGTGTCCCAAGTATTGTATCTTTCCCTAACACAAAGAGTGAGACATTTCTAGGCATTTTCAGCACTCAGGACGGGGGCCTAAGTGTGGGTCCCCGGGAACGGCCGGTGCTGGTGCTGGGTCTCTCCATGGAGGCCTGGGTCAGCGAAATCGGACTAAGTGTGGAATGGAGAACCAAAGGCGCGAGGCTCTTTAACCAAGGCCCATGGGTGATAACATTCAGGATGGGGGCTTAAGTGTGGGTCTCTGGGCACAGCCGGTGCTGGTGCTGGGTCTCTCCATGGAGGCCTGGGTCAGCGAAATCGGACTAAGTGTGGAATGGAGAACCAAGGGCGCGAGGCTCTTTAACCCAGGCCCATGGGTGATAACACTCAGGACGGAGGCTTAAGTGTGGGTCTCAAGGCACGGCCGGTGCTGGTACTGGGTCTCTTAATGTATGCCCGGGTCAGCGAAAAGTGACTAAGTGTGGAATGGAAAACCAAGGGCGCGAGGCTCTTTAACCCAGGCCCATGGGTGATAACATTCAGGACAGGGGCTTAAGTGTGGGTCTCCGGGAACAGCCAGTGCTGGTGCTGGGTCTCTCCATGGAGGCCTGGGTCAGCGAACTCGGACTAAGTGTGGAATGGAGAACAAAGGGCGCGAGGCTCTTTAACCAAGGCCCATGGGTGTTAACACTCAGGACGGGGGTTTAAGTGTGGGTCTCAGGGCACGGCCGGTGCTGGTGCTTGGTCTCTCCTTGGAGAACCGGGTCAGCGAAATCTGATTAAGTGTGGAATGGAGAACCTAGAGCACGAGGCTCTTTAACCAAGGCCCATGGGTGATAACACTTAGGACGGGGACTTACGTGTGGGTCTCCGGGCATGGCCGGTGCTGGTGCTTGGTCTCTCCTTGGAGACCTGGGTCAGCGAAATCTGACTAAGTGTGGAATGGAGAACCAAGGGAGCGAGGCTCTTTAACCCAGGCCCATGGGTGATAACACTCAGGACGGGGGCTTAAGTGTGGGTCTCAGGGCACGGCCGGTGCTGGTGCTGGGTCTCTCCATGGAGGCCTGGGTCAGCGAAATCGGACTAAGTGTGGAATGGAGAACCAAGGGCGCGAGGCTCTTTAACCCAGGCCCATGGGTGATAACACTCAGGACGGAGGCTTAAGTGTGGGTCTCAAGGCACGGCCGGTGCTGGTACTGGGTCTCTTAATGTATGCCCGGGTCAGCGAAAAGTGACTAAGTGTGGAATGGAAGACCAAGGGCGCGAGGCTCTTTAACCCAGGCCCATGGGTGATAACATTCAGGACAGGGGCTTAAGTGTGGGTCTCCGGGAACAGCCAGTGCTGGTGCTGGGTCTCTCCATGGAGGCCTGGGTCAGCGAAATCGGACTAAGTGTGGAATGGAGAACAAAGGGCGCGAGGCTCTTTAACCAAGGCCCATGGGTGTTAACACTCAGGACGGGGGTTTAAGTGTGGGTCTCAGGGCACGGCCGGTGCTGGTGCTTGGTCTCTCCTTGGAGAACCGGGTCAGCGAAATCTGATTAAGTGTGGAATGGAGAACCTAGAGCACGAGGCTCTTTAACCAAGGCCCATGGGTGATAACACTTAGGACGGGGACTTACGTGTGGGTCTCCGGGCATGGCCGGTGCTGGTGCTTGGTCTCTCCTTGGAGACCTGGGTCAGCGAAATCTGACTAAGTGTGGAATGGAGAACCAAGGGAGCGAGGCTCTTTAACCCAGGCCCATGGGTGATAACACTCAGGACGGGGGCTTAAGTGTGGGTCTCAGGGCACGGCCGGTGCTGGTGCCTGGTCTCTCCTTGGAGGCCCGGGTCAGCGAAATCGGACTAAGTGTGGAATGGAGAACCAAGGGCGCGAGGCTCTTTAACCAAGGCCCATGGGTGATAACACTCAGGACGGGGGCTTAAGTGTGGGTCTCAGGGCACGGCCGGTTCTGGTGCTTGGTCTCTCCTTGGAGGCCCGGGTCAGCGAAATCTGAATAAGTGTGGAATGGAGAACCAAGAGCACGAGGCTCTTAAACCAGGCCCATGGTTGATAACACTCAGGACGGGGGCTTAAGTGTGGGTCTCCGGGCATGGCCGGTGCTGGTGCTTGGTCTCTCCTTGGAGGCCCGGGTCAGCGAAATCTAACTAAGTGTGGAATGGAGAACCAAGAGCGCGAGGCTCTTTAACCCAGGCCCATGGGTGATAACACTCAGGAGAGGGACTTAAGTGTGGGTCCCCGGGCACGGCCGGTGCTGGTGCTTGGTCTCTCTGTGGAGGCCCGGTTCAGTGAAATGTGACTAAGAAAGAGATCTAAACACAGGAAACTGATACACATGTGTTTCCTTTGATTCCTTTGGAGATAACCATAGGACATATGGGTAAGAACGGGAACCAAGGATCCTTTGGAGATAAGCATAGGAGTGTTTCCTTTAAAGAGGATCATAGGAATGTTTCCTTTTGAATTACTCAGAGAGAGACCCAAATATTGCACTTCCGTAACCCCTAGTGTGGGACATTTCTAGGCATTTTGCTGTAATGTAAAGTGCCTACAAGTGTCCCATGTATTGTATTACCCTAACACCAAAGGTGTCGGACATTTCCAGGCATTTTTGCTGTAATGTAAAGTGCCTAGAAGTGTCCCAAGTATTGTATCTTTCCCTAACACAAAGAGTGAGACATTTCTAGGCATTTTCAGCACTCAGGACGGGGGCCTAAGTGTGGGTCCCCGGGCACAGCCGGTGCTGGTGCTGGGTCTCTCCATGGAGGCCTGGGTCAGCGAAATCGGACTAAGTGTGGAATGGAGAACCAAGGGCGCGAGGCTCTTTAACCAAGGCCCTTGGGTGATAACACTCAGGACGGGGTCTTAAGTGTGGGTCTCAGGGCACGGCCGGTGCTGGTGCTTGGTCTCTCCTTGGAGGCCCGGGTCAGCGAAATCTGAATAAGTGTGGAATGGAGAACCAAGAGCACGAGGCTCTTAAACCAGGCCCATGGGTGATAACACTCAGGACGGGGGCTTAAGTGTGGGTCTCAGGGCACGGCCGGTGCTGGTGCTTGGTCTCTCCTTGGAGGCCCGGGTCAGCGAAATCGGACTAAGTGTGGAATGGAGAACCAAGGGCGCGAGGCTCTTTAACCAAGGCCCATGGGTGATAACACTCAGGACGGGGGCTTAAGTTTGGGTCTCAGGGCACTGCCGGTGCTGGTGCTTGGTCTCTCCTTGGAGGCCCGGGTCAGCGAAATCTGAATAAGTGTGGAATGGAGAACCAAGAGCACGAGGCTCTTAAACCAGGCCCATGGTTGATAACACTCAGGACGGGGGCTTAAGTGTGGGTCTCCGGGCATGAAAGGTGCTGGTGCTTGGTCTCTCCTTGGAGGCCCGGGTCAGCGAAATCTAACTAATTGTGGAATGGAGAACCAAGAGCGCGAGGCTCTTTAACCCAGGCCCATGGGTGATAACAATCAGGAGAGGGACTTAAGTGTGGGTCCCCGGGTACGGCCGGTGCTGGTGCTTGGTCTCTCTGTGGAGGCCCGGTTAAGTGAAATGTGACTAAGAAAGAGATCTAAACACAGGAAACTGATACACATGTGTTTCCTTTGATTCCTTTGGAGATAACCATAGGACATATGGGTAAGAACGGGAACCAAGGATCCTTTGGAGATAAGCATAGGAGTGTTTCCTTTAAAGAGGATCATAGGAATGTTTCCTTTTGAATTACTCAGAGAGAGACCCAAATATTGCACTTCCGTAACCCCTAGTGTGGGACATTTCTAGGCATTTTGCTGTAATGTAAAGTGCCTACAAGTGTCCCATGTATTGTATTACCCTAACACCAAAGGTGTCGGACATTTCCAGGCATTTTTGTTGTAATGTAAAGTGCCTAGAAGTGTCCCAAGTATTGTATCTTTCCCTAACACAAAGAGTGAGACATTTCTAGGCATTTTCAGCACTCAGGACGGGGGCCTAAGTGTGGGTCCCCGGGCACAGCCGGTGCTGGTGCTGGGTCTCTCCATGGAGGCCTGGGTCAGCGAAATCGGACTAAGTGTGGAATGGAGAACCAAGGGCGCGAGGCTCTTTAACCAAGGCCCATGGGTGATAACACTCAGGACGGGGGCTTAAGTGTGGGTCTCAGGGCACGGCCGGTGCTGGTGCTTGGTCTCTCCTTGGAGGCCCGGGTCAGCGAAATCTGAATAAGTGTGGAATTGAGAACCAAGAGCACGAGGCTCTTAAACCAGGCCCATGGGTGATAACACTCAGGACGGGGGCTTAAGTGTGGGTCCCCGGGCACGGCCGGTGCTGGTGCTTGGTCACTCCTTGGTGGCCAGGGTCAGTGAAATGTGACTAAGAAAGAGATCTAAACACAGGAAACTGATATACATATGTTTCCTTTGATTCCTTTGGAGATAACCATAGGCAACATGGGTAAGAACAGGAAACAAGGATCCTTTGGAGATAAGCATAGGAGTGTTTCCTTTAAAGAGGATCATAGGAATGTTTCCTTTTGAATTACTCAGAGAGAGACCCAAATATTGCGCTTCCTTAACCCCTAGTGTTGGACATTTCTAGGCATTTTGCTGTAATGTAAAGTGCCTACAAGTGTCCCATGTATTGTATTACCCTAACACCAAAGGTGTGGGACATTTCCAGGCATTTTGCCTCAATGATAAGTGCCTAGAAGCGTCCGGCTCATTCTGATTGGTTGGGACATTTCTAGGCATTTTTGCTATAATATAAAGCGCCTACAAATGTCCCATGTAATGTATTTTTCCCTGACACAAAGAGTGGAACATTTCTAGGCATTTTCAGCACTCAGGGTGTTGGCTTTAGAGTGGGTCCCCGGGCTCAGCAATATTTGGAGGTTTTTTCTCCCATGTTTTGTATTTTTCCCCATGAAAAATTGTGGGACATTTCTAGGCATTTTTGCTATAATGTAAAGCGCCTAGAAGTGTCCCAAGTATTGTATCTTTCCCTAACACAAAGAGTGAGACATTTCTAGGCATTTTCAGCACTCAGGACGGGGGCCTAAGTGTGGGTCCCCGGGAACGGCCGGTGCTGGTGCTGGGTCTCTCCATGGAGGCCTGGGTCAGCGAAATCGGACTAAGTGTGGAATGGAGAACCAAAGGCGCGAGGCTCTTTAACCAAGGCCCATGGGTGATAACATTCAGGACGGGGGCTTAAGTGTGGGTCTCTGGGCACAGCCGGTGCTGGTGCTGGGTCTCTCCATGGAGGCCTGGGTCAGCGAAATCGGACTAAGTGTGGAATGGAGAACCAAGGGCGCGAGGCTCTTTAACCAAGGCCCATGGGTGATAACACTCAGGACGGGGGCTTAAGTGTGGGTCTCAGGGCACGGCCGGTGCTGGTACTGGGTCTCTTAATGTATGCCCGGGTCAGCGAAAAGTGACTAAGTGTGGAATGGAAGACCAAGGGCGCGAGGCTCTTTAACCCAGGCCCATGGGTGATAACATTCAGGACGGGGGCTTAAGTGTGGGTCTCCGGGCACAGCCAGTGCTGGTGCTGGGTCTCTCCATGGAGGCCTGGGTCAGCGAAATCGGACTAAGTGTGGAATGGAGAACCAAGGGCGCGAGGCTCTTTAACCCAGGCCCATGGGTGATAACACTCAGGACGGAGGCTTAAGTGTGGGTCTCAGGGCACGGCCGGTGCTGGTACTGGGTCTCTTAATGTATGCCCGGGTCAGCGAAAAGTGACTAAGTGTGGAATGGAAGACCAAGGGCGCGAGGCTCTTTAACCCAGGCCCATGGGTGATAACACTCAGGACGGGGGCTTAAGTGTGGGTCTCAGGGCACGGCCGGTTCTGGTGCTTGGTCTCTCCTTGGAGGCCCGGGTCAGCGAAATCTGAATAAGTGTGGAATGGAGAACCAAGAGCACGAGGCTCTTAAACCAGGCCCATGGTTGATAACACTCAGGACGGGGGCTTAAGTGTGGGTCTCCGGGCATGGCCGGTGCTGGTGCTTGGTCTCTCCTTGGAGGCCCGGGTCAGCGAAATCTAACTAAGTGTGGAATGGAGAACCAAGAGCGCGAGGCTCTTTAACCCAGGCCCATGGGTGATAACACTCAGGAGAGGGACTTAAGTGTGGGTCCCCGGGCACGGCCGGTGCTGGTGCTTGGTCTCTCTGTGGAGGCCCGGTTCAGTGAAATGTGACTAAGAAAGAGATCTAAACACAGGAAACTGATACACATGTGTTTCCTTTGATTCCTTTGGAGATAACCATAGGACATATGGGTAAGAACGGGAACCAAGGATCCTTTGGAGATAAGCATAGGAGTGTTTCCTTTAAAGAGGATCATAGGAATGTTTCCTTTTGAATTACTCAGAGAGAGACCCAAATATTGCACTTCCGTAACCCCTAGTGTGGGACATTTCTAGGCATTTTGCTGTAATGTAAAGTGCCTACAAGTGTCCCATGTATTGTATTACCCTAACACCAAAGGTGTCGGACATTTCCAGGCATTTTTGCTGTAATGTAAAGTGCCTAGAAGTGTCCCAAGTATTGTATCTTTCCCTAACACAAAGAGTGAGACATTTCTAGGCATTTTCAGCACTCAGGACGGGGGCCTAAGTGTGGGTCCCCGGGCACAGCCGGTGCTGGTGCTGGGTCTCTCCATGGAGGCCTGGGTCAGCGAAATCGGACTAAGTGTGGAATGGAGAACCAAGGGCGCGAGGCTCTTTAACCAAGGCCCTTGGGTGATAACACTCAGGACGGGGTCTTAAGTGTGGGTCTCAGGGCACGGCCGGTGCTGGTGCTTGGTCTCTCCTTGGAGGCCCGGGTCAGCGAAATCTGAATAAGTGTGGAATGGAGAACCAAGAGCACGAGGCTCTTAAACCAGGCCCATGGGTGATAACACTCAGGACGGGGGCTTAAGTGTGGGTCTCAGGGCACTGCCGGTGCTGGTGCTTGGTCTCTCCTTGGAGGCCCGGGTCAGCGAAATCTGAATAAGTGTGGAATGGAGAACCAAGAGCACGAGGCTCTTAAACCAGGCCCATTGTTGATAACACTCAGGACGGGGGCTTAAGTGTGGGTCTCCGGGCATGGCCGGTGCTGGTGCTTGGTCTCTCCTTGGAGGCCCGGGTCTGCGAAATCTAACTAATTGTGGAATGGAGAACCAAGAGCGCGAGGCTCTTTAACCCAGGCCCATGGGTGATAACAATCAGGAGAGGGACTTAAGTGTGGGTCCCCGGGCACGGCCGGTGCTGGTGCTTGGTCTCTCTGTGGAGGCCCGGTTCAGTGAAATGTGACTAAGAAAGAGATCTAAACACAGGAAACTGATACACATGTGTTTCCTTTGATTCCTTTGGAGATAACCATAGGACATATGGGTAAGAACGGGAACCAAGGATCCTTTGGAGATAAGCATAGGAGTGTTTCCTTTAAAGAGGATCATAGGAATGTTTCCTTTTGAATTACTCAGAGAGAGACCCAAATATTGCACTTCCGTAACCCCTAGTGTGGGACATTTCTAGGCATTTTGCTGTAATGTAAAGTGCCTACAAGTATCCCATGTATTGTATTACCCTAACACCAAAGGTGTCGGACATTTCCAGGCATTTTTGTTGTAATGTAAAGTGCCTAGAAGTGTCCCAAGTATTGTATCTTTCCCTAACACAAAGAGTGAGACATTTCTAGGCATTTTCAGCACTCAGGACGGGGGCCTAAGTGTGGGTCCCCGGGCACAGCCGGTGCTGGTGCTGGGTCTCTCCATGGAGGCCTGGGTCAGCGAAATCGGACTAAGTGTGGAATGGAGAACCAAGGGCGCGAGGCTCTTTAACCAAGGCCCATGGGTGATAAAACTCAGGACGGGGGCTTAAGTGTGGGTCTCAGGGCACGGCCGGTGCTGGTGCTTGGTCTCTCCTTGGAGGCCCGGGTCAGCGAAATCTGAATAAGTGTGGAATTGAGAACCAAGAGCACGAGGCTCTTAAACCAGGCCCATGGGTGATAACACTCAGGACGGGGGCTTAAGTGTGGGTCCCCGGGCACGGCCGGTGCTGGTGCTTGGTCACTCCTTGGTGGCCAGGGTCAGTGAAATGTGACTAAGAAAGAGATCTAAACACAGGAAACTGATATACATATGTTTCCTTTGATTCCTTTGGAGATAACCATAGGCAACATGGGTAAGAACAGGAAACAAGGATCCTTTGGAGATAAGCATAGGAGTGTTTCCTTTAAAGAGGATCATAGGAATGTTTCCTTTTGAATTACTCAGAGAGAGACCCAAATATTGCGCTTCCTTAACCCCTAGTGTTGGACATTTCTAGGCATTTTGCTGTAATGTAAAGTGCCTACAAGTGTCCCATGTATTGTATTACCCTAACACCAAAGGTGTCGGACATTTCCAGGCATTTTTGTTGTAATGTAAAGTGCCTAGAAGTGTCCCAAGTATTGTATCTTTCCCTAACACAAAGAGTGAGACATTTCTAGGCATTTTCAGCACTCAGGACGGGGGCCTAAGTGTGGGTCCCCGGGCACAGCCGGTGCTGGTGCTGGTTCTCTCCATGGAGGCCTGGGTCAGCGAAATCGGACTTAGTGTGGAATGGAGAACCAAGGGCGCGAGGCTCTTTAACCAAGGCCCATGGGTGATAAAACTCAGGACGGGGGCTTAAGTGTGGGTCTCAGGGCACGGCCGGTGCTGGTGCTTGGTCTCTCCTTGGAGGCCCGGGTCAGCGAAATCTGAATAAGTGTGGAATTGAGAACCAAGAGCACGAGGCTCTTAAACCAGGCCCATGGGTGATAACACTCAGGACGGGGGCTTAAGTGTGGGTCCCCGGGCACGGCCGGTGCTGGTGCTTGGTCACTCCTTGGTGGCCAGGGTCAGTGAAATGTGACTAAGAAAGAGATCTAAACACAGGAAACTGATATACATATGTTTCCTTTGATTCCTTTGGAGATAACCATAGGCAACATGGGTAAGAACAGGAAACAAGGATCCTTTGGAGATAAGCATAGGAGTGTTTCCTTTAAAGAGGATCATAGGAATGTTTCCTTTTGAATTACTCAGAGAGAGACCCAAATATTGCGCTTCCTTAACCCCTAGTGTTGGACATTTCTAGGCATTTTGCTGTAATGTAAAGTGCCTACAAGTGTCCCATGTATTGTATTACCCTAACACCAAAGGTTTGGGACATTTCCAGGCATTTTGCCTCAATGATAAGTGCCTAGAAGCGTCCGGCTCATTCTGATTGGTTGGGACATTTCTAGGCATTTTTGCTATAATATAAAGCGCCTACAAATGTCCCATGTATTGTATTTTTCCCTGACACAAAGAGTGGAACATTTCTAGGCATTTTCAGCACTCAGGGTGTTGGCTTTAGAGTGGGTCCCCGGGCTCAGCAATATTTGGAGGTTTTTTCTCCCATGTTTTGTATTTTTCCCCATGAAAAAGTGTGGGACATTTCTAGGCATTTTTGCTATAATGTAAAGCGCCTAGAAGTGTCCCAAGTATTGTATCTTTCCCTAACACAAAGAGTGAGACATTTCTAGGCATTTTCAGCACTCAGGACGGGGGCCTAAGTGTGGGTCCCCGGGAACGGCCGGTGCTGGTGCTGGGTCTCTCCATGGAGGCCTGGGTCAGCGAAATCGGACTAAGTGTGGAATGGAGAACCAAAGGCGCGAGGCTCTTTAACCAAGGCCCATGGGTGATAACATTCAGGATGGGGGCTTAAGTGTGGGTCTCTGGGCACAGCCGGTGCTGGTGCTGGGTCTCTCCATGGAGGCCTGGGTCAGCGAAATCGGACTAAGTGTGGAATGGAGAACCAAGGGCGCGAGGCTCTTTAACCCAGGCCCATGGGTGATAACACTCAGGACGGAGGCTTAAGTGTGGGTCTCAAGGCACGGCCGGTGCTGGTACTGGGTCTCTTAATGTATGCCCGGGTCAGCGAAAAGTGACTAAGTGTGGAATGGAAAACCAAGGGCGCGAGGCTCTTTAACCCAGGCCCATGGGTGATAACATTCAGGACAGGGGCTTAAGTGTGGGTCTCCGGGAACAGCCAGTGCTGGTGCTGGGTCTCTCCATGGAGGCCTGGGTCAGCGAACTCGGACTAAGTGTGGAATGGAGAACAAAGGGCGCGAGGCTCTTTAACCAAGGCCCATGGGTGTTAACACTCAGGACGGGGGTTTAAGTGTGGGTCTCAGGGCACGGCCGGTGCTGGTGCTTGGTCTCTCCTTGGAGAACCGGGTCAGCGAAATCTGATTAAGTGTGGAATGGAGAACCTAGAGCACGAGGCTCTTTAACCAAGGCCCATGGGTGATAACACTTAGGACGGGGACTTACGTGTGGGTCTCCGGGCATGGCCGGTGCTGGTGCTTGGTCTCTCCTTGGAGACCTGGGTCAGCGAAATCTGACTAAGTGTGGAATGGAGAACCAAGGGAGCGAGGCTCTTTAACCCAGGCCCATGGGTGATAACACTCAGGACGGGGGCTTAAGTGTGGGTCTCAGGGCACGGCCGGTGCTGGTGCTGGGTCTCTCCATGGAGGCCTGGGTCAGCGAAATCGGACTAAGTGTGGAATGGAGAACCAAGGGCGCGAGGCTCTTTAACCCAGGCCCATGGGTGATAACACTCAGGACGGAGGCTTAAGTGTGGGTCTCAAGGCACGGCCGGTGCTGGTACTGGGTCTCTTAATGTATGCCCGGGTCAGCGAAAAGTGACTAAGTGTGGAATGGAAGACCAAGGGCGCGAGGCTCTTTAACCCAGGCCCATGGGTGATAACATTCAGGACAGGGGCTTAAGTGTGGGTCTCCGGGAACAGCCAGTGCTGGTGCTGGGTCTCTCCATGGAGGCCTGGGTCAGCGAAATCGGACTAAGTGTGGAATGGAGAACAAAGGGCGCGAGGCTCTTTAACCAAGGCCCATGGGTGTTAACACTCAGGACGGGGGTTTAAGTGTGGGTCTCAGGGCACGGCCGGTGCTGGTGCTTGGTCTCTCCTTGGAGAACCGGGTCAGCGAAATCTGATTAAGTGTGGAATGGAGAACCTAGAGCACGAGGCTCTTTAACCAAGGCCCATGGGTGATAACACTTAGGACGGGGACTTACGTGTGGGTCTCCGGGCATGGCCGGTGCTGGTGCTTGGTCTCTCCTTGGAGACCTGGGTCAGCGAAATCTGACTAAGTGTGGAATGGAGAACCAAGGGAGCGAGGCTCTTTAACCCAGGCCCATGGGTGATAACACTCAGGACGGGGGCTTAAGTGTGGGTCTCAGGGCACGGCCGGTGCTGGTGCCTGGTCTCTCCTTGGAGGCCCGGGTCAGCGAAATCGGACTAAGTGTGGAATGGAGAACCAAGGGCGCGAGGCTCTTTAACCAAGGCCCATGGGTGATAACACTCAGGACGGGGGCTTAAGTGTGGGTCTCAGGGCACGGCCGGTTCTGGTGCTTGGTCTCTCCTTGGAGGCCCGGGTCAGCGAAATCTGAATAAGTGTGGAATGGAGAACCAAGAGCACGAGGCTCTTAAACCAGGCCCATGGTTGATAACACTCAGGACGGGGGCTTAAGTGTGGGTCTCCGGGCATGGCCGGTGCTGGTGCTTGGTCTCTCCTTGGAGGCCCGGGTCAGCGAAATCTAACTAAGTGTGGAATGGAGAACCAAGAGCGCGAGGCTCTTTAACCCAGGCCCATGGGTGATAACACTCAGGAGAGGGACTTAAGTGTGGGTCCCCGGGCACGGCCGGTGCTGGTGCTTGGTCTCTCTGTGGAGGCCCGGTTCAGTGAAATGTGACTAAGAAAGAGATCTAAACACAGGAAACTGATACACATGTGTTTCCTTTGATTCCTTTGGAGATAACCATAGGACATATGGGTAAGAACGGGAACCAAGGATCCTTTGGAGATAAGCATAGGAGTGTTTCCTTTAAAGAGGATCATAGGAATGTTTCCTTTTGAATTACTCAGAGAGAGACCCAAATATTGCACTTCCGTAACCCCTAGTGTGGGACATTTCTAGGCATTTTGCTGTAATGTAAAGTGCCTACAAGTGTCCCATGTATTGTATTACCCTAACACCAAAGGTGTCGGACATTTCCAGGCATTTTTGCTGTAATGTAAAGTGCCTAGAAGTGTCCCAAGTATTGTATCTTTCCCTAACACAAAGAGTGAGACATTTCTAGGCATTTTCAGCACTCAGGACGGGGGCCTAAGTGTGGGTCCCCGGGCACAGCCGGTGCTGGTGCTGGGTCTCTCCATGGAGGCCTGGGTCAGCGAAATCGGACTAAGTGTGGAATGGAGAACCAAGGGCGCGAGGCTCTTTAACCAAGGCCCTTGGGTGATAACACTCAGGACGGGGTCTTAAGTGTGGGTCTCAGGGCACGGCCGGTGCTGGTGCTTGGTCTCTCCTTGGAGGCCCGGGTCAGCGAAATCTGAATAAGTGTGGAATGGAGAACCAAGAGCACGAGGCTCTTAAACCAGGCCCATGGGTGATAACACTCAGGACGGGGGCTTAAGTGTGGGTCTCAGGGCACGGCCGGTGCTGGTGCTTGGTCTCTCCTTGGAGGCCCGGGTCAGCGAAATCGGACTAAGTGTGGAATGGAGAACCAAGGGCGCGAGGCTCTTTAACCAAGGCCCATGGGTGATAACACTCAGGACGGGGGCTTAAGTTTGGGTCTCAGGGCACTGCCGGTGCTGGTGCTTGGTCTCTCCTTGGAGGCCCGGGTCAGCGAAATCTGAATAAGTGTGGAATGGAGAACCAAGAGCACGAGGCTCTTAAACCAGGCCCATGGTTGATAACACTCAGGACGGGGGCTTAAGTGTGGGTCTCCGGGCATGAAAGGTGCTGGTGCTTGGTCTCTCCTTGGAGGCCCGGGTCAGCGAAATCTAACTAATTGTGGAATGGAGAACCAAGAGCGCGAGGCTCTTTAACCCAGGCCCATGGGTGATAACAATCAGGAGAGGGACTTAAGTGTGGGTCCCCGGGTACGGCCGGTGCTGGTGCTTGGTCTCTCTGTGGAGGCCCGGTTAAGTGAAATGTGACTAAGAAAGAGATCTAAACACAGGAAACTGATACACATGTGTTTCCTTTGATTCCTTTGGAGATAACCATAGGACATATGGGTAAGAACGGGAACCAAGGATCCTTTGGAGATAAGCATAGGAGTGTTTCCTTTAAAGAGGATCATAGGAATGTTTCCTTTTGAATTACTCAGAGAGAGACCCAAATATTGCACTTCCGTAACCCCTAGTGTGGGACATTTCTAGGCATTTTGCTGTAATGTAAAGTGCCTACAAGTGTCCCATGTATTGTATTACCCTAACACCAAAGGTGTCGGACATTTCCAGGCATTTTTGTTGTAATGTAAAGTGCCTAGAAGTGTCCCAAGTATTGTATCTTTCCCTAACACAAAGAGTGAGACATTTCTAGGCATTTTCAGCACTCAGGACGGGGGCCTAAGTGTGGGTCCCCGGGCACAGCCGGTGCTGGTGCTGGGTCTCTCCATGGAGGCCTGGGTCAGCGAAATCGGACTAAGTGTGGAATGGAGAACCAAGGGCGCGAGGCTCTTTAACCAAGGCCCATGGGTGATAACACTCAGGACGGGGGCTTAAGTGTGGGTCTCAGGGCACGGCCGGTGCTGGTGCTTGGTCTCTCCTTGGAGGCCCGGGTCAGCGAAATCTGAATAAGTGTGGAATTGAGAACCAAGAGCACGAGGCTCTTAAACCAGGCCCATGGGTGATAACACTCAGGACGGGGGCTTAAGTGTGGGTCCCCGGGCACGGCCGGTGCTGGTGCTTGGTCACTCCTTGGTGGCCAGGGTCAGTGAAATGTGACTAAGAAAGAGATCTAAACACAGGAAACTGATATACATATGTTTCCTTTGATTCCTTTGGAGATAACCATAGGCAACATGGGTAAGAACAGGAAACAAGGATCCTTTGGAGATAAGCATAGGAGTGTTTCCTTTAAAGAGGATCATAGGAATGTTTCCTTTTGAATTACTCAGAGAGAGACCCAAATATTGCGCTTCCTTAACCCCTAGTGTTGGACATTTCTAGGCATTTTGCTGTAATGTAAAGTGCCTACAAGTGTCCCATGTATTGTATTACCCTAACACCAAAGGTGTGGGACATTTCCAGGCATTTTGCCTCAATGATAAGTGCCTAGAAGCGTCCGGCTCATTCTGATTGGTTGGGACATTTCTAGGCATTTTTGCTATAATATAAAGCGCCTACAAATGTCCCATGTAATGTATTTTTCCCTGACACAAAGAGTGGAACATTTCTAGGCATTTTCAGCACTCAGGGTGTTGGCTTTAGAGTGGGTCCCCGGGCTCAGCAATATTTGGAGGTTTTTTCTCCCATGTTTTGTATTTTTCCCCATGAAAAATTGTGGGACATTTCTAGGCATTTTTGCTATAATGTAAAGCGCCTAGAAGTGTCCCAAGTATTGTATCTTTCCCTAACACAAAGAGTGAGACATTTCTAGGCATTTTCAGCACTCAGGACGGGGGCCTAAGTGTGGGTCCCCGGGAACGGCCGGTGCTGGTGCTGGGTCTCTCCATGGAGGCCTGGGTCAGCGAAATCGGACTAAGTGTGGAATGGAGAACCAAAGGCGCGAGGCTCTTTAACCAAGGCCCATGGGTGATAACATTCAGGACGGGGGCTTAAGTGTGGGTCTCTGGGCACAGCCGGTGCTGGTGCTGGGTCTCTCCATGGAGGCCTGGGTCAGCGAAATCGGACTAAGTGTGGAATGGAGAACCAAGGGCGCGAGGCTCTTTAACCAAGGCCCATGGGTGATAACACTCAGGACGGGGGCTTAAGTGTGGGTCTCAGGGCACGGCCGGTGCTGGTACTGGGTCTCTTAATGTATGCCCGGGTCAGCGAAAAGTGACTAAGTGTGGAATGGAAGACCAAGGGCGCGAGGCTCTTTAACCCAGGCCCATGGGTGATAACATTCAGGACGGGGGCTTAAGTGTGGGTCTCCGGGCACAGCCAGTGCTGGTGCTGGGTCTCTCCATGGAGGCCTGGGTCAGCGAAATCGGACTAAGTGTGGAATGGAGAACCAAGGGCGCGAGGCTCTTTAACCCAGGCCCATGGGTGATAACACTCAGGACGGAGGCTTAAGTGTGGGTCTCAGGGCACGGCCGGTGCTGGTACTGGGTCTCTTAATGTATGCCCGGGTCAGCGAAAAGTGACTAAGTGTGGAATGGAAGACCAAGGGCGCGAGGCTCTTTAACCCAGGCCCATGGGTGATAACACTCAGGACGGGGGCTTAAGTGTGGGTCTCAGGGCACGGCCGGTTCTGGTGCTTGGTCTCTCCTTGGAGGCCCGGGTCAGCGAAATCTGAATAAGTGTGGAATGGAGAACCAAGAGCACGAGGCTCTTAAACCAGGCCCATGGTTGATAACACTCAGGACGGGGGCTTAAGTGTGGGTCTCCGGGCATGGCCGGTGCTGGTGCTTGGTCTCTCCTTGGAGGCCCGGGTCAGCGAAATCTAACTAAGTGTGGAATGGAGAACCAAGAGCGCGAGGCTCTTTAACCCAGGCCCATGGGTGATAACACTCAGGAGAGGGACTTAAGTGTGGGTCCCCGGGCACGGCCGGTGCTGGTGCTTGGTCTCTCTGTGGAGGCCCGGTTCAGTGAAATGTGACTAAGAAAGAGATCTAAACACAGGAAACTGATACACATGTGTTTCCTTTGATTCCTTTGGAGATAACCATAGGACATATGGGTAAGAACGGGAACCAAGGATCCTTTGGAGATAAGCATAGGAGTGTTTCCTTTAAAGAGGATCATAGGAATGTTTCCTTTTGAATTACTCAGAGAGAGACCCAAATATTGCACTTCCGTAACCCCTAGTGTGGGACATTTCTAGGCATTTTGCTGTAATGTAAAGTGCCTACAAGTGTCCCATGTATTGTATTACCCTAACACCAAAGGTGTCGGACATTTCCAGGCATTTTTGCTGTAATGTAAAGTGCCTAGAAGTGTCCCAAGTATTGTATCTTTCCCTAACACAAAGAGTGAGACATTTCTAGGCATTTTCAGCACTCAGGACGGGGGCCTAAGTGTGGGTCCCCGGGCACAGCCGGTGCTGGTGCTGGGTCTCTCCATGGAGGCCTGGGTCAGCGAAATCGGACTAAGTGTGGAATGGAGAACCAAGGGCGCGAGGCTCTTTAACCAAGGCCCTTGGGTGATAACACTCAGGACGGGGTCTTAAGTGTGGGTCTCAGGGCACGGCCGGTGCTGGTGCTTGGTCTCTCCTTGGAGGCCCGGGTCAGCGAAATCTGAATAAGTGTGGAATGGAGAACCAAGAGCACGAGGCTCTTAAACCAGGCCCATGGGTGATAACACTCAGGACGGGGGCTTAAGTGTGGGTCTCAGGGCACTGCCGGTGCTGGTGCTTGGTCTCTCCTTGGAGGCCCGGGTCAGCGAAATCTGAATAAGTGTGGAATGGAGAACCAAGAGCACGAGGCTCTTAAACCAGGCCCATTGTTGATAACACTCAGGACGGGGGCTTAAGTGTGGGTCTCCGGGCATGGCCGGTGCTGGTGCTTGGTCTCTCCTTGGAGGCCCGGGTCTGCGAAATCTAACTAATTGTGGAATGGAGAACCAAGAGCGCGAGGCTCTTTAACCCAGGCCCATGGGTGATAACAATCAGGAGAGGGACTTAAGTGTGGGTCCCCGGGCACGGCCGGTGCTGGTGCTTGGTCTCTCTGTGGAGGCCCGGTTCAGTGAAATGTGACTAAGAAAGAGATCTAAACACAGGAAACTGATACACATGTGTTTCCTTTGATTCCTTTGGAGATAACCATAGGACATATGGGTAAGAACGGGAACCAAGGATCCTTTGGAGATAAGCATAGGAGTGTTTCCTTTAAAGAGGATCATAGGAATGTTTCCTTTTGAATTACTCAGAGAGAGACCCAAATATTGCACTTCCGTAACCCCTAGTGTGGGACATTTCTAGGCATTTTGCTGTAATGTAAAGTGCCTACAAGTATCCCATGTATTGTATTACCCTAACACCAAAGGTGTCGGACATTTCCAGGCATTTTTGTTGTAATGTAAAGTGCCTAGAAGTGTCCCAAGTATTGTATCTTTCCCTAACACAAAGAGTGAGACATTTCTAGGCATTTTCAGCACTCAGGACGGGGGCCTAAGTGTGGGTCCCCGGGCACAGCCGGTGCTGGTGCTGGGTCTCTCCATGGAGGCCTGGGTCAGCGAAATCGGACTAAGTGTGGAATGGAGAACCAAGGGCGCGAGGCTCTTTAACCAAGGCCCATGGGTGATAAAACTCAGGACGGGGGCTTAAGTGTGGGTCTCAGGGCACGGCCGGTGCTGGTGCTTGGTCTCTCCTTGGAGGCCCGGGTCAGCGAAATCTGAATAAGTGTGGAATTGAGAACCAAGAGCACGAGGCTCTTAAACCAGGCCCATGGGTGATAACACTCAGGACGGGGGCTTAAGTGTGGGTCCCCGGGCACGGCCGGTGCTGGTGCTTGGTCACTCCTTGGTGGCCAGGGTCAGTGAAATGTGACTAAGAAAGAGATCTAAACACAGGAAACTGATATACATATGTTTCCTTTGATTCCTTTGGAGATAACCATAGGCAACATGGGTAAGAACAGGAAACAAGGATCCTTTGGAGATAAGCATAGGAGTGTTTCCTTTAAAGAGGATCATAGGAATGTTTCCTTTTGAATTACTCAGAGAGAGACCCAAATATTGCGCTTCCTTAACCCCTAGTGTTGGACATTTCTAGGCATTTTGCTGTAATGTAAAGTGCCTACAAGTGTCCCATGTATTGTATTACCCTAACACCAAAGGTGTGGGACATTTCCAGGCATTTTGCCTCAATGATAAGTGCCTAGAAGCGTCCGGCTCATTCTGATTGATAGGGACATTTCTAGGCATTTTTGCAATAATATAAAGCGCCTACAAATGTCCCATGTATTGTATTTTTCCCTGACACAAAGAGTGGAACATTTCTAGGCATTTTCAGCACTCAGGGTGTTGGCTTTAGAGTGGGTCCCCGGGATCAGCAATATTTGGAGGTTTTTTCTCCCATGTTTTGTATTTTTCCCCATGAAAAAGTGTGGGACATTTCTAGGCATTTTTGCTATAATATAAAGCGCCTAGAAGTGTCCCAAGTATTGTATCTTTCCCTAACACAAAGAGTGAGACATTTCTAGGCATTTTCAGCACTCAGGACGGGGGCCTAAGTGTGGGTCCCCGGGAACGGCCGGTGCTGGTGCTGGGTCTCTCCATGGAGGCCTGGGTCAGCGAAATCGGACTAAGTGTGGAATGGAGAACCAAAGGCGCGAGGCTCTTTAACCAAGGCCCATGGGTGATAACATTCAGGACGGGGGCTTAAGTGTGGGTCTCTGGGCACAGCCGGTGCTGGTGCTGGGTCTCTCCATGGAGGCCTGGGTCAGCGAAATCGGACTAAGTGTGGAATGGAGAACCAAGGGCGCGAGGCTCTTTAACCAAGGCCCATGGGTGATAACACTCAGGACGGGGGCTTAAGTGTGGGTCTCAGGGCACGGCCGGTGCTGGTACTGGGTCTCTTAATGTATGCCCGGGTCAGCGAAAAGTGACTAAGTGTGGAATGGAAGACCAAGGGCGCGAGGCTCTTTAACCCAGGCCCATGGGTGACAACATTCAGGACGGGGGCTTAAGTGTGGGTCTCCGGGCACAGCCAGTGCTGGTGCTGGGTCTCTCCATGGAGGCCTGGGTCAGCGAAATCGGACTAAGTGTGGAATGGAGAACCAAGGGCGCGAGGCTCTTTAACCCAGGCCCATGGGTGATAACACTCAGGACGGAGGCTTAAGTGTGGGTCTCAAGGCACGGCCGGTGCTGGTACTGGGTCTCTTAATGTATGCCCGGGTCAGCGAAAAGTGACTAAGTGTGGAATGGAAGACCAAGGGCGCGAGGCTCTTTAACCCAGGCCCATGGGTGATAACACTCAGGACGGGGGCTTAAGTGTGGGTCTCAGGGCACGGCCGGTGCTGGTGCCTGGTCTCTCCTTGGAGGCCCGGGTCAGCGAAATCGGACTAAGTGTGGAATGGAGAACCAAGGGCGCGAGGCTCTTTAACCAAGGCCCATGGGTGATAACACTCAGGACGGGGGCTTAAGTGTGGGTCTCAGGGCACGGCCGGTTCTGGTGCTTGGTCTCTCCTTGGAGGCCCGGGTCAGCGAAATCTGAATAAGTGTGGAATGGAGAACCAAGAGCACGAGGCTCTTAAACCAGGCCCATGGTTGATCACACTCAGGACGGGGGCTTAAGTGTGGGTCTCCGGGCATGGCCGGTGCTGGTGCTTGGTCTCTCCTTGGAGGCCCGGGTCAGCGAAATCTAACTAAGTGTGGAATGGAGAACCAAGAGCGCGAGGCTCTTTAACCCAGGCCCATGGGTGATAACATTCAGGACAGGGGCTTAAGTGTGGGTCTCCGGGAACAGCCAGTGCTGGTGCTGGGTCTCTCCATGGAGGCCTGGGTCAGCGAAATCGGACTAAGTGTGGAATGGAGAACAAAGGGCGCGAGGCTCTTTAACCAAGGCCCATGGGTGTTAACACTCAGGACGGGGGTTTAAGTGTGGGTCTCAGGGCACGGCCGGTGCTGGTGCTTGGTCTCTCCTTGGAGAACCGGGTCAGCGAAATCTGATTAAGTGTGGAATGGAGAACCTAGAGCACGAGGCTCTTTAACCAAGGCCCATGGGTGATAACACTTAGGACGGGGACTTACGTGTGGGTCTCCGGGCATGGCCGGTGCTGGTGCTTGGTCTCTCCTTGGAGACCTGGGTCAGCGAAATCTGACTAAGTGTGGAATGGAGAACCAAGGGAGCGAGGCTCTTTAACCCAGGCCCATGGGTGATAACACTCAGGACGGGGGCTTAAGTGTGGGTCTCAGGGCACGGCCGGTGCTGGTGCTGGGTCTCTCCATGGAGGCCTGGGTCAGCGAAATCGGACTAAGTGTGGAATGGAGAACCAAGGGCGCGAGGCTCTTTAACCCAGGCCCATGGGTGATAACACTCAGGACGGAGGCTTAAGTGTGGGTCTCAAGGCACGGCCGGTGCTGGTACTGGGTCTCTTAATGTATGCCCGGGTCAGCGAAAAGTGACTAAGTGTGGAATGGAAGACCAAGGGCGCGAGGCTCTTTAACCCAGGCCCATGGGTGATAACATTCAGGACAGGGGCTTAAGTGTGGGTCTCCGGGAACAGCCAGTGCTGGTGCTGGGTCTCTCCATGGAGGCCTGGGTCAGCGAAATCGGACTAAGTGTGGAATGGAGAACCAAGGGCGCGAGGCTTTTTAACCAAGGCCCATGGGTGATAACACTCAGGACGGGGGCTTAAGTGTGGGTCTCAGGGCACGGCCGGTGCTGGTACTGGGTCTCTTAATGTATGCCCGGGTCAGCGAAAAGTGACTAAGTGTGGAATGGAAGACCAAGGGCGCGAGGCTCTTTAACCCAGGCCCATGGGTGATAACATTCAGGACGGGGGCTTAAGTGTGGGTCTCCGGGCACAGCCAGTGCTGGTGCTGGGTCTCTCCATGGAGGCCTGGGTCAGCGAAATCGGACTAAGTGTGGAATGGAGAACCAAGGGCGCGAGGCTCTTTAACCAAGGCCCATGGGTGATAACACTCAGGACCTGGGCTTAAGTGTGGGTCTCCGGGCATGGCCGGTGCTGGTGCTTGGTCTCTCCTTGGAGGCCCGGGTCAGCGAAATCTGACTAAGTGTGGAATGGAGAACCAAGAGAACGAGGCTCTTTAACCCAGGCCCATGGGTGATAACACTCAGGACGGGGGCTTAAGTGTGGGTCCCCGGGCATGGCCGGTGCTGGTGCTTGGTCACTCCTTGGTGGCCAGGGTCAGTGAAATCGGACTAAGTGTGGAATGGAGAACAAAGGGCGCGAGGCTCTTTAACCAAGGCCCATGGGTGTTAACACTCAGGACGGGGGTTTAAGTGTGGGTCTCAGGGCACGGCCGGTGCTGGTGCTTGGTCTCTCCTTGGAGGCCCGGGTCAGCGAAATCGGACTAAGTGTGGAATGGAGAACCAAGGGCGCGAGGCTCTTTAACCAAGGCCCATGGGTGATAACACTCAGGACGGGGGCTTAAGTGTGGGTCTCAGGGCACTGCCGGTGCTGGTGCTTGGTCTCTCCTTGGAGGCCCGGGTCAGCGAAATCTGAATAAGTGTGGAATGGAGAACCAAGAGCACGAGGCTCTTAAACCAGGCCCATGGGTGATAACACTTAGGACGGGGACTTACGTGTGGGTCTCCGGGCATGGCCGGTGCTGGTGCTTGGTCTCTCCTTGGAGGCCCGGGTCAGCGAAATCTAACTAAGTGTGGAATGGAGAACCAAGAGCGCGAGGCTCTTTAACCCAGGCCCATGGGTGATAACACTCAGGAGAGGGACTTAAGTGTGGGTCCCCGGGCACGGCCGGTGCTGGTGCTTGGTCTCTCTGTGGAGGCCCGGTTCAGTGAAATGTGACTAAGAAAGAGATCTAAACACAGGAAACTGATACACATGTGTTTCCTTTGATTCCTTTGGAGATAACCATAGGACATATGGGTAAGAACGGGAACCAAGGATCCTTTGGAGATAAGCATAGGAGTGTTTCCTTTAAAGAGGATCATAGGAATGTTTCCTTTTGAATTACTCAGAGAGAGACCCAAATATTGCTCTTCCGTAACCCCTAGTGTGGGACATTTCTAGGCATTTTGCTGTAATGTAAAGTGCCTACAAGTGTCCCATGTATTGTATTACCCTAACACCAAAGGTGTCGGACATTTCCAGGCATTTTTGCTGTAATGTAAAGTGCCTAGAAGTGTCCCAAGTATTGTATCTTTCCCGAACACAAAGAGTGAGACATTTCTAGGCATTTTCAGCACTCAGGACGGGGGCCTAAGTGTGGGTCCCCGGGCACAGCCGGTGCTGGTGCTGGGTCTCTCCATGGAGGCCTGGGTCAGCGAAATCGGACTAAGTGTGGAATGGAGAACCAAGGGCGCGAGGCTCTTTAACCAAGGCCCTTGGGTGATAACACTCAGGACGGGGTCTTAAGTGTGGGTCTCAGGGCACGGCCGGTGCTGGTGCTTGGTCTCTCCTTGGAGGCCCGGGTCAGCGAAATCTGAATAAGTGTGGAATGGAGAACCAAGAGCACGAGGCTCTTAAACCAGGCCCATGGGTGATAACACTCAGGACGGGGGCTTAAGTGTGGGTCTCAGGGCACTGCCGGTGCTGGTGCTTGGTCTCTCCTTGGAGGCCCGGGTCAGCGAAATCTGAATAAGTGTGGAATGGAGAACCAAGAGCACGAGGCTCTTAAACCAGGCCCATGGTTGATAACACTCAGGACGGGGGCTTAAGTGTGGGTCTCCGGGCATGGCCGGTGCTGGTGCTTGGTCTCTCCTTGGAGGCCCGGGTCAGCGAAATCTAACTAATTGTGGAATGGAGAACCAAGAGCGCGAGGCTCTTTAACCCAGGCCCATGGGTGATAACAATCAGGAGAGGGACTTAAGTGTGGGTCCCCGGGCATGGCCGGTGCTGGTGCTTGGTCTCTCTGTGGAGGCCCGGTTCAGTGAAATGTGACTAAGAAAGAGATCTAAACACAGGAAACTGATACACATGTGTTTCCTTTGATTCCTTTGGAGATAACCATAGGACATATGGGTAAGAACGGGAACCAAGGATCCTTTGGAGATAAGCATAGGAGTGTTTCCTTTAAAGAGGATCATAGGAATGTTTCCTTTTGAATTACTCAGAGAGAGACCCAAATATTGCACTTCCGTAACCCCTAGTGTGGGACATTTCTAGGCATTTTGCTGTAATGTAAAGTGCCTACAAGTGTCCCATGTATTGTATTACCCTAACACCAAAGGTGTCGGACATTTCCAGGCATTTTTGTTGTAATGTAAAGTGCCTAGAAGTGTCCCAAGTATTGTATCTTTCCCTAACACAAAGAGTGAGACATTTCTAGGCATTTTCAGCACTCAGGACGGGGGCCTAAGTGTGGGTCCCCGGGCACAGCCGGTGCTGGTGCTGGTTCTCTCCATGGAGGCCTGGGTCAGCGAAATCGGACTTAGTGTGGAATGGAGAACCAAGGGCGCGAGGCTCTTTAACCAAGGCCCATGGGTGATAAAACTCAGGACGGGGGCTTAAGTGTGGGTCTCAGGGCACGGCCGGTGCTGGTGCTTGGTCTCTCCTTGGAGGCCCGGGTCAGCGAAATCTGAATAAGTGTGGAATTGAGAACCAAGAGCACGAGGCTCTTAAACCAGGCCCATGGGTGATAACACTCAGGACGGGGGCTTAAGTGTGGGTCCCCGGGCACGGCCGGTGCTGGTGCTTGGTCACTCCTTGGTGGCCAGGGTCAGTGAAATGTGACTAAGAAAGAGATCTAAACACAGGAAACTGATATACATATGTTTCCTTTGATTCCTTTGGAGATAACCATAGGCAACATGGGTAAGAACAGGAAACAAGGATCCTTTGGAGATAAGCATAGGAGTGTTTCCTTTAAAGAGGATCATAGGAATGTTTCCTTTTGAATTACTCAGAGAGAGACCCAAATATTGCGCTTCCTTAACCCCTAGTGTTGGACATTTCTAGGCATTTTGCTGTAATGTAAAGTGCCTACAAGTGTCCCATGTATTGTATTACCCTAACACCAAAGGTTTGGGACATTTCCAGGCATTTTGCCTCAATGATAAGTGCCTAGAAGCGTCCGGCTCATTCTGATTGGTTGGGACATTTCTAGGCATTTTTGCTATAATATAAAGCGCCTACAAATGTCCCATGTATTGTATTTTTCCCTGACACAAAGAGTGGAACATTTCTAGGCATTTTCAGCACTCAGGGTGTTGGCTTTAGAGTGGGTCCCCGGGCTCAGCAATATTTGGAGGTTTTTTCTCCCATGTTTTGTATTTTTCCCCATGAAAAAGTGTGGGACATTTCTAGGCATTTTTGCTATAATGTAAAGCGCCTAGAAGTGTCCCAAGTATTGTATCTTTCCCTAACACAAAGAGTGAGACATTTCTAGGCATTTTCAGCACTCAGGACGGGGGCCTAAGTGTGGGTCCCCGGGAACGGCCGGTGCTGGTGCTGGGTCTCTCCATGGAGGCCTGGGTCAGCGAAATCGGACTAAGTGTGGAATGGAGAACCAAAGGCGCGAGGCTCTTTAACCAAGGCCCATGGGTGATAACATTCAGGATGGGGGCTTAAGTGTGGGTCTCTGGGCACAGCCGGTGCTGGTGCTGGGTCTCTCCATGGAGGCCTGGGTCAGCGAAATCGGACTAAGTGTGGAATGGAGAACCAAGGGCGCGAGGCTCTTTAACCCAGGCCCATGGGTGATAACACTCAGGACGGAGGCTTAAGTGTGGGTCTCAAGGCACGGCCGGTGCTGGTACTGGGTCTCTTAATGTATGCCCGGGTCAGCGAAAAGTGACTAAGTGTGGAATGGAAGACCAAGGGCGCGAGGCTCTTTAACCCAGGCCCATGGGTGATAACATTCAGGACAGGGGCTTAAGTGTGGGTCTCCGGGAACAGCCAGTGCTGGTGCTGGGTCTCTCCATGGAGGCCTGGGTCAGCGAACTCGGACTAAGTGTGGAATGGAGAACAAAGGGCGCGAGGCTCTTTAACCAAGGCCCATGGGTGTTAACACTCAGGACGGGGGTTTAAGTGTGGGTCTCAGGGCACGGCCGGTGCTGGTGCTTGGTCTCTCCTTGGAGAACCGGGTCAGCGAAATCTGATTAAGTGTGGAATGGAGAACCTAGAGCACGAGGCTCTTTAACCAAGGCCCATGGGTGATAACACTTAGGACGGGGACTTACGTGTGGGTCTCCGGGCATGGCCGGTGCTGGTGCTTGGTCTCTCCTTGGAGACCTGGGTCAGCGAAATCTGACTAAGTGTGGAATGGAGAACCAAGGGAGCGAGGCTCTTTAACCCAGGCCCATGGGTGATAACACTCAGGACGGGGGCTTAAGTGTGGGTCTCAGGGCACGGCCGGTGCTGGTGCTGGGTCTCTCCATGGAGGCCTGGGTCAGCGAAATCGGACTAAGTGTGGAATGGAGAACCAAGGGCGCGAGGCTCTTTAACCCAGGCCCATGGGTGATAACACTCAGGACGGAGGCTTAAGTGTGGGTCTCAAGGCACGGCCGGTGCTGGTACTGGGTCTCTTAATGTATGCCCGGGTCAGCGAAAAGTGACTAAGTGTGGAATGGAAGACCAAGGGCGCGAGGCTCTTTAACCCAGGCCCATGGGTGATAACATTCAGGACAGGGGCTTAAGTGTGGGTCTCCGGGAACAGCCAGTGCTGGTGCTGGGTCTCTCCATGGAGGCCTGGGTCAGCGAAATCGGACTAAGTGTGGAATGGAGAACAAAGGGCGCGAGGCTCTTTAACCAAGGCCCATGGGTGTTAACACTCAGGACGGGGGTTTAAGTGTGGGTCTCAGGGCACGGCCGGTGCTGGTGCTTGGTCTCTCCTTGGAGAACCGGGTCAGCGAAATCTGATTAAGTGTGGAATGGAGAACCTAGAGCACGAGGCTCTTTAACCAAGGCCCATGGGTGATAACACTTAGGACGGGGACTTACGTGTGGGTCTCCGGGCATGGCCGGTGCTGGTGCTTGGTCTCTCCTTGGAGACCTGGGTCAGCGAAATCTGACTAAGTGTGGAATGGAGAACCAAGGGAGCGAGGCTCTTTAACCCAGGCCCATGGGTGATAACACTCAGGACGGGGGCTTAAGTGTGGGTCTCAGGGCACGGCCGGTGCTGGTGCCTGGTCTCTCCTTGGAGGCCCGGGTCAGCGAAATCGGACTAAGTGTGGAATGGAGAACCAAGGGCGCGAGGCTCTTTAACCAGGCCCATGGTTGATAACACTCAGGACGGGGGCTTAAGTGTGGGTCTCCGGGCATGGCCGGTGCTGGTGCTTGGTCTCTCCTTGGAGGCCCGGGTCAGCGAAATCTAACTAAGTGTGGAATGGAGAACCAAGAGCGCGAGGCTCTTTAACCCAGGCCCATGGGTGATAACACTCAGGAGAGGGACTTAAGTGTGGGTCCCCGGGCACGGCCGGTGCTGGTGCTTGGTCTCTCTGTGGAGGCCCGGTTCAGTGAAATGTGACTAAGAAAGAGATCTAAACACAGGAAACTGATACACATGTGTTTCCTTTGATTCCTTTGGAGATAACCATAGGACATATGGGTAAGAACGGGAACCAAGGATCCTTTGGAGATAAGCATAGGAGTGTTTCCTTTAAAGAGGATCATAGGAATGTTTCCTTTTGAATTACTCAGAGAGAGACCCAAATATTGCACTTCCGTAACCCCTAGTGTGGGACATTTCTAGGCATTTTGCTGTAATGTAAAGTGCCTACAAGTGTCCCATGTATTGTATTACCCTAACACCAAAGGTGTCGGACATTTCCAGGCATTTTTGTTGTAATGTAAAGTGCCTAGAAGTGTCCCAAGTATTGTATCTTTCCCTAACACAAAGAGTGAGACATTTCTAGGCATTTTCAGCACTCAGGACGGGGGCCTAAGTGTGGGTCCCCGGGCACAGCCGGTGCTGGTGCTGGGTCTCTCCATGGAGGCCTGGGTCAGCGAAATCGGACTAAGTGTGGAATGGAGAACCAAGGGCGCGAGGCTCTTTAACCAAGGCCCATGGGTGATAACACTCAGGACGGGGGCTTAAGTGTGGGTCTCAGGGCACGGCCGGTGCTGGTGCTTGGTCTCTCCTTGGAGGCCCGGGTCAGCGAAATCTGAATAAGTGTGGAATTGAGAACCAAGAGCACGAGGCTCTTAAACCAGGCCCATGGGTGATAACACTCAGGACGGGGGCTTAAGTGTGGGTCCCCGGGCACGGCCGGTGCTGGTGCTTGGTCACTCCTTGGTGGCCAGGGTCAGTGAAATGTGACTAAGAAAGAGATCTAAACACAGGAAACTGATATACATATGTTTCCTTTGATTCCTTTGGAGATAACCATAGGCAACATGGGTAAGAACAGGAAACAAGGATCCTTTGGAGATAAGCATAGGAGTGTTTCCTTTAAAGAGGATCATAGGAATGTTTCCTTTTGAATTACTCAGAGAGAGACCCAAATATTGCGCTTCCTTAACCCCTAGTGTTGGACATTTCTAGGCATTTTGCTGTAATGTAAAGTGCCTACAAGTGTCCCATGTATTGTATTACCCTAACACCAAAGGTGTGGGACATTTCCAGGCATTTTGCCTCAATGATAAGTGCCTAGAAGCGTCCGGCTCATTCTGATTGGTTGGGTCATTTCTAGGCATTTTTGCTATAATATAAAGCGCCTACAAATGTCCCATGTAATGTATTTTTCCCTGACACAAAGAGTGGAACATTTCTAGGCATTTTCAGCACTCAGGGTGTTGGCTTTAGAGTGGGTCCCCGGGCTCAGCAATATTTGGAGGTTTTTTCTCCCATGTTTTGTATTTTTCCCCATGAAAAATTGTGGGACATTTCTAGGCATTTTTGCTATAATGTAAAGCGCCTAGAAGTGTCCCAAGTATTGTATCTTTCCCTAACACAAAGAGTGAGACATTTCTAGGCATTTTCAGCACTCAGGACGGGGGCCTAAGTGTGGGTCCCCGGGAACGGCCGGTGCTGGTGCTGGGTCTCTCCATGGAGGCCTGGGTCAGCGAAATCGGACTAAGTGTGGAATGGAGAACCAAAGGCGCGAGGCTCTTTAACCAAGGCCCATGGGTGATAACATTCAGGACGGGGGCTTAAGTGTGGGTCTCTGGGCACAGCCGGTGCTGGTGCTGGGTCTCTCCATGGAGGCCTGGGTCAGCGAAATCGGACTAAGTGTGGAATGGAGAACCAAGGGCGCGAGGCTCTTTAACCAAGGCCCATGGGTGATAACACTCAGGACGGGGGCTTAAGTGTGGGTCTCAGGGCACGGCCGGTGCTGGTACTGGGTCTCTTAATGTATGCCCGGGTCAGCGAAAAGTGACTAAGTGTGGAATGGAAGACCAAGGGCGCGAGGCTCTTTAACCCAGGCCCATGGGTGATAACATTCAGGACGGGGGCTTAAGTGTGGGTCTCCGGGCAAAGCCAGTGCTGGTGCTGGGTCTCTCCATGGAGGCCTGGGTCAGCGAAATCGGACTAAGTGTGGAATGGAGAACCAAGGGCGCGAGGCTCTTTAACCCAGGCCCATGGGTGATAACACTCAGGACGGAGGCTTAAGTGTGGGTCTCAGGGCACGGCCGGTGCTGGTACTGGGTCTCTTAATGTATGCCCGGGTCAGCGAAAAGTGACTAAGTGTGGAATGGAAGACCAAGGGCGCGAGGCTCTTTAACCCAGGCCCATGGGTGATAACACTCAGGACGGGGGCTTAAGTGTGGGTCTCAGGGCACGGCCGGTTCTGGTGCTTGGTCTCTCCTTGGAGGCCCGGGTCAGCGAAATCTGAATAAGTGTGGAATGGAGAACCAAGAGCACGAGGCTCTTAAACCAGGCCCATGGTTGATAACACTCAGGACGGGGGCTTAAGTGTGGGTCTCCGGGCATGGCCGGTGCTGGTGCTTGGTCTCTCCTTGGAGGCCCGGGTCAGCGAAATCTAACTAAGTGTGGAATGGAGAACCAAGAGCGCGAGGCTCTTTAACCCAGGCCCATGGGTGATAACACTCAGGAGAGGGACTTAAGTGTGGGTCCCCGGGCACGGCCGGTGCTGGTGCTTGGTCTCTCTGTGGAGGCCCGGTTCAGTGAAATGTGACTAAGAAAGAGATCTAAACACAGGAAACTGATACACATGTGTTTCCTTTGATTCCTTTGGAGATAACCATAGGACATATGGGTAAGAACGGGAACCAAGGATCCTTTGGAGATAAGCATAGGAGTGTTTCCTTTAAAGAGGATCATAGGAATGTTTCCTTTTGAATTACTCAGAGAGAGACCCAAATATTGCACTTCCGTAACCCCTAGTGTGGGACATTTCTAGGCATTTTGCTGTAATGTAAAGTGCCTACAAGTGTCCCATGTATTGTATTACCCTAACACCAAAGGTGTCGGACATTTCCAGGCATTTTTGCTGTAATGTAAAGTGCCTAGAAGTGTCCCAAGTATTGTATCTTTCCCTAACACAAAGAGTGAGACATTTCTAGGCATTTTCAGCACTCAGGACGGGGGCCTAAGTGTGGGTCCCCGGGCACAGCCGGTGCTGGTGCTGGGTCTCTCCATGGAGGCCTGGGTCAGCGAAATCGGACTAAGTGTGGAATGGAGAACCAAGGGCGCGAGGCTCTTTAACCAAGGCCCTTGGGTGATAACACTCAGGACGGGGTCTTAAGTGTGGGTCTCAGGGCACGGCCGGTGCTGGTGCTTGGTCTCTCCTTGGAGGCCCGGGTCAGCGAAATCTGAATAAGTGTGGAATGGAGAACCAAGAGCACGAGGCTCTTAAACCAGGCCCATGGGTGATAACACTCAGGACGGGGGCTTAAGTGTGGGTCTCAGGGCACTGCCGGTGCTGGTGCTTGGTCTCTCCTTGGAGGCCCGGGTCAGCGAAATCTGAATAAGTGTGGAATGGAGAACCAAGAGCACGAGGCTCTTAAACCAGGCCCATTGTTGATAACACTCAGGACGGGGGCTTAAGTGTGGGTCTCCGGGCATGGCCGGTGCTGGTGCTTGGTCTCTCCTTGGAGGCCCGGGTCTGCGAAATCTAACTAATTGTGGAATGGAGAACCAAGAGCGCGAGGCTCTTTAACCCAGGCCCATGGGTGATAACAATCAGGAGAGGGACTTAAGTGTGGGTCCCCGGGCACGGCCGGTGCTGGTGCTTGGTCTCTCTGTGGAGGCCCGGTTCAGTGAAATGTGACTAAGAAAGAGATCTAAACACAGGAAACTGATACACATGTGTTTCCTTTGATTCCTTTGGAGATAACCATAGGACATATGGGTAAGAACGGGAACCAAGGATCCTTTGGAGATAAGCATAGGAGTGTTTCCTTTAAAGAGGATCATAGGAATGTTTCCTTTTGAATTACTCAGAGAGAGACCCAAATATTGCACTTCCGTAACCCCTAGTGTGGGACATTTCTAGGCATTTTGCTGTAATGTAAAGTGCCTACAAGTGTCCCATGTATTGTATTACCCTAACACCAAAGGTGTCGGACATTTCCAGGCATTTTTGTTGTAATGTAAAGTGCCTAGAAGTGTCCCAAGTATTGTATCTTTCCCTAACACAAAGAGTGAGACATTTCTAGGCATTTTCAGCACTCAGGACGGGGGCCTAAGTGTGGGTCCCCGGGCACAGCCGGTGCTGGTGCTGGGTCTCTCCATGGAGGCCTGGGTCAGCGAAATCGGACTAAGTGTGGAATGGAGAACCAAGGGCGCGAGGCTCTTTAACCAAGGCCCATGGGTGATAAAACTCAGGACGGGGGCTTAAGTGTGGGTCTCAGGGCACGGCCGGTGCTGGTGCTTGGTCTCTCCTTGGAGGCCCGGGTCAGCGAAATCTGAATAAGTGTGGAATTGAGAACCAAGAGCACGAGGCTCTTAAACCAGGCCCATGGGTGATAACACTCAGGACGGGGGCTTAAGTGTGGGTCCCCGGGCACGGCCGGTGCTGGTGCTTGGTCACTCCTTGGTGGCCAGGGTCAGTGAAATGTGACTAAGAAAGAGATCTAAACACAGGAAACTGATATACATATGTTTCCTTTGATTCCTTTGGAGATAACCATAGGCAACATGGGTAAGAACAGGAAACAAGGATCCTTTGGAGATAAGCATAGGAGTGTTTCCTTTAAAGAGGATCATAGGAATGTTTCCTTTTGAATTACTCAGAGAGAGACCCAAATATTGCGCTTCCTTAACCCCTAGTGTTGGACATTTCTAGGCATTTTGCTGTAATGTAAAGTGCCTACAAGTGTCCCATGTATTGTATTACCCTAACACCAAAGGTGTGGGACATTTCCAGGCATTTTGCCTCAATGATAAGTGCCTAGAAGCGTCCGGCTCATTCTGATTGATAGGGACATTTCTAGGCATTTTTGCAATAATATAAAGCGCCTACAAATGTCCCATGTATTGTATTTTTCCCTGACACAAAGAGTGGAACATTTCTAGGCATTTTCAGCACTCAGGGTGTTGGCTTTAGAGTGGGTCCCCGGGATCAGCAATATTTGGAGGTTTTTTCTCCCATGTTTTGTATTTTTCCCCATGAAAAAGTGTGGGACATTTCTAGGCATTTTTGCTATAATATAAAGCGCCTAGAAGTGTCCCAAGTATTGTATCTTTCCCTAACACAAAGAGTGAGACATTTCTAGGCATTTTCAGCACTCAGGACGGGGGCCTAAGTGTGGGTCCCCGGGAACGGCCGGTGCTGGTGCTGGGTCTCTCCATGGAGGCCTGGGTCAGCGAAATCGGACTAAGTGTGGAATGGAGAACCAAAGGCGCGAGGCTCTTTAACCAAGGCCCATGGGTGATAACATTCAGGACGGGGGCTTAAGTGTGGGTCTCTGGGCACAGCCGGTGCTGGTGCTGGGTCTCTCCATGGAGGCCTGGGTCAGCGAAATCGGACTAAGTGTGGAATGGAGAACCAAGGGCGCGAGGCTCTTTAACCAAGGCCCATGGGTGATAACACTCAGGACGGGGGCTTAAGTGTGGGTCTCAGGGCACGGCCGGTGCTGGTACTGGGTCTCTTAATGTATGCCCGGGTCAGCGAAAAGTGACTAAGTGTGGAATGGAAGACCAAGGGCGCGAGGCTCTTTAACCCAGGCCCATGGGTGACAACATTCAGGACGGGGGCTTAAGTGTGGGTCTCCGGGCACAGCCAGTGCTGGTGCTGGGTCTCTCCATGGAGGCCTGGGTCAGCGAAATCGGACTAAGTGTGGAATGGAGAACCAAGGGCGCGAGGCTCTTTAACCCAGGCCCATGGGTGATAACACTCAGGACGGAGGCTTAAGTGTGGGTCTCAAGGCACGGCCGGTGCTGGTACTGGGTCTCTTAATGTATGCCCGGGTCAGCGAAAAGTGACTAAGTGTGGAATGGAAGACCAAGGGCGCGAGGCTCTTTAACCCAGGCCCATGGGTGATAACACTCAGGACGGGGGCTTAAGTGTGGGTCTCAGGGCACGGCCGGTGCTGGTGCCTGGTCTCTCCTTGGAGGCCCGGGTCAGCGAAATCGGACTAAGTGTGGAATGGAGAACCAAGGGCGCGAGGCTCTTTAACCAAGGCCCATGGGTGATAACACTCAGGACGGGGGCTTAAGTGTGGGTCTCAGGGCACGGCCGGTTCTGGTGCTTGGTCTCTCCTTGGAGGCCCGGGTCAGCGAAATCTGAATAAGTGTGGAATGGAGAACCAAGAGCACGAGGCTCTTAAACCAGGCCCATGGTTGATCACACTCAGGACGGGGGCTTAAGTGTGGGTCTCCGGGCATGGCCGGTGCTGGTGCTTGGTCTCTCCTTGGAGGCCCGGGTCAGCGAAATCTAACTAAGTGTGGAATGGAGAACCAAGAGCGCGAGGCTCTTTAACCCAGGCCCATGGGTGATAACACTCAGGAGAGGGACTTAAGTGTGGGTCCCCGGGCACGGCCGGTGCTGGTGCTTGGTCTCTCTGTGGAGGCCCGGTTCAGTGAAATGTGACTAAGAAAGAGATCTAAACACAGGAAACTGATACACATGTGTTTCCTTTGATTCCTTTGGAGATAACCATAGGACATATGGGTAAGAACGGGAACCAAGGATCCTTTGGAGATAAGCATAGGAGTGTTTCCTTTAAAGAGGATCATAGGAATGTTTCCTTTTGAATTACTCAGAGAGAGACCCAAATATTGCACTTCCGTAACCCCTAGTGTGGGACATTTCTAGGCATTTTGCTGTAATGTAAAGTGCCTACAAGTGTCCCATGTATTGTATTACCCTAACACCAAAGGTGTCGGACATTTCCAGGCATTTTTGCTGTAATGTAAAGTGCCTAGAAGTGTCCCAAGTATTGTATCTTTCCCTAACACAAAGAGTGAGACATTTCTAGGCATTTTCAGCACTCAGGACGGGGGCCTAAGTGTGGGTCCCTGGGCACAGCCGGTGCTGGTGCTGGGTCTCTCCATGGAGGCCTGGGTCAGCGAAATCGGACTAAGTGTGGAATGGAGAACCAAGGGCGCGAGGCTCTTTAACCAAGGCCCTTGGGTGATAACACTCAGGACGGGGTCTTAAGTGTGGGTCTCAGGGCACGGCCGGTGCTGGTGCTTGGTCTCTCCTTGGAGGCCCGGGTCAGCGAAATCTGAATAAGTGTGGAATGGAGAACCAAGAGCACGAGGCTCTTAAACCAGGCCCATGGGTGATAACACTCAGGACGGGGGCTTAAGTGTGGGTCTCAGGGCACTGCCGGTGCTGGTGCTTGGTCTCTCCTTGGAGGCCCGGGTCAGCGAAATCTGAATAAGTGTGGAATGGAGAACCAAGAGCACGAGGCTCTTAAACCAGGCCCATTGTTGATAACACTCAGGACGGGGGCTTAAGTGTGGGTCTCCGGGCATGGCCGGTGCTGGTGCTTGGTCTCTCCTTGGAGGCCCGGGTCTGCGAAATCTAACTAATTGTGGAATGGAGAACCAAGAGCGCGAGGCTCTTTAACCCAGGCCCATGGGTGATAACAATCAGGAGAGGGACTTAAGTGTGGGTCCCCGGGCACGGCCGGTGCTGGTGCTTGGTCTCTCTGTGGAGGCCCGGTTCAGTGAAATGTGACTAAGAAAGAGATCTAAACACAGGAAACTGATACACATGTGTTTCCTTTGATTCCTTTGGAGATAACCATAGGACATATGGGTAAGAACGGGAACCAAGGATCCTTTGGAGATAAGCATAGGAGTGTTTCCTTTAAAGAGGATCATAGGAATGTTTCCTTTTGAATTACTCAGAGAGAGACCCAAATATTGCACTTCCGTAACCCCTAGTGTGGGACATTTCTAGGCATTTTGCTGTAATGTAAAGTGCCTACAAGTGTCCCATGTATTGTATTACCCTAACACCAAAGGTGTCGGACATTTCCAGGCATTTTTGTTGTAATGTAAAGTGCCTAGAAGTGTCCCAAGTATTGTATCTTTCCCTAACACAAAGAGTGAGACATTTCTAGGCATTTTCAGCACTCAGGACGGGGGCCTAAGTGTGGGTCCCCGGGCACAGCCGGTGCTGGTGCTGGGTCTCTCCATGGAGGCCTGGGTCAGCGAAATCGGACTAAGTGTGGAATGGAGAACCAAGGGCGCGAGGCTCTTTAACCAAGGCCCATGGGTGATAAAACTCAGGACGGGGGCTTAAGTGTGGGTCTCAGGGCACGGCCGGTGCTGGTGCTTGGTCTCTCCTTGGAGGCCCGGGTCAGCGAAATCTGAATAAGTGTGGAATTGAGAACCAAGAGCACGAGGCTCTTAAACCAGGCCCATGGGTGATAACACTCAGGACGGGGGCTTAAGTGTGGGTCCCCGGGCACGGCCGGTGCTGGTGCTTGGTCACTCCTTGGTGGCCAGGGTCAGTGAAATGTGACTAAGAAAGAGATCTAAACACAGGAAACTGATATACATATGTTTCCTTTGATTCCTTTGGAGATAACCATAGGCAACATGGGTAAGAACAGGAAACAAGGATCCTTTGGAGATAAGCATAGGAGTGTTTCCTTTAAAGAGGATCATAGGAATGTTTCCTTTTGAATTACTCAGAGAGAGACCCAAATATTGCGCTTCCTTAACCCCTAGTGTTGGACATTTCTAGGCATTTTGCTGTAATGTAAAGTGCCTACAAGTGTCCCATGTATTGTATTACCCTAACACCAAAGGTGTGGGACATTTCCAGGCATTTTGCCTCAATGATAAGTGCCTAGAAGCGTCCGGCTCATTCTGATTGATAGGGACATTTCTAGGCATTTTTGCAATAATATAAAGCGCCTACAAATGTCCCATGTATTGTATTTTTCCCTGACACAAAGAGTGGAACATTTCTAGGCATTTTCAGCACTCAGGGTGTTGGCTTTAGAGTGGGTCCCCGGGCTCAGCAATATTTGGAGGTTTTTTCTCCCATGTTTTGTATTTTTCCCCATGAAAAAGTGTGGGACATTTCTAGGCATTTTTGCTATAATGTAAAGCGCCTAGAAGTGTCCCAAGTATTGTATCTTTCCCTAACACAAAGAGTGAGACATTTCTAGGCATTTTCAGCACTCAGGACGGGGGCCTAAGTGTGGGTCCCCGGGAACGGCCGGTGCTGGTGCTGGGTCTCTCCATGGAGGCCTGGGTCAGCGAAATCGGACTAAGTGTGGAATGGAGAACCAAAGGCGCGAGGCTCTTTAACCAAGGCCCATGGGTGATAACATTCAGGACGGGGGCTTAAGTGTGGGTCTCTGGGCACAGCCGGTGCTGGTGCTGGGTCTCTCCATGGAGGCCTGGGTCAGCGAAATCGGACTAAGTGTGGAATGGAGAACCAAGGGCGCGAGGCTCTTTAACCAAGGCCCATGGGTGATAACACTCAGGACGGGGGCTTAAGTGTGGGTCTCAGGGCACGGCCGGTGCTGGTACTGGGTCTCTTAATGTATGCCCGGGTCAGCGAAAAGTGACTAAGTGTGGAATGGAAGACCAAGGGCGCGAGGCTCTTTAACCCAGGCCCATGGGTGACAACATTCAGGACGGGGGCTTAAGTGTGGGTCTCCGGGCACAGCCAGTGCTGGTGCTGGGTCTCTCCATGGAGGCCTGGGTCAGCGAAATCGGACTAAGTGTGGAATGGAGAACCAAGGGCGCGAGGCTCTTTAACCCAGGCCCATGGGTGATAACACTCAGGACGGAGGCTTAAGTGTGGGTCTCAAGGCACGGCCGGTGCTGGTACTGGGTCTCTTAATGTATGCCCGGGTCAGCGAAAAGTGACTAAGTGTGGAATGGAAGACCAAGGGCGCGAGGCTCTTTAACCCAGGCCCATGGGTGATAACACTCAGGACGGGGGCTTAAGTGTGGGTCTCAGGGCACGGCCGGTGCTGGTGCCTGGTCTCTCCTTGGAGGCCCGGGTCAGCGAAATCGGACTAAGTGTGGAATGGAGAACCAAGGGCGCGAGGCTCTTTAACCAAGGCCCATGGGTGATAACACTCAGGACGGGGGCTTAAGTGTGGGTCTCAGGGCACGGCCGGTTCTGGTGCTTGGTCTCTCCTTGGAGGCCCGGGTCAGCGAAATCTGAATAAGTGTGGAATGGAGAACCAAGAGCACGAGGCTCTTAAACCAGGCCCATGGTTGATCACACTCAGGACGGGGGCTTAAGTGTGGGTCTCCGGGCATGGCCGGTGCTGGTGCTTGGTCTCTCCTTGGAGGCCCGGGTCAGCGAAATCTAACTAAGTGTGGAATGGAGAACCAAGAGCGCGAGGCTCTTTAACCCAGGCCCATGGGTGATAACACTCAGGAGAGGGACTTAAGTGTGGGTCCCCGGGCACGGCCGGTGCTGGTGCTTGGTCTCTCTGTGGAGGCCCGGTTCAGTGAAATGTGACTAAGAAAGAGATCTAAACACAGGAAACTGATACACATGTGTTTCCTTTGATTCCTTTGGAGATAACCATAGGACATATGGGTAAGAACGGGAACCAAGGATCCTTTGGAGATAAGCATAGGAGTGTTTCCTTTAAAGAGGATCATAGGAATGTTTCCTTTTGAATTACTCAGAGAGAGACCCAAATATTGCACTTCCGTAACCCCTAGTGTGGGACATTTCTAGGCATTTTGCTGTAATGTAAAGTGCCTACAAGTGTCCCATGTATTGTATTACCCTAACACCAAAGGTGTCGGACATTTCCAGGCATTTTTGCTGTAATGTAAAGTGCCTAGAAGTGTCCCAAGTATTGTATCTTTCCCTAACACAAAGAGTGAGACATTTCTAGGCATTTTCAGCACTCAGGACGGGGGCCTAAGTGTGGGTCCCTGGGCACAGCCGGTGCTGGTGCTGGGTCTCTCCATGGAGGCCTGGGTCAGCGAAATCGGACTAAGTGTGGAATGGAGAACCAAGGGCGCGAGGCTCTTTAACCAAGGCCCTTGGGTGATAACACTCAGGACGGGGTCTTAAGTGTGGGTCTCAGGGCACGGCCGGTGCTGGTGCTTGGTCTCTCCTTGGAGGCCCGGGTCAGCGAAATCTGAATAAGTGTGGAATGGAGAACCAAGAGCACGAGGCTCTTAAACCAGGCCCATGGGTGATAACACTCAGGACGGGGGCTTAAGTGTGGGTCTCAGGGCACTGCCGGTGCTGGTGCTTGGTCTCTCCTTGGAGGCCCGGGTCAGCGAAATCTGAATAAGTGTGGAATGGAGAACCAAGAGCACGAGGCTCTTAAACCAGGCCCATTGTTGATAACACTCAGGACGGGGGCTTAAGTGTGGGTCTCCGGGCATGGCCGGTGCTGGTGCTTGGTCTCTCCTTGGAGGCCCGGGTCTGCGAAATCTAACTAATTGTGGAATGGAGAACCAAGAGCGCGAGGCTCTTTAACCCAGGCCCATGGGTGATAACAATCAGGAGAGGGACTTAAGTGTGGGTCCCCGGGCACGGCCGGTGCTGGTGCTTGGTCTCTCTGTGGAGGCCCGGTTCAGTGAAATGTGACTAAGAAAGAGATCTAAACACAGGAAACTGATACACATGTGTTTCCTTTGATTCCTTTGGAGATAACCATAGGACATATGGGTAAGAACGGGAACCAAGGATCCTTTGGAGATAAGCATAGGAGTGTTTCCTTTAAAGAGGATCATAGGAATGTTTCCTTTTGAATTACTCAGAGAGAGACCCAAATATTGCACTTCCGTAACCCCTAGTGTGGGACATTTCTAGGCATTTTGCTGTAATGTAAAGTGCCTACAAGTGTCCCATGTATTGTATTACCCTAACACCAAAGGTGTCGGACATTTCCAGGCATTTTTGTTGTAATGTAAAGTGCCTAGAAGTGTCCCAAGTATTGTATCTTTCCCTAACACAAAGAGTGAGACATTTCTAGGCATTTTCAGCACTCAGGACGGGGGCCTAAGTGTGGGTCCCCGGGCACAGCCGGTGCTGGTGCTGGGTCTCTCCATGGAGGCCTGGGTCAGCGAAATCGGACTAAGTGTGGAATGGAGAACCAAGGGCGCGAGGCTCTTTAACCAAGGCCCATGGGTGATAAAACTCAGGACGGGGGCTTAAGTGTGGGTCTCAGGGCACGGCCGGTGCTGGTGCTTGGTCTCTCCTTGGAGGCCCGGGTTGGGGAAATCTGAATAAGTGTGGAATTGAGAACCAAGAGCACGAGGCTCTTAAACCAGGCCCATGGGTGATAACACTCAGGACGGGGGCTTAAGTGTGGGTCCCCGGGCACGGCCGGTGCTGGTGCTTGGTCACTCCTTGGTGGCCAGGGTCAGTGAAATGTGACTAAGAAAGAGATCTAAACACAGGAAACTGATATACATATGTTTCCTTTGATTCCTTTGGAGATAACCATAGGCAACATGGGTAAGAACAGGAAACAAGGATCCTTTGGAGATAAGCATAGGAGTGTTTCCTTTAAAGAGGATCATAGGAATGTTTCCTTTTGAATTACTCAGAGAGAGACCCAAATATTGCGCTTCCTTAACCCCTAGTGTTGGACATTTCTAGGCATTTTGCTGTAATGTAAAGTGCCTACAAGTGTCCCATGTATTGTATTACCCTAACACCAAAGGTGTGGGACATTTCCAGGCATTTTGCCTCAATGATAAGTGCCTAGAAGCGTCCGGCTCATTCTGATTGATAGGGACATTTCTAGGCATTTTTGCAATAATATAAAGCGCCTACAAATGTCCCATGTATTGTATTTTTCCCTGACACAAAGAGTGGAACATTTCTAGGCATTTTCAGCACTCAGGGTGTTGGCTTTAGAGTGGGTCCCCGGGCTCAGCAATATTTGGAGGTTTTTTCTCCCATGTTTTGTATTTTTCCCCATGAAAAAGTGTGGGACATTTCTAGGCATTTTTGCTATAATGTAAAGCGCCTAGAAGTGTCCCAAGTATTGTATCTTTCCCTAACACAAAGAGTGAGACATTTCTAGGCATTTTCAGCACTCAGGACGGGGGCCTAAGTGTGGGTCCCCGGGAACGGCCGGTGCTGGTGCTGGGTCTCTCCATGGAGGCCTGGGTCAGCGAAATCGGACTAAGTGTGGAATGGAGAACCAAAGGCGCGAGGCTCTTTAACCAAGGCCCATGGGTGATAACATTCAGGACGGGGGCTTAAGTGTGGGTCTCTGGGCACAGCCGGTGCTGGTGCTGGGTCTCTCCATGGAGGCCTGGGTCAGCGAAATCGGACTAAGTGTGGAATGGAGAACCAAGGGCGCGAGGCTCTTTAACCAAGGCCCATGGGTGATAACACTCAGGACGGGGGCTTAAGTGTGGGTCTCAGGGCACGGCCGGTGCTGGTACTGGGTCTCTTAATGTATGCCCGGGTCAGCGAAAAGTGACTAAGTGTGGAATGGAAGACCAAGGGCGCGAGGCTCTTTAACCCAGGCCCATGGGTGATAACATTCAGGACGGGGGCTTAAGTGTGGGTCTCCGGGCACAGCCAGTGCTGGTGCTGGGTCTCTCCATGGAGGCCTGGGTCAGCGAAATCGGACTAAGTGTGGAATGGAGAACCAAGGGCGCGAGGCTCTTTAACCCAGGCCCATGGGTGATACCACTCAGGACGGAGGCTTAAGTGTGGGTCTCAAGGCACGGCCGGTGCTGGTACTGGGTCTCTTAATGTATGCCCGGGTCAGCGAAAAGTGACTAAGTGTGGAATGGAAGACCAAGGGCGCGAGGCTCTTTAACCCAGGCCCATGGGTGATAACACTCAGGACGGGGGCTTAAGTGTGGGTCTCAGGGCACGGCCGGTGCTGGTGCCTGGTCTCTCCTTGGAGGCCCGGGTCAGCGAAATCGGACTAAGTGTGGAATGGAGAACCAAGGGCGCGAGGCTCTTTAACCAAGGCCCATGGGTGATAACACTCAGGACGGGGGCTTAAGTGTGGGTCTCAGGGCACGGCCGGTTCTGGTGCTTGGTCTCTCCTTGGAGGCCCGGGTCAGCGAAATCTGAATAAGTGTGGAATGGAGAACCAAGAGCACGAGGCTCTTAAACCAGGCCCATGGTTGATAACACTCAGGACGGGGGCTTAAGTGTGGGTCTCCGGGCATGGCCGGTGCTGGTGCTTGGTCTCTCCTTGGAGGCCCGGGTCAGCGAAATCTAACTAAGTGTGGAATGGAGAACCAAGAGCGCGAGGCTCTTTAACCCAGGCCCATGGGTGATAACACTCAGGAGAGGGACTTAAGTGTGGGTCCCCGGGCACGGCCGGTGCTGGTGCTTGGTCTCTCTGTGGAGGCCCGGTTCAGTGAAATGTGACTAAGAAAGAGATCTAAACACAGGAAACTGATACACATGTGTTTCCTTTGATTCCTTTGGAGATAACCATAGGACATATGGGTAAGAACGGGAACCAAGGATCCTTTGGAGATAAGCATAGGAGTGTTTCCTTTAAAGAGGATCATAGGAATGTTTCCTTTTGAATTACTCAGAGAGAGACCCAAATATTGCACTTCCGTAACCCCTAGTGTGGGACATTTCTAGGCATTTTGCTGTAATGTAAAGTGCCTACAAGTGTCCCATGTATTGTATTACCCTAACACCAAAGGTGTCGGACATTTCCAGGCATTTTTGCTGTAATGTAAAGTGCCTAGAAGTGTCCCAAGTATTGTATCTTTCCCTAACACAAAGAGTGAGACATTTCTAGGCATTTTCAGCACTCAGGACGGGGGCCTAAGTGTGGGTCCCCGGGCACAGCCGGTGCTGGTGCTGGGTCTCTCCATGGAGGCCTGGGTCAGCGAAATCGGACTAAGTGTGGAATGGAGAACCAAGGGCGCGAGGCTCTTTAACCAAGGCCCTTGGGTGATAACACTCAGGACGGGGTCTTAAGTGTGGGTCTCAGGGCACGGCCGGTGCTGGTGCTTGGTCTCTCCTTGGAGGCCCGGGTCAGCGAAATCTGAATAAGTGTGGAATGGAGAACCAAGAGCACGAGGCTCTTAAACCAGGCCCATGGGTGATAACACTCAGGACGGGGGCTTAAGTGTGGGTCTCAGGGCACTGCCGGTGCTGGTGCTTGGTCTCTCCTTGGAGGCCCGGGTCAGCGAAATCTGAATAAGTGTGGAATGGAGAACCAAGAGCACGAGGCTCTTAAACCAGGCCCATTGTTGATAACACTCAGGACGGGGGCTTAAGTGTGGGTCTCCGGGCATGGCCGGTGCTGGTGCTTGGTCTCTCCTTGGAGGCCCGGGTCTGCGAAATCTAACTAATTGTGGAATGGAGAACCAAGAGCGCGAGGCTCTTTAACCCAGGCCCATGGGTGATAACAATCAGGAGAGGGACTTAAGTGTGGGTCCCCGGGCACGGCCGGTGCTGGTGCTTGGTCTCTCTGTGGAGGCCCGGTTCAGTGAAATGTGACTAAGAAAGAGATCTAAACACAGGAAACTGATACACATGTGTTTCCTTTGATTCCTTTGGAGATAACCATAGGACATATGGGTAAGAACGGGAACCAAGGATCCTTTGGAGATAAGCATAGGAGTGTTTCCTTTAAAGAGGATCATAGGAATGTTTCCTTTTGAATTACTCAGAGAGAGACCCAAATATTGCACTTCCGTAACCCCTAGTGTGGGACATTTCTAGGCATTTTGCTGTAATGTAAAGTGCCTACAAGTGTCCCATGTATTGTATTACCCTAACACCAAAGGTGTCGGACATTTCCAGGCATTTTTGTTGTAATGTAAAGTGCCTAGAAGTGTCCCAAGTATTGTATCTTTCCCTAACACAAAGAGTGAGACATTTCTAGGCATTTTCAGCACTCAGGACGGGGGCCTAAGTGTGGGTCCCCGGGCACAGCCGGTGCTGGTGCTGGGTCTCTCCATGGAGGCCTGGGTCAGCGAAATCGGACTAAGTGTGGAATGGAGAACCAAGGGCGCGAGGCTCTTTAACCAAGGCCCATGGGTGATAAAACTCAGGACGGGGGCTTAAGTGTGGGTCTCAGGGCACGGCCGGTGCTGGTGCTTGGTCTCTCCTTGGAGGCCCGGGTCAGCGAAATCTGAATAAGTGTGGAATTGAGAACCAAGAGCACGAGGCTCTTAAATCAGGCCCATGGGTGATAACACTCAGGACGGGGGCTTAAGTGTGGGTCCCCGGGCACGGCCGGTGCTGGTGCTTGGTCACTCCTTGGTGGCCAGGGTCAGTGAAATGTGACTAAGAAAGAGATCTAAACACAGGAAACTGATATACATATGTTTCCTTTGATTCCTTTGGAGATAACCATAGGCAACATGGGTAAGAACAGGAAACAAGGATCCTTTGGAGATAAGCATAGGAGTGTTTCCTTTAAAGAGGATCATAGGAATGTTTCCTTTTGAATTACTCAGAGAGAGACCCAAATATTGCGCTTCCTTAACCCCTAGTGTTGGACATTTCTAGGCATTTTGCTGTAATGTAAAGTGCCTACAAGTGTCCCATGTATTGTATTACCCTAACACCAAAGGTGTGGGACATTTCCAGGCATTTTGCCTCAATGATAAGTGCCTAGAAGCGTCCGGCTCATTCTGATTGATAGGGACATTTCTAGGCATTTTTGCAATAATATAAAGCGCCTACAAATGTCCCATGTATTGTATTTTTCCCTGACACAAAGAGTGGAACATTTCTAGGCATTTTCAGCACTCAGGGTGTTGGCTTTAGAGTGGGTCCCCGGGCTCAGCAATATTTGGAGGTTTTTTCTCCCATGTTTTGTATTTTTCCCCATGAAAAAGTGTGGGACATTTCTAGGCATTTTTGCTATAATGTAAAGCGCCTAGAAGTGTCCCAAGTATTGTATCTTTCCCTAACACAAAGAGTGAGACATTTCTAGGCATTTTCAGCACTCAGGACGGGGGCCTAAGTGTGGGTCCCCGGGAACGGCCGGTGCTGGTGCTGGGTCTCTCCATGGAGGCCTGGGTCAGCGAAATCGGACTAAGTGTGGAATGGAGAACCAAAGGCGCGAGGCTCTTTAACCAAGGCCCATGGGTGATAACATTCAGGACGGGGGCTTAAGTGTGGGTCTCTGGGCACAGCCGGTGCTGGTGCTGGGTCTCTCCATGGAGGCCTGGGTCAGCGAAATCGGACTAAGTGTGGAATGGAGAACCAAGGGCGCGAGGCTCTTTAACCAAGGCCCATGGGTGATAACACTCAGGACGGGGGCTTAAGTGTGGGTCTCAGGGCACGGCCGGTGCTGGTACTGGGTCTCTTAATGTATGCCCGGGTCAGCGAAAAGTGACTAAGTGTGGAATGGAAGACCAAGGGCGCGAGGCTCTTTAACCCAGGCCCATGGGTGATAACATTCAGGACGGGGGCTTAAGTGTGGGTCTCCGGGCACAGCCAGTGCTGGTGCTGGGTCTCTCCATGGAGGCCTGGGTCAGCGAAATCGGACTAAGTGTGGAATGGAGAACCAAGGGCGCGAGGCTCTTTAACCCAGGCCCATGGGTGATAACACTCAGGACGGAGGCTTAAGTGTGGGTCTCAAGGCACGGCCGGTGCTGGTACTGGGTCTCTTAATGTATGCCCGGGTCAGCGAAAAGTGACTAAGTGTGGAATGGAAGACCAAGGGCGCGAGGCTCTTTAACCCAGGCCCATGGGTGATAACACTCAGGACGGGGGCTTAAGTGTGGGTCTCAGGGCACGGCCGGTGCTGGTGCCTGGTCTCTCCTTGGAGGCCCGGGTCAGCGAAATCGGACTAAGTGTGGAATGGAGAACCAAGGGCGCGAGGCTCTTTAACCAAGGCCCATGGGTGATAACACTCAGGACGGGGGCTTAAGTGTGGGTCTCAGGGCACGGCCGGTTCTGGTGCTTGGTCTCTCCTTGGAGGCCCGGGTCAGCGAAATCTGAATAAGTGTGGAATGGAGAACCAAGAGCACGAGGCTCTTAAACCAGGCCCATGGTTGATAACACTCAGGACGGGGGCTTAAGTGTGGGTCTCCGGGCATGGCCGGTGCTGGTGCTTGGTCTCTCCTTGGAGGCCCGGGTCAGCGAAATCTAACTAAGTGTGGAATGGAGAACCAAGAGCGCGAGGCTCTTTAACCCAGGCCCATGGGTGATAACACTCAGGAGAGGGACTTAAGTGTGGGTCCCCGGGCACGGCCGGTGCTGGTGCTTGGTCTCTCTGTGGAGGCCCGGTTCAGTGAAATGTGACTAAGAAAGAGATCTAAACACAGGAAACTGATACACATGTGTTTCCTTTGATTCCTTTGGAGATAACCATAGGACATATGGGTAAGAACGGGAACCAAGGATCCTTTGGAGATAAGCATAGGAGTGTTTCCTTTAAAGAGGATCATAGGAATGTTTCCTTTTGAATTACTCAGAGAGAGACCCAAATATTGCACTTCCGTAACCCCTAGTGTGGGACATTTCTAGGCATTTTGCTGTAATGTAAAGTGCCTACAAGTGTCCCATGTATTGTATTACCCTAACACCAAAGGTGTCGGACATTTCCAGGCATTTTTGCTGTAATGTAAAGTGCCTAGAAGTTTCCCAAGTATTGTATCTTTCCCTAACACAAAGAGTGAGACATTTCTAGGCATTTTCAGCACTCAGGACGGGGGCCTAAGTGTGGGTCCCCGGGCACAGCCGGTGCTGGTGCTGGGTCTCTCCATGGAGGCCTGGGTCAGCGAAATCGGACTAAGTGTGGAATGGAGAACCAAGGGCGCGAGGCTCTTTAACCAAGGCCCTTGGGTGATAACACTCAGGACGGGGTCTTAAGTGTGGGTCTCAGGGCACGGCCGGTGCTGGTGCTTGGTCTCTCCTTGGAGGCCCGGGTCAGCGAAATCTGAATAAGTGTGGAATGGAGAACCAAGAGCACGAGGCTCTTAAACCAGGCCCATGGGTGATAACACTCAGGACGGGGGCTTAAGTGTGGGTCTCAGGGCACTGCCGGTGCTGGTGCTTGGTCTCTCCTTGGAGGCCCGGGTCAGCGAAATCTGAATAAGTGTGGAATGGAGAACCAAGAGCACGAGGCTCTTAAACCAGGCCCATTGTTGATAACACTCAGGACGGGGGCTTAAGTGTGGGTCTCCGGGCATGGCCGGTGCTGGTGCTTGGTCTCTCCTTGGAGGCCCGGGTCTGCGAAATCTAACTAATTGTGGAATGGAGAACCAAGAGCGCGAGGCTCTTTAACCCAGGCCCATGGGTGATAACAATCAGGAGAGGGACTTAAGTGTGGGTCCCCGGGCACGGCCGGTGCTGGTGCTTGGTCTCTCTGTGGAGGCCCGGTTCAGTGAAATGTGACTAAGAAAGAGATCTAAACACAGGAAACTGATACACATGTGTTTCCTTTGATTCCTTTGGAGATAACCATAGGACATATGGGTAAGAACGGGAACCAAGGATCCTTTGGAGATAAGCATAGGAGTGTTTCCTTTAAAGAGGATCATAGGAATGTTTCCTTTTGAATTACTCAGAGAGAGACCCAAATATTGCACTTCCGTAACCCCTAGTGTGGGACATTTCTAGGCATTTTGCTGTAATGTAAAGTGCCTACAAGTGTCCCATGTATTGTATTACCCTAACACCAAAGGTGTCGGACATTTCCAGGCATTTTTGTTGTAATGTAAAGTGCCTAGAAGTGTCCCAAGTATTGTATCTTTCCCTAACACAAAGAGTGAGACATTTCTAGGCATTTTCAGCACTCAGGACGGGGGCCTAAGTGTGGGTCCCCGGGCACAGCCGGTGCTGGTGCTGGGTCTCTCCATGGAGGCCTGGGTCAGCGAAATCGGACTAAGTGTGGAATGGAGAACCAAGGGCGCGAGGCTCTTTAACCAAGGCCCATGGGTGATAAAACTCAGGACGGGGGCTTAAGTGTGGGTCTCAGGGCACGGCCGGTGCTGGTGCTTGGTCTCTCCTTGGAGGCCCGGGTCAGTGAAATGTGACTAAGAAAGAGATCTAAACACAGGAAACTGATATACATATGTTTCTTTTGATTCCTTTGGAGATAACCATAGGCAACATGGGTAAGAACAGGAAACAAGGATCCTTTGGAGATAAGCATAGGAGTGTTTCCTTTAAAGAGGATCATAGGAATGTTTCCTTTTGAATTACTCAGAGAGAGACCCAAATATTGCGCTTCCTTAACCCCTAGTGTTGGACATTTCTAGGCATTTTGCTGTAATGTAAAGTGCCTACAAGTGTCCCATGTATTGTATTACCCTAACACCAAAGGTGTGGGACATTTCCAGGCATTTTGCCTCAATGATAAGTGCCTAGAAGCGTCCGGCTCATTCTGATTGATAGGGACATTTCTAGGCATTTTTGCAATAATATAAAGCGCCTACAAATGTCCCATGTATTGTATTTTTCCCTGACACAAAGAGTGGAACATTTCTAGGCATTTTCAGCACTCAGGGTGTTGGCTTTAGAGTGGGTCCCCGGGCTCAGCAATATTTGGAGGTTTTTTCTCCCATGTTTTGTATTTTTCCCCATGAAAAAGTGTGGGACATTTCTAGGCATTTTTGCTATAATGTAAAGCGCCTAGAAGTGTCCCAAGTATTGTATCTTTCCCTAACACAAAGAGTGAGACATTTCTAGGCATTTTCAGCACTCAGGACGGGGGCCTAAGTGTGGGTCCCCGGGAACGGCCGGTGCTGGTGCTGGGTCTCTCCATGGAGGCCTGGGTCAGCGAAATCGGACTAAGTGTGGAATGGAGAACCAAAGGCGCGAGGCTCTTTAACCAAGGCCCATGGGTGATAACATTCAGGACGGGGGCTTAAGTGTGGGTCTCTGGGCACAGCCGGTGCTGGTGCTGGGTCTCTCCATGGAGGCCTGGGTCAGCGAAATCGGACTAAGTGTGGAATGGAGAACCAAGGGCGCGAGGCTCTTTAACCAAGGCCCATGGGTGATAACACTCAGGACGGGGGCTTAAGTGTGGGTCTCAGGGCACGGCAGGTGCTGGTACTGGGTCTCTTAATGTATGCCCGGGTCAGCGAAAAGTGACTAAGTGTGGAATGGAAGACCAAGGGCGCGAGGCTCTTTAACCCAGGCCCATGGGTGATAACATTCAGGACGGGGGCTTAAGTGTGGGTCTCCGGGCACAGCCAGTGCTGGTGCTGGGTCTCTCCATGGAGGCCTGGGTCAGCGAAATCGGACTAAGTGTGGAATGGAGAACCAAGGGCGCGAGGCTCTTTAACCCAGGCCCATGGGTGATAACACTCAGGACGGAGGCTTAAGTGTGGGTCTCAAGGCACGGCCGGTGCTGGTACTGGGTCTCTTAATGTATGCCCGGGTCAGCGAAAAGTGACTAAGTGTGGAATGGAAGACCAAGGGCGCGAGGCTCTTTAACCCAGGCCCATGGGTGATAACATTCAGGACGGGGGCTTAAGTGTGGGTCTCCGGGAACAGCCAGTGCTGGTGCTGGGTCTCTCCATGGAGGCCTGGGTCAGCGAAATCGGACTAAGTGTGGAATGGAGAACAAAGGGCGCGAGGCTCTTTAACCAAGGCCCATGGGTGTTAACACTCAGGACGGGGGTTTAAGTGTGGGTCTCAGGGCACGGCCGGTGCTGGTGCTTGGTCTCTCCTTGGAGAACCGGGTCAGCGAAATCTGATTAAGTGTGGAATGGAGAACCTAGAGCACGAGGCTCTTTAACCAAGGCCCATGGGTGATAACACTTAGGACGGGGACTTACGTGTGGGTCTCCGGGCATGGCCGGTGCTGGTGCTTGGTCTCTCCTTGGAGACCTGGGTCAGCGAAATCTGACTAAGTGTGGAATGGAGAACCAAGGGAGCGAGGCTCTTTAACCCAGGCCCATGGGTGATAACACTCAGGACGGGGGCTTAAGTGTGGGTCTCAGGGCACGGCCGGTGCTGGTGCCTGGTCTCTCCTTGGAGGCCCGGGTCAGCGAAATCGGACTAAGTGTGGAATGGAGAACCAAGGGCGCGAGGCTCTTTAACCAAGGCCCATGGGTGATAACACTCAGGACGGGGGCTTAAGTGTGGGTCTCAGGGCACGGCCGGTGCTGGTGCTTGGTCTCTCCTTGGAGGCCCGGGTCAGCGAAATCTGAATAAGTGTGGAATGGAGAACCAAGAGCACGAGGCTCTTAAACCAGGCCCATGGTTGATAACACTCAGGACGGGGGCTTAAGTGTGGGTCTCCGGGCATGGCCGGTGCTGGTGCTTGGTCTCTCCTTGGAGGCCCGGGTCAGCGAAATCTAACTAAGTGTGGAATGGAGAACCAAGAGCGCGAGGCTCTTTAACCCAGGCCCATGGGTGATAACACTCAGGAGAGGGACTTAAGTGTGGGTCCCCGGGCACGGCCGGTGCTGGTGCTTGGTCTCTCTGTGGAGGCCCGGTTCAGTGAAATGTGACTAAGAAAGAGATCTAAACACAGGAAACTGATACACATGTGTTTCCTTTGATTCCTTTGGAGATAACCATAGGACATATGGGTAAGAACGGGAACCAAGGATCCTTTGGAGATAAGCATAGGAGTGTTTCCTTTAAAGAGGATCATAGGAATGTTTCCTTTTGAATTACTCAGAGAGAGACCCAAATATTGCACTTCCGTAACCCCTAGTGTGGGACATTTCTAGGCATTTTGCTGTAATGTAAAGTGCCTACAAGTGTCCCATGTATTGTATTACCCTAACACCAAAGGTGTCGGACATTTCCAGGCATTTTTGCTGTAATGTAAAGTGCCTAGAAGTGTCCCAAGTATTGTATCTTTCCCTAACACAAAGAGTGAGACATTTCTAGGCATTTTCAGCACTCAGGACGGGGGCCTAAGTGTGGGTCCCCGGGCACAGCCGGTGCTGGTGCTGGGTCTCTCCATGGAGGCCTGGGTCAGCGAAATCGGACTAAGTGTGGAATGGAGAACCAAGGGCGCGAGGCTCTTTAACCAAGGCCCTTGGGTGATAACACTCAGGACGGGGTCTTAAGTGTGGGTCTCAGGGCACGGCCGGTGCTGGTGCTTGGTCTCTCCTTGGAGGCCCGGGTCAGCGAAATCTGAATAAGTGTGGAATGGAGAACCAAGAGCACGAGGCTCTTAAACCAGGCCCATGGGTGATAACACTCAGGACGGGGGCTTAAGTGTGGGTCTCAGGGCACGGCCGGTGCTGGTGCTTGGTCTCTCCTTGGAGGCCCGGGTCAGCGAAATCTGAATAAGTGTGGAATGGAGAACCAAGAGCACGAGGCTCTTAAACCAGGCCCATGGGTGATAACACTCAGGACGGGGGCTTAAGTGTGGGTCTCAGGGCACGGCCGGTGCTGGTGCTTGGTCTCTCCTTGGAGGCCCGGGTCAGCGAAATCTGAATAAGTGTGGAATGGAGAACCAAGAGCACGAGGCTCTTAAACCAGGCCCATTGTTGATAACACTCAGGACGGGGGCTTAAGTGTGGGTCTCCGGGCATGGCCGGTGCTGGTGCTTGGTCTCTCCTTGGAGGCCCGGGTCTGCGAAATCTAACTAATTGTGGAATGGAGAACCAAGAGCGCGAGGCTCTTTAACCCAGGCCCATGGGTGATAACAATCAGGAGAGGGACTTAAGTGTGGGTCCCCGGGCACGGCCGGTGCTGGTGCTTGGTCTCTCTGTGGAGGCCCGGTTCAGTGAAATGTGACTAAGAAAGAGATCTAAACACAGGAAACTGATACACATGTGTTTCCTTTGATTCCTTTGGAGATAACCATAGGACATATGGGTAAGAACGGGAACCAAGGATCCTTTGGAGATAAGCATAGGAGTGTTTCCTTTAAAGAGGATCATAGGAATGTTTCCTTTTGAATTACTCAGAGAGAGACCCAAATATTGCACTTCCGTAACCCCTAGTGTGGGACATTTCTAGGCATTTTGCTGTAATGTAAAGTGCCTACAAGTGTCCCATGTATTGTATTACCCTAACACCAAAGGTGTCGGACATTTCCAGGCATTTTTGTTGTAATGTAAAGTGCCTAGAAGTGTCCCAAGTATTGTATCTTTCCCTAACACAAAGAGTGAGACATTTCTAGGCATTTTCAGCACTCAGGACGGGGGCCTAAGTGTGGGTCCCCGGGCACAGCCGGTGCTGGTGCTGGGTCTCTCCATGGAGGCCTGGGTCAGCGAAATCGGACTAAGTGTGGAATGGAGAACCAAGGGCGCGAGGCTCTTTAACCAAGGCCCATGGGTGATAAAACTCAGGACGGGGGCTTAAGTGTGGGTCTCAGGGCACGGCCGGTGCTGGTGCTTGGTCTCTCCTTGGAGGCCCGGGTCAGCGAAATCTGAATAAGTGTGGAATTGAGAACCAAGAGCACGAGGCTCTTAAACCAGGCCCATGGGTGATAACACTCAGGACGGGGGCTTAAGTGTGGGTCCCCGGGCACGGCCGGTGCTGGTGCTTGGTCACTCCTTTGTGGCCAGGGTCAGTGAAATGTGACTAAGAAAGAGATCTAAACACAGGAAACTGATATACATATGTTTCCTTTGATTCCTTTGGAGATAACCATAGGCAACATGGGTAAGAACAGGAAACAAGGATCCTTTGGAGATAAGCATAGGAGTGTTTCCTTTAAAGAGGATCATAGGAATATTTTCTTTTGAATTACTCAGAGAGAGACCCAAATATTGCGCTTCCTTAACCCCTAGTGTTGGACATTTCTAGGCATTTTGCTGTAATGTAAAGTGCCTACAAGTGTCCCATGTATTGTATTACCCTAACACCAAAGGTGTGGGACATTTCCAGGCATTTTGCCTCAATGATAAGTGCCTAGAAGCGTCCGGCTCATTCTGATTGATAGGGACATTTCTAGGCATTTTTGCAATAATATAAAGCGCCTACAAATGTCCCATGTATTGTATTTTTCCCTGACACAAAGAGTGGAACATTTCTAGGCATTTTCAGCACTCAGGGTGTTGGCTTTAGAGTGGGTCCACGGGCTCAGCAATATTTGGAGGTTTTTTCTCCCATGTTTTGTATTTTTCCCCATGAAAAAGTGTGGGACATTTCTAGGCATTTTTGCTATAATGTAAAGCGCCTAGAAGTGTCCCAAGTATTGTATCTTTCCCTAACACAAAGAGTGAGACATTTCTAGGCATTTTCAGCACTCAGGACGGGGGCCTAAGTGTGGGTCCCCGGGAACGGCCGGTGCTGGTGCTGGGTCTCTCCATGGAGGCCTGGGTCAGCGAAATCGGACTAAGTGTGGAATGGAGAACCAAAGGCGCGAGGCTCTTTAACCAAGGCCCATGGGTGATAACATTCAGGACGGGGGCTTAAGTGTGGGTCTCTGGGCACAGCCGGTGCTGGTGCTGGGTCTCTCCATGGAGGCCTGGGTCAGCGAAATCGGACTAAGTGTGGAATGGAGAACCAAGGGCGCGAGGCTCTTTAACCAAGGCCCATGGGTGATAACACTCAGGACGGGGGCTTAAGTGTGGGTCTCAGGGCACGGCCGGTGCTGGTACTGGGTCTCTTAATGTATGCCCGGGTCAGCGAAAAGTGACTAAGTGTGGAATGGAAGACCAAGGGCGCGAGGCTCTTTAACCCAGGCCCATGGGTGATAACATTCAGGACGGGGGCTTAAGTGTGGGTCTCCGGGCACAGCCAGTGCTGGTGCTGGGTCTCTCCATGGAGGCCTGGGTCAGCGAAATCGGACTAAGTGTGGAATGGAGAACCAAGGGCGCGAGGCTCTTTAACCCAGGCCCATGGGTGATAACACTCAGGACGGAGGCTTAAGTGTGGGTCTCAAGGCACGGCCGGTGCTGGTACTGGGTCTCTTAATGTATGCCCGGGTCAGCGAAAAGTGACTAAGTGTGGAATGGAAGACCAAGGGCGCGAGGCTCTTTAACCCAGGCCCATGGGTGATAACATTCAGGACGGGGGCTTAAGTGTGGGTCTCCGGGAACAGCCAGTGCTGGTGCTGGGTCTCTCCATGGAGGCCTGGGTCAGCGAAATCGGACTAAGTGTGGAATGGAGAACAAAGGGCGCGAGGCTCTTTAACCAAGGCCCATGGGTGTTAACACTCAGGACGGGGGTTTAAGTGTGGGTCTCAGGGCACGGCCGGTGCTGGTGCTTGGTCTCTCCTTGGAGAACCGGGTCAGCGAAATCTGATTAAGTGTGGAATGGAGAACCTAGAGCACGAGGCTCTTTAACCAAGGCCCATGGGTGATAACACTTAGGACGGGGACTTACGTGTGGGGCTCCGGGCATGGCCGGTGCTGGTGCTTGGTCTCTCCTTGGAGACCTGGGTCAGCGAAATCTGACTAAGTGTGGAATGGAGAACCAAGGGAGCGAGGCTCTTTAACCCAGGCCCATGGGTGATAACACTCAGGACGGGGGCTTAAGTGTGGGTCTCAGGGCACGGCCGGTGCTGGTGCCTGGTCTCTCCTTGGAGGCCCGGGTCAGCGAAATCGGACTAAGTGTGGAATGGAGAACCAAGGGCGCGAGGCTCTTTAACCAAGGCCCATGGGTGATAACACTCAGGACGGGGGCTTAAGTGTGGGTCTCAGGGCACGGCCGGTGCTGGTGCTTGGTCTCTTCTTGGAGGCCCGGGTCAGCGAAATCTGAATAAGTGTGGAATGGAGAACCAAGAGCACGAGGCTCTTAAACCAGGCCCATGGTTGATAACACTCAGGACGGGGGCTTAAGTGTGGGTCTCCGGGCATGGCCGGTGCTGGTGCTTGGTCTCTCCTTGGAGGCCCGGGTCAGCGAAATCTAACTAAGTGTGGAATGGAGAACCAAGAGCGCGAGGCTCTTTAACCCAGGCCCATGGGTGATAACACTCAGGAGAGGGACTTAAGTGTGGGTCCCCGGGCACGGCCGGTGCTGGTGCTTGGTCTCTCTGTGGAGGCCCGGTTCAGTGAAATGTGACTAAGAAAGAGATCTAAACACAGGAAACTGATACACATGTGTTTCCTTTGATTCCTTTGGAGATAACCATAGGACATATGGGTAAGAACGGGAACCAAGGATCCTTTGGAGATAAGCATAGGAGTGTTTCCTTTAAAGAGGATCATAGGAATGTTTCCTTTTGAATTACTCAGAGAGAGACCCAAATATTGCACTTCCGTAACCCCTAGTGTGGGACATTTCTAGGCATTTTGCTGTAATGTAAAGTGCCTACAAGTGTCCCATGTATTGTATTACCCTAACACCAAAGGTGTCGGACATTTCCAGGCATTTTTGCTGTAATGTAAAGTGCCTAGAAGTGTCCCAAGTATTGTATCTTTCCCTAACACAAAGAGTGAGACATTTCTAGGCATTTTCAGCACTCAGGACGGGGGCCTAAGTGTGGGTCCCCGGGCACAGCCGGTGCTGGTGCTGGGTCTCTCCATGGAGGCCTGGGTCAGCGAAATCGGACTAAGTGTGGAATGGAGAACCAAGGGCGCGAGGCTCTTTAACCAAGGCCCTTGGGTGATAACACTCAGGACGGGGTCTTAAGTGTGGGTCTCAGGGCACGGCCGGTGCTGGTGCTTGGTCTCTCCTTGGAGGCCCGGGTCAGCGAAATCTGAATAAGTGTGGAATGGAGAACCAAGAGCACGAGGCTCTTAAACCAGGCCCATGGGTGATAACACTCAGGACGGGGGCTTAAGTGTGGGTCTCAGGGCACGGCCGGTGCTGGTGCTTGGTCTCTCCTTGGAGGCCCGGGTCAGCGAAATCTGAATAAGTGTGGAATGGAGAACCAAGAGCACGAGGCTCTTAAACCAGGCCCATGGGTGATAACACTCAGGACGGGGGCTTAAGTGTGGGTCTCAGGGCACGGCCGGTGCTGGTGCTTGGTCTCTCCTTGGAGGCCCGGGTCAGCGAAATCGGACTAAGTGTGGAATGGAGAACCAAGGGCGCGAGGCTCTTTAACCAAGGCCCATGGGTGATAACACTCAGGACGGGGGCTTAAGTGTGGGTCTCAGGGCACTGCCGGTGCTGGTGCTTGGTCTCTCCTTGGAGGCCCGGGTCAGCGAAATCTGAATAAGTGTGGAATGGAGAACCAAGAGCACGAGGCTCTTAAACCAGGCCCATGGTTGATAACACTCAGGACGGGGGCTTAAGTGTGGGTCTCCGGGCATGGCCGGTGCTGGTGCTTGGTCTCTCCTTGGAGGCCCGGGTCAGCGAAATCTAACTAATTGTGGAATGGAGAACCAAGAGCGCGAGGCTCTTTAACCCAGGCCCATGGGTGATAACAATCAGGAGAGGGACTTAAGTGTGGGTCCCCGGGCACGGCCGGTGCTGGTGCTTGGTCTCTCTGTGGAGGCCCGGTTCAGTGAAATGTGACTAAGAAAGAGATCTCAACACAGGAAACTGATACACATGTGTTTCCTTTGATTCCTTTGGAGATAACCATAGGACATATGGGTAAGAACGGGAACCAAGGATCCTTTGGAGATAAGCATAGGAGTGTTTCCTTTAAAGAGGATCATAGGAATGTTTCCTTTTGAATTACTCAGAGAGAGACCCAAATATTGCACTTCCGTAACCCCTAGTGTGGGACATTTCTAGGCATTTTGCTGTAATGTAAAGTGCCTACAAGTGTCCCATGTATTGTATTACCCTAACACCAAAGGTGTCGGACATTTCCAGGCATTTTTGTTGTAATGTAAAGTGCCTAGAAGTGTCCCAAGTATTGTATCTTTCCCTAACACAAAGAGTGAGACATTTCTAGGCATTTTCAGCACTCAGGACGGGGGCCTAAATGTGGGTCCCCGGGCACAGCCGGTGCTGGTGCTGGGTCTCTCCATGGAGGCCTGGGTCAGCGAAATCGGACTAAGTGTGGAATGGAGAACCAAGGGCGCGAGGCTCTTTAACCAAGGCCCATGGGTGATAACACTCAGGATGGGGGCTTAAGTGTGGGTCTCAGGGCACGGCCGGTGCTGGTGCTTGGTCACTCCTTGGTGGCCAGGGTCAGTGAAATGTGACTAAGAAAGAGATCTAAACACAGGAAACTGATATACATATGTTTCCTTTGATTCCTTTGGAGATAACCATAGGCAACATGGGTAAGAACAGGAAACAAGGATCCTTTGGAGATAAGCATAGGAGTGTTTCCTTTAAAGAGGATCATAGGAATGTTTCCTTTTGAATTACTCAGAGAGAGACCCAAATATTGCGCTTCCTTAACCCCTATTGTTGGACATTTCTAGGCATTTTGCTGTAATGTAAAGTGCCTACAAGTGTCCCATGTATTGTATTACCCTAACACCAAAGGTGTGGGACATTTCCAGGCATTTTGCCTCAATGATAAGTGCCTAGAAGCGTCCGGCTCATTCTGATTGGATGGGACATTTCTAGGCATTTTTGTTATAATATAAAGCGCCTACAAATGTCCCATGTATTGTATTTTTCCCTGACACAAAGAGTGGAACATTTCTAGGCATTTTCAGCACTCAGGGTGTTGGCTTTAGAGTGGGTCCCCGGGCTCAGCAATATTTGGAGGTTTTTTCTCCCATGTTTTGTATTTTTCCCCATGAAAAAGTGTGGGACATTTCTAGGCATTTTTGCTATAATGTAAAGCGCCTAGAAGTGTCCCAAGTATTGTATCTTTCCCTAACACAAAGAGTGAGACATTTCTAGACATTTTCAGCACTCAGGACGGGGGCCTAAGTGTGGGTCCCCGGGAACGGCCGGTGCTGGTGCTGGGTCTCTCCATGGAGGCCTGGGTCAGCGAAATCGGACTAAGTGTGGAATGGAGAACCAAAGGCGCGAGGCTCTTTAACCAAGGCCCATGGGTGATAACATTCAGGACGGGGGCTTAAGTGTGGGTCTCTGGGCACAGCCGGTGCTGGTGCTGGGTCTCTCCATGGAGGCCTGGGTCAGCGAAATCGGACTAAGTGTGGAATGGAGAACCAAGGGCGCGAGGCTTTTTAACCAAGGCCCATGGGTGATAACACTCAGGACGGGGGCTTAAGTGTGGGTCTCAGGGCACGGCCGGTGCTGGTACTGGGTCTCTTAATGTATGCCCGGGTCAGCGAAAAGTGACTAAGTGTGGAATGGAAGACCAAGGGCGCGAGGCTCTTTAACCCAGGCCCGTGGGTGATAACATTCAGGACGGGGGCTTAAGTGTGGGTCTCCGGGCACAGCCAGTGCTGGTGCTGGGTCTCTCCATGGAGGCCTGGGTCAGCGAAATCGGACTAAGTGTGGAATGGAGAACCAAGGGCGCGAGGCTCTTTAACCAAGGCCCATGGGTGATAACACTCAGGACGTGGGCTTAAGTGTGGGTCTCCGGGCATGGCCGGTGCTGGTGCTTGGTCTCTCCTTGGAGGCCCGGGTCAGCGAAATCTGACTAAGTGTGGAATGGAGAACCAAGAGAACGAGGCTCTTTAACCCAGGCCCATGGGTGATAACACTCAGGACGGGGGCTTAAGTGTGGGTCCCCGGGCATGGCCGGTGCTGGTGCTTGGTCACTCCTTGGTGGCCAGGGTCAGTGAAATCGGACTAAGTGTGGAATGGAGAACAAAGGGCGCGAGGCTCTTTAACCAAGGCCCATGGGTGTTAACACTCAGGACGGGGGTTTAAGTGTGGGTCTCAGGGCACGGCCGGTGCTGGTGCTTGGTCTCTCCTTGGAGGCCCGGGTCAGCGAAATCGGACTAAGTGTGGAATGGAGAACCAAGGGCGCGAGGCTCTTTAACCAAGGCCCATGGGTGATAACACTCAGGACGGGGGCTTAAGTGTGGGTCTCAGGGCACTGCCGGTGCTGGTGCTTGGTCTCTCCTTGGAGGCCCGGGTCAGCGAAATCTGAATAAGTGTGGAATGGAGAACCAAGAGCACGAGGCTCTTAAACCAGGCCCATGGGTGATAACACTTAGGACGGGGACTTACGTGTGGGTCTCCGGGCATGGCCGGTGCTGGTGCTTGGTCTCTCCTTGGAGACCTGGGTCAGCGAAATCTGACTAAGTGTGGAATGGAGAACCAAGGGAGCGAGGCTCTTTAACCCAGGCCCATGGGTGATAACACTCAGGACGGGGGCTTAAGTGTGGGTCTCAGGGCACGGCCGGTGCTGGTGCCTGGTCTCTCCTTGGAGGCCCGGGTCAGCGAAATCGGACTAAGTGTGGAATGGAGAACCAAGGGCGCGAGGCTCTTTAACCAAGGCCCATGGGTGATAACACTCAGGACGGGGGCTTAAGTGTGGGTCTCAGGGCACGGCCGGTTCTGGTGCTTGGTCTCTCCTTGGAGGCCCGGGTCAGCGAAATCTGAATAAGTGTGGAATGGAGAACCAAGAGCACGAGGCTCTTAAACCAGGCCCATGGTTGATAACACTCAGGACGGGGGCTTAAGTGTGGGTCTCCGGGCATGGCCGGTGCTGGTGCTTGGTCTCTCCTTGGAGGCCCGGGTCAGCGAAATCTAACTAAGTGTGGAATGGAGAACCAAGAGCGCGAGGCTCTTTAACCCAGGCCCATGGGTGATAACACTCAGGAGAGGGACTTAAGTGTGGGTCCCCGGGCACGGCCGGTGCTGGTGCTTGGTCTCTCTGTGGAGGCCCGGTTCAGTGAAATGTGACTAAGAAAGAGATCTAAACACAGGAAACTGATACACATGTGTTTCCTTTGATTCCTTTGGAGATAACCATAGGACATATGGGTAAGAACGGGAACCAAGGATCCTTTGGAGATAAGCATAGGAGTGTTTCCTTTAAAGAGGATCATAGGAATGTTTCCTTTTGAATTACTCAGAGAGAGACCCAAATATTGCACTTCCGTAACCCCTAGTGTGGGACATTTCTAGGCATTTTGCTGTAATGTAAAGTGCCTACAAGTGTCCCATGTATTGTATTACCCTAACACCAAAGGTGTCGGACATTTCCAGGCATTGTTGTTGAAATGTAAAGTGCCTAGAAGTGTCCCAAGTATTGTATCTTTCCCTAACACAAAGAGTGAGACATTTCTAGGCATTTTCAGCACTCAGGACGGGGGCCTAAGTGTGGGTCCCCGGGCACAGCCGGTGCTGGTGCTGGGTCTCTCCATGGAGGCCTGGGTCAGCGAAATCGGACTAAGTGTGGAATGGAGAACCAAGGGCGCGAGGCTCTTTAACCAAGGCCCATGGGTGATAAAACTCAGGACGGGGGCTTAAGTGTGGGTCTCAGGGCACTGCCGGTGCTGGTGCTTGGTCTCTCCTTGGAGGCCCGGGTCAGCGAAATCTGAATAAGTGTGGAATGGAGAACCAAGAGCACGAGGCTCTTAAACCAGGCCCATGGTTGATAACACTCAGGACGGGGGCTTAAGTGTGGGTCTCCGGGCATGGCCGGTGCTGGTGCTTGGTCTCTCCTTGGAGGCCCAGGTCAGCGAAATCTAACTAATTGTGGAATGGAGAACCAAGAGCGCGAGGCTCTTTAACCCAGGCCCATGGGTGATAACAATCAGGAGAGGGACTTAAGTGTGGGTCCCCGGGCATGGCCGGTGCTGGTGCTTGGTCTCTCTGTGGAGGCCCGGTTCAGTGAAATGTGACTAAGAAAGAGATCTAAACACAGGAAACTGATACACATGTGTTTCCTTTGATTCCTTTGGAGATAACCATAGGACATATGGGTAAGAACGGGAACCAAGGATCCTTTGGAGATAAGCATAGGAGTGTTTCCTTTAAAGAGGATCATAGGAATGTTTCCTTTTGAATTACTCAGAGAGAGACCCAAATATTGCACTTCCGTAACCCCTAGTGTGGGACATTTCTAGGCATTTTGCTGTAATGTAAAGTGCCTACAAGTGTCCCATGTATTGTATTACCCTAACACCAAAGGTGTCGGACATTTCCAGGCATTGTTGTTGAAATGTAAAGTGCCTAGAAGTGTCCCAAGTATTGTATCTTTCCCTAACACAAAGAGTGAGACATTTCTAGGCATTTTCAGCACTCAGGACGGGGGCCTAAGTGTGGGTCCCCGGGCACAGCCGGTGCTGGTGCTGGGTCTCTCCATGGAGGCCTGGGTCAGCGAAATCGGACTAAGTGTGGAATGGAGAACCAAGGGCGCGAGGCTCTTTAACCAAGGCCCATGGGTGATAAAACTCAGGACGGGGGCTTAAGTGTGGGTCTCAGGGCACGGCCGGTGCTGGTGCTTGGTCTCTCCTTGGAGGCCCGGGTCAGCGAAATCTGAATAAGTGTGGAATTGAGAACCAAGAGCACGAGGCTCTTAAACCAGGCCCATGGTTGATAACACTCAGGACGGGGGCTTAAGTGTGGGTCTCCGGGCATGGCCGGTGCTGGTGCTTGGTCTCTCCTTGGAGGCCCGGGTCAGCGAAATCTAACTAAGTGTGGAATGGAGAACCAAGAGCGCGAGGCTCTTTAACCCAGGCCCATGGGTGATAACACTCAGGAGAGGGACTTAAGTGTGGGTCCCCGGGCACGGCCGGTGCTGGTGCTTGGTCTCTCTGTGGAGGCCCGGTTCAGTGAAATGTGACTAAGAAAGAGATCTAAACACAGGAAACTGATACACATGTGTTTCCTTTGATTCCTTTGGAGATAACCATAGGACATATGGGTAAGAACGGGAACCAAGGATCCTTTGGAGATAAGCATAGGAGTGTTTCCTTTAAAGAGGATCATAGGAATGTTTCCTTTTGAATTACTCAGAGAGAGACCCAAATATTGCACTTCCGTAACCCCTAGTGTGGGACATTTCTAGGCATTTTGCTGTAATGTAAAGTGCCTACAAGTGTCCCATGTATTGTATTACCCTAACACCAAAGGTGTCGGACATTTCCAGGCATTTTTGCTGTAATGTAAAGTGCCTAGAAGTGTCCCAAGTATTGTATCTTTCCCTAACACAAAGAGTGAGACATTTCTAGGCATTTTCAGCACTCAGGACGGGGGCCTAAGTGTGGGTCCCCGGGCACAGCCGGTGCTGGTGCTGGGTCTCTCCATGGAGGCCTGGGTCAGCGAAATCGGACTAAGTGTGGAATGGAGAACCAAGGGCGCGAGGCTCTTTAACCAAGGCCCTTGGGTGATAACACTCAGGACGGGGTCTTAAGTGTGGGTCTCAGGGCACGGCCGGTGCTGGTGCTTGGTCTCTCCTTGGAGGCCCGGGTCAGCGAAATCTGAATAAGTGTGGAATGGAGAACCAAGAGCACGAGGCTCTTAAACCAGGCCCATGGGTGATAACACTCAGGACGGGGGCTTAAGTGTGGGTCTCAGGGCACTGCCGGTGCTGGTGCTTGGTCTCTCCTTGGAGGCCCGGGTCAGCGAAATCTGAATAAGTGTGGAATGGAGAACCAAGAGCACGAGGCTCTTAAACCAGGCCCATTGTTGATAACACTCAGGACGGGGGCTTAAGTGTGGGTCTCCGGGCATGGCCGGTGCTGGTGCTTGGTCTCTCCTTGGAGGCCCGGGTCTGCGAAATCTAACTAATTGTGGAATGGAGAACCAAGAGCGCGAGGCTCTTTAACCCAGGCCCATGGGTGATAACAATCAGGAGAGGGACTTAAGTGTGGGTCCCCGGGCACGGCCGGTGCTGGTGCTTGGTCTCTCTGTGGAGGCCCGGTTCAGTGAAATGTGACTAAGAAAGAGATCTAAACACAGGAAACTGATACACATGTGTTTCCTTTGATTCCTTTGGAGATAACCATAGGACATATGGGTAAGAACGGGAACCAAGGATCCTTTGGAGATAAGCATAGGAGTGTTTCCTTTAAAGAGGATCATAGGAATGTTTCCTTTTGAATTACTCAGAGAGAGACCCAAATATTGCACTTCCGTAACCCCTAGTGTGGGACATTTCTAGGCATTTTGCTGTAATGTAAAGTGCCTACAAGTGTCCCATGTATTGTATTACCCTAACACCAAAGGTGTCGGACATTTCCAGGCATTTTTGTTGTAATGTAAAGTGCCTAGAAGTGTCCCAAGTATTGTATCTTTCCCTAACACAAAGAGTGAGACATTTCTAGGCATTTTCAGCACTCAGGACGGGGGCCTAAGTGTGGGTCCCCGGGCACAGCCGGTGCTGGTGCTGGGTCTCTCCATGGAGGCCTGGGTCAGCGAAATCGGACTAAGTGTGGAATGGAGAACCAAGGGCGCGAGGCTCTTTAACCAAGGCCCATGGGTGATAAAACTCAGGACGGGGGCTTAAGTGTGGGTCTCAGGGCACGGCCGGTGCTGGTGCTTGGTCTCTCCTTGGAGGCCCGGGTCAGCGAAATCTGAATAAGTGTGGAATTGAGAACCAAGAGCACGAGGCTCTTAAACCAGGCCCATGGGTGATAACACTCAGGACGGGGGCTTAAGTGTGGGTCCCCGGGCACGGCCGGTGCTGGTGCTTGGTCACTCCTTGGTGGCCAGGGTCAGTGAAATGTGACTAAGAAAGAGATCTAAACACAGGAAACTGATATACATATGTTTCCTTTGATTCCTTTGGAGATAACCATAGGCAACATGGGTAAGAACAGGAAACAAGGATCCTTTGGAGATAAGCATAGGAGTGTTTCCTTTAAAGAGGATCATAGGAATGTTTCCTTTTGAATTACTCAGAGAGAGACCCAAATATTGCGCTTCCTTAACCCCTAGCGTTGGACATTTCCAGGCATTTTGCCTCAATGATAAGTGCCTAGAAGCGTCCGGCTCATTCTGATTGATAGGGACATTTCTAGGCATTTTTGCAATAATATAAAGCGCCTACAAATGTCCCATGTATTGTATTTTTCCCTGACACAAAGAGTGGAACATTTCTAGGCATTTTCAGCACTCAGGGTGTTGGCTTTAGAGTGGGTCCCCGGGCTCAGCAATATTTGGAGGTTTTTTCTCCCATGTTTTGTATTTTTCCCCATGAAAAAGTGTGGGACATTTCTAGGCATTTTTGCTATAATGTAAAGCGCCTAGAAGTGTCCCAAGTATTGTATCTTTCCCTAACACAAAGAGTGAGACATTTCTAGGCATTTTCAGCACTCAGGACGGGGGCCTAAGTGTGGGTCCCCGGGAACGGCCGGTGCTGGTGCTGGGTCTCTCCATGGAGGCCTGGGTCAGCGAAATCGGACTAAGTGTGGAATGGAGAACCAAAGGCGCGAGGCTCTTTAACCAAGGCCCATGGGTGATAACATTCAGGACGGGGGCTTAAGTGTGGGTCTCTGGGCACAGCCGGTGCTGGTGCTGGGTCTCTCCATGGAGGCCTGGGTCAGCGAAATCGGACTAAGTGTGGAATGGAGAACCAAGGGCGCGAGGCTCTTTAACCAAGGCCCATGGGTGATAACACTCAGGACGGGGGCTTAAGTGTGGGTCTCAGGGCACGGCCGGTGCTGGTACTGGGTCTCTTAATGTATGCCCGGGTCAGCGAAAAGTGACTAAGTGTGGAATGGAAGACCAAGGGCGCGAGGCTCTTTAACCCAGGCCCATGGGTGATAACATTCAGGACGGGGGCTTAAGTGTGGGTCTCCGGGCACAGCCAGTGCTGGTGCTGGGTCTCTCCATGGAGGCCTGGGTCAGCGAAATCGGACTAAGTGTGGAATGGAGAACCAAGGGCGCGAGGCTCTTTAACCCAGGCCCATGGGTGATAACACTCAGGACGGAGGCTTAAGTGTGGGTCTCAAGGCACGGCCGGTGCTGGTACTGGGTCTCTTAATGTATGCCCGGGTCAGCGAAAAGTGACTAAGTGTGGAATGGAAGACCAAGGGCGCGAGGCTCTTTAACCCAGGCCCATGGGTGATAACACTCAGGACGGGGGCTTAAGTGTGGGTCTCAGGGCACGGCCGGTGCTGGGGCCTGGTCTCTCCTTGGAGGCCCGGGTCAGCGAAATCGGACTAAGTGTGGAATGGAGAACCAAGGGCGCGAGGCTCTTTAACCAAGGCCCATGGGTGATAACACTCAGGACGGGGGCTTAAGTGTGGGTCTCAGGGCACGGCCGGTTCTGGTGCTTGGTCTCTCCTTGGAGGCCCGGGTCAGCGAAATCTGAATAAGTGTGGAATGGAGAACCAAGAGCACGAGGCTCTTAAACCAGGCCCATGGTTGATAACACTCAGGACGGGGGCTTAAGTGTGGGTCTCCGGGCATGGCCGGTGCTGGTGCTTGGTCTCTCCTTGGAGGCCCGGGTCAGCGAAATCTAACTAAGTGTGGAATGGAGAACCAAGAGCGCGAGGCTCTTTAACCCAGGCCCATGGGTGATAACACTCAGGAGAGGGACTTAAGTGTGGGTCCCCGGGCACGGCCGGTGCTGGTGCTTGGTCTCTCTGTGGAGGCCCGGTTCAGTGAAATGTGACTAAGAAAGAGATCTAAACACAGGAAACTGATACACATGTGTTTCCTTTGATTCCTTTGGAGATAACCATAGGACATATGGGTAAGAACGGGAACCAAGGATCCTTTGGAGATAAGCATAGGAGTGTTTCCTTTAAAGAGGATCATAGGAATGTTTCCTTTTGAATTACTCAGAGAGAGACCCAAATATTGCACTTCCGTAACCCCTAGTGTGGGACATTTCTAGGCATTTTGCTGTAATGTAAAGTGCCTACAAGTGTCCCATGTATTGTATTACCCTAACACCAAAGGTGTCGGACATTTCCAGGCATTTTTGCTGTAATGTAAAGTGCCTAGAAGTGTCCCAAGTATTGTATCTTTCCCTAACACAAAGAGTGAGACATTTCTAGGCATTTTCAGCACTCAGGACGGGGGCCTAAGTGTGGGTCCCCGGGCACAGCCGGTGCTGGTGCTGGGTCTCTCCATGGAGGCCTGGGTCAGCGAAATCGGACTAAGTGTGGAATGGAGAACCAAGGGCGCGAGGCTCTTTAACCAAGGCCCTTGGGTGATAACACTCAGGACGGGGTCTTAAGTGTGGGTCTCAGGGCACGGCCGGTGCTGGTGCTTGGTCTCTCCTTGGAGGCCCGGGTCAGCGAAATCTGAATAAGTGTGGAATGGAGAACCAAGAGCACGAGGCTCTTAAACCAGGCCCATGGGTGATAACACTCAGGACGGGGGCTTAAGTGTGGGTCTCAGGGCACTGCCGGTGCTGGTGCTTGGTCTCTCCTTGGAGGCCCGGGTCAGCGAAATCTGAATAAGTGTGGAATGGAGAACCAAGAGCACGAGGCTCTTAAACCAGGCCCATTGTTGATAACACTCAGGACGGGGGCTTAAGTGTGGGTCTCCGGGCATGGCCGGTGCTGGTGCTTGGTCTCTCCTTGGAGGCCCGGGTCTGCGAAATCTAACTAATTGTGGAATGGAGAACCAAGAGCGCGAGGCTCTTTAACCCAGGCCCATGGGTGATAACAATCAGGAGAGGGACTTAAGTGTGGGTCCCCGGGCACGGCCGGTGCTGGTGCTTGGTCTCTCTGTGGAGGCCCGGTTCAGTGAAATGTGACTAAGAAAGAGATCTAAACACAGGAAACTGATACACATGTGTTTCCTTTGATTCCTTTGGAGATAACCATAGGACATATGGGTAAGAACGGGAACCAAGGATCCTTTGGAGATAAGCATAGGAGTGTTTCCTTTAAAGAGGATCATAGGAATGTTTCCTTTTGAATTACTCAGAGAGAGACCCAAATATTGCACTTCCGTAACCCCTAGTGTGGGACATTTCTAGGCATTTTGCTGTAATGTAAAGTGCCTACAAGTGTCCCATGTATTGTATTACCCTAACACCAAAGGTGTCGGACATTTCCAGGCATTTTTGTTGTAATGTAAAGTGCCTAGAAGTGTCCCAAGTATTGTATCTTTCCCTAACACAAAGAGTGAGACATTTCTAGGCATTTTCAGCACTCAGGACGGGGGCCTAAGTGTGGGTCCCCGGGCACAGCCGGTGCTGGTGCTGGGTCTCTCCATGGAGGCCTGGGTCAGCGAAATCGGACTAAGTGTGGAATGGAGAACCAAGGGCGCGAGGCTCTTTAACCAAGGCCCATGGGTGATAAAACTCAGGACGGGGGCTTAAGTGTGGGTCTCAGGGCACGGCCGGTGCTGGTGCTTGGTCTCTCCTTGGAGGCCCGGGTCAGCGAAATCTGAATAAGTGTGGAATTGAGAACCAAGAGCACGAGGCTCTTAAACCAGGCCCATGGGTGATAACACTCAGGACGGGGGCTTAAGTGTGGGTCCCCGGGCACGGCCGGTGCTGGTGCTTGGTCACTCCTTGGTGGCCAGGGTCAGTGAAATGTGACTAAGAAAGAGATCTAAACACAGGAAACTGATATACATATGTTTCCTTTGATTCCTTTGGAGATAACCATAGGCAACATGGGTAAGAACAGGAAACAAGGATCCTTTGGAGATAAGCATAGGAGTGTTTCCTTTAAAGAGGATCATAGGAATGTTTCCTTTTGAATTACTCAGAGAGAGACCCAAATATTGCGCTTCCTTAACCCCTAGTGTTGGACATTTCTAGGCATTTTGCTGTAATGTAAAGTGCCTACAAGTGTCCCATGTATTGTATTACCCTAACACCAAAGGTGTGGGACATTTCCAGGCATTTTGCCTCAATGATAAGTGCCTAGAAGCGTCCGGCTCATTCTGATTGATAGGGACATTTCTAGGCATTTTTGCAATAATATAAAGCGCCTACAAATGTCCCATGTATTGTATTTTTCCCTGACACAAAGAGTGGAACATTTCTAGGCATTTTCAGCACTCAGGGTGTTGGCTTTAGAGTGGGTCCCCGGGCTCAGCAATATTTGGAGGTTTTTTCTCCCATGTTTTGTATTTTTCCCCATGAAAAAGTGTGGGACATTTCTAGGCATTTTTGCTATAATGTAAAGCGCCTAGAAGTGTCCCAAGTATTGTATCTTTCCCTAACACAAAGAGTGAGACATTTCTAGGCATTTTCAGCACTCAGGACGGGGGCCTAAGTGTGGGTCCCCGGGAACGGCCGGTGCTGGTGCTGGGTCTCTCCATGGAGGCCTGGGTCAGCGAAATCGGACTAAGTGTGGAATGGAGAACCAAAGGCGCGAGGCTCTTTAACCAAGGCCCATGGGTGATAACATTCAGGACGGGGGCTTAAGTGTGGGTCTCTGGGCACAGCCGGTGCTGGTGCTGGGTCTCTCCATGGAGGCCTGGGTCAGCGAAATCGGACTAAGTGTGGAATGGAGAACCAAGGGCGCGAGGCTCTTTAACCAAGGCCCATGGGTGATAACACTCAGGACGGGGGCTTAAGTGTGGGTCTCAGGGCACGGCCGGTGCTGGTACTGGGTCTCTTAATGTATGCCCGGGTCAGCGAAAAGTGACTAAGTGTGGAATGGAAGACCAAGGGCGCGAGGCTCTTTAACCCAGGCCCATGGGTGATAACATTCAGGACGGGGGCTTAAGTGTGGGTCTCCGGGCACAGCCAGTGCTGGTGCTGGGTCTCTCCATGGAGGCCTGGGTCAGCGAAATCGGACTAAGTGTGGAATGGAGAACCAAGGGCGCGAGGCTCTTTAACCCAGGCCCATGGGTGATAACACTCAGGACGGAGGCTTAAGTGTGGGTCTCAAGGCACGGCCGGTGCTGGTACTGGGTCTCTTAATGTATGCCCGGGTCAGCGAAAAGTGACTAAGTGTGGAATGGAAGACCAAGGGCGCGAGGCTCTTTAACCCAGGCCCATGGGTGATAACACTCAGGACGGGGGCTTAAGTGTGGGTCTCAGGGCACGGCCGGTGCTGGTGCCTGGTCTCTCCTTGGAGGCCCGGGTCAGCGAAATCGGACTAAGTGTGGAATGGAGAACCAAGGGCGCGAGGCTCTTTAACCAAGGCCCATGGGTGATAACACTCAGGACGGGGGCTTAAGTGTGGGTCTCAGGGCACGGCCGGTTCTGGTGCTTGGTCTCTCCTTGGAGGCCCGGGTCAGCGAAATCTGAATAAGTGTGGAATGGAGAACCAAGAGCACGAGGCTCTTAAACCAGGCCCATGGTTGATAACACTCAGGACGGGGGCTTAAGTGTGGGTCTCCGGGCATGGCCGGTGCTGGTGCTTGGTCTCTCCTTGGAGGCCCGGGTCAGCGAAATCTAACTAAGTGTGGAATGGAGAACCAAGAGCGCGAGGCTCTTTAACCCAGGCCCATGGGTGATAACACTCAGGAGAGGGACTTAAGTGTGGGTCCCCGGGCACGGCCGGTGCTGGTGCTTGGTCTCTCTGTGGAGGCCCGGTTCAGTGAAATGTGACTAAGAAAGAGATCTAAACACAGGAAACTGATACACATGTGTTTCCTTTGATTCCTTTGGAGATAACCATAGGACATATGGGTAAGAACGGGAACCAAGGATCCTTTGGAGATAAGCATAGGAGTGTTTCCTTTAAAGAGGATCATAGGAATGTTTCCTTTTGAATTACTCAGAGAGAGACCCAAATATTGCACTTCCGTAACCCCTAGTGTGGGACATTTCTAGGCATTTTGCTGTAATGTAAAGTGCCTACAAGTGTCCCATGTATTGTATTACCCTAACACCAAAGGTGTCGGACATTTCCAGGCATTTTTGCTGTAATGTAAAGTGCCTAGAAGTGTCCCAAGTATTGTATCTTTCCCTAACACAAAGAGTGAGACATTTCTAGGCATTTTCAGCACTCAGGACGGGGGCCTAAGTGTGGGTCCCCGGGCACAGCCGGTGCTGGTGCTGGGTCTCTCCATGGAGGCCTGGGTCAGCGAAATCGGACTAAGTGTGGAATGGAGAACCAAGGGCGCGAGGCTCTTTAACCAAGGCCCTTGGGTGATAACACTCAGGACGGGGTCTTAAGTGTGGGTCTCAGGGCACGGCCGGTGCTGGTGCTTGGTCTCTCCTTGGAGGCCCGGGTCAGCGAAATCTGAATAAGTGTGGAATGGAGAACCAAGAGCACGAGGCTCTTAAACCAGGCCCATGGGTGATAACACTCAGGACGGGGGCTTAAGTGTGGGTCTCAGGGCACTGCCGGTGCTGGTGCTTGGTCTCTCCTTGGAGGCCCGGGTCAGCGAAATCTGAATAAGTGTGGAATGGAGAACCAAGAGCACGAGGCTCTTAAACCAGGCCCATTGTTGATAACACTCAGGACGGGGGCTTAAGTGTGGGTCTCCGGGCATGGCCGGTGCTGGTGCTTGGTCTCTCCTTGGAGGCCCGGGTCTGCGAAATCTAACTAATTGTGGAATGGAGAACCAAGAGCGCGAGGCTCTTTAACCCAGGCCCATGGGTGATAACAATCAGGAGAGGGACTTAAGTGTGGGTCCCCGGGCACGGCCGGTGCTGGTGCTTGGTCTCTCTGTGGAGGCCCGGTTCAGTGAAATGTGACTAAGAAAGAGATCTAAACACAGGAAACTGATACACATGTGTTTCCTTTGATTCCTTTGGAGATAACCATAGGACATATGGGTAAGAACGGGAACCAAGGATCCTTTGGAGATAAGCATAGGAGTGTTTCCTTTAAAGAGGATCATAGGAATGTTTCCTTTTGAATTACTCAGAGAGAGACCCAAATATTGCACTTCCGTAACCCCTAGTGTGGGACATTTCTAGGCATTTTGCTGTAATGTAAAGTGCCTACAAGTGTCCCATGTATTGTATTACCCTAACACCAAAGGTGTCGGACATTTCCAGGCATTTTTGTTGTAATGTAAAGTGCCTAGAAGTGTCCCAAGTATTGTATCTTTCCCTAACACAAAGAGTGAGACATTTCTAGGCATTTTCAGCACTCAGGACGGGGGCCTAAGTGTGGGTCCCCGGGCACAGCCGGTGCTGGTGCTGGGTCTCTCCATGGAGGCCTGGGTCAGCGAAATCGGACTAAGTGTGGAATGGAGAACCAAGGGCGCGAGGCTCTTTAACCAAGGCCCATGGGTGATAAAACTCAGGACGGGGGCTTAAGTGTGGGTCTCAGGGCACGGCCGGTGCTGGTGCTTGGTCTCTCCTTGGAGGCCCGGGTCAGTGAAATGTGACTAAGAAAGAGATCTAAACACAGGAAACTGATATACATATGTTTCTTTTGATTCCTTTGGAGATAACCATAGGCAACATGGGTAAGAACAGGAAACAAGGATCCTTTGGAGATAAGCATAGGAGTGTTTCCTTTAAAGAGGATCATAGGAATGTTTCCTTTTGAATTACTCAGAGAGAGACCCAAATATTGCGCTTCCTTAACCCCTAGTGTTGGACATTTCTAGGCATTTTGCTGTAATGTAAAGTGCCTACAAGTGTCCCATGTATTGTATTACCCTAACACCAAAGGTGTGGGACATTTCCAGGCATTTTGCCTCAATGATAAGTGCCTAGAAGCGTCCGGCTCATTCTGATTGATAGGGACATTTCTAGGCATTTTTGCAATAATATAAAGCGCCTACAAATGTCCCATGTATTGTATTTTTCCCTGACACAAAGAGTGGAACATTTCTAGGCATTTTCAGCACTCAGGGTGTTGGCTTTAGAGTGGGTCCCCGGGCTCAGCAATATTTGGAGGTTTTTTCTCCCATGTTTTGTATTTTTCCCCATGAAAAAGTGTGGGACATTTCTAGGCATTTTTGCTATAATGTAAAGCGCCTAGAAGTGTCCCAAGTATTGTATCTTTCCCTAACACAAAGAGTGAGACATTTCTAGGCATTTTCAGCACTCAGGACGGGGGCCTAAGTGTGGGTCCCCGGGAACGGCCGGTGCTGGTGCTGGGTCTCTCCATGGAGGCCTGGGTCAGCGAAATCGGACTAAGTGTGGAATGGAGAACCAAAGGCGCGAGGCTCTTTAACCAAGGCCCATGGGTGATAACATTCAGGACGGGGGCTTAAGTGTGGGTCTCTGGGCACAGCCGGTGCTGGTGCTGGGTCTCTCCATGGAGGCCTGGGTCAGCGAAATCGGACTAAGTGTGGAATGGAGAACCAAGGGCGCGAGGCTCTTTAACCAAGGCCCATGGGTGATAACACTCAGGACGGGGGCTTAAGTGTGGGTCTCAGGGCACGGCAGGTGCTGGTACTGGGTCTCTTAATGTATGCCCGGGTCAGCGAAAAGTGACTAAGTGTGGAATGGAAGACCAAGGGCGCGAGGCTCTTTAACCCAGGCCCATGGGTGATAACATTCAGGACGGGGGCTTAAGTGTGGGTCTCCGGGCACAGCCAGTGCTGGTGCTGGGTCTCTCCATGGAGGCCTGGGTCAGCGAAATCGGACTAAGTGTGGAATGGAGAACCAAGGGCGCGAGGCTCTTTAACCCAGGCCCATGGGTGATAACACTCAGGACGGAGGCTTAAGTGTGGGTCTCAAGGCACGGCCGGTGCTGGTACTGGGTCTCTTAATGTATGCCCGGGTCAGCGAAAAGTGACTAAGTGTGGAATGGAAGACCAAGGGCGCGAGGCTCTTTAACCCAGGCCCATGGGTGATAACATTCAGGACGGGGGCTTAAGTGTGGGTCTCCGGGAACAGCCAGTGCTGGTGCTGGGTCTCTCCATGGAGGCCTGGGTCAGCGAAATCGGACTAAGTGTGGAATGGAGAACAAAGGGCGCGAGGCTCTTTAACCAAGGCCCATGGGTGTTAACACTCAGGACGGGGGTTTAAGTGTGGGTCTCAGGGCACGGCCGGTGCTGGTGCTTGGTCTCTCCTTGGAGAACCGGGTCAGCGAAATCTGATTAAGTGTGGAATGGAGAACCTAGAGCACGAGGCTCTTTAACCAAGGCCCATGGGTGATAACACTTAGGACGGGGACTTACGTGTGGGTCTCCGGGCATGGCCGGTGCTGGTGCTTGGTCTCTCCTTGGAGACCTGGGTCAGCGAAATCTGACTAAGTGTGGAATGGAGAACCAAGGGAGCGAGGCTCTTTAACCCAGGCCCATGGGTGATAACACTCAGGACGGGGGCTTAAGTGTGGGTCTCAGGGCACGGCCGGTGCTGGTGCCTGGTCTCTCCTTGGAGGCCCGGGTCAGCGAAATCGGACTAAGTGTGGAATGGAGAACCAAGGGCGCGAGGCTCTTTAACCAAGGCCCATGGGTGATAACACTCAGGACGGGGGCTTAAGTGTGGGTCTCAGGGCACGGCCGGTGCTGGTGCTTGGTCTCTCCTTGGAGGCCCGGGTCAGCGAAATCTGAATAAGTGTGGAATGGAGAACCAAGAGCACGAGGCTCTTAAACCAGGCCCATGGTTGATAACACTCAGGACGGGGGCTTAAGTGTGGGTCTCCGGGCATGGCCGGTGCTGGTGCTTGGTCTCTCCTTGGAGGCCCGGGTCAGCGAAATCTAACTAAGTGTGGAATGGAGAACCAAGAGCGCGAGGCTCTTTAACCCAGGCCCATGGGTGATAACACTCAGGAGAGGGACTTAAGTGTGGGTCCCCGGGCACGGCCGGTGCTGGTGCTTGGTCTCTCTGTGGAGGCCCGGTTCAGTGAAATGTGACTAAGAAAGAGATCTAAACACAGGAAACTGATACACATGTGTTTCCTTTGATTCCTTTGGAGATAACCATAGGACATATGGGTAAGAACGGGAACCAAGGATCCTTTGGAGATAAGCATAGGAGTGTTTCCTTTAAAGAGGATCATAGGAATGTTTCCTTTTGAATTACTCAGAGAGAGACCCAAATATTGCACTTCCGTAACCCCTAGTGTGGGACATTTCTAGGCATTTTGCTGTAATGTAAAGTGCCTACAAGTGTCCCATGTATTGTATTACCCTAACACCAAAGGTGTCGGACATTTCCAGGCATTTTTGCTGTAATGTAAAGTGCCTAGAAGTGTCCCAAGTATTGTATCTTTCCCTAACACAAAGAGTGAGACATTTCTAGGCATTTTCAGCACTCAGGACGGGGGCCTAAGTGTGGGTCCCCGGGCACAGCCGGTGCTGGTGCTGGGTCTCTCCATGGAGGCCTGGGTCAGCGAAATCGGACTAAGTGTGGAATGGAGAACCAAGGGCGCGAGGCTCTTTAACCAAGGCCCTTGGGTGATAACACTCAGGACGGGGTCTTAAGTGTGGGTCTCAGGGCACGGCCGGTGCTGGTGCTTGGTCTCTCCTTGGAGGCCCGGGTCAGCGAAATCTGAATAAGTGTGGAATGGAGAACCAAGAGCACGAGGCTCTTAAACCAGGCCCATGGGTGATAACACTCAGGACGGGGGCTTAAGTGTGGGTCTCAGGGCACGGCCGGTGCTGGTGCTTGGTCTCTCCTTGGAGGCCCGGGTCAGCGAAATCTGAATAAGTGTGGAATGGAGAACCAAGAGCACGAGGCTCTTAAACCAGGCCCATGGGTGATAACACTCAGGACGGGGGCTTAAGTGTGGGTCTCAGGGCACGGCCGGTGCTGGTGCTTGGTCTCTCCTTGGAGGCCCGGGTCAGCGAAATCTGAATAAGTGTGGAATGGAGAACCAAGAGCACGAGGCTCTTAAACCAGGCCCATTGTTGATAACACTCAGGACGGGGGCTTAAGTGTGGGTCTCCGGGCATGGCCGGTGCTGGTGCTTGGTCTCTCCTTGGAGGCCCGGGTCTGCGAAATCTAACTAATTGTGGAATGGAGAACCAAGAGCGCGAGGCTCTTTAACCCAGGCCCATGGGTGATAACAATCAGGAGAGGGACTTAAGTGTGGGTCCCCGGGCACGGCCGGTGCTGGTGCTTGGTCTCTCTGTGGAGGCCCGGTTCAGTGAAATGTGACTAAGAAAGAGATCTAAACACAGGAAACTGATACACATGTGTTTCCTTTGATTCCTTTGGAGATAACCATAGGACATATGGGTAAGAACGGGAACCAAGGATCCTTTGGAGATAAGCATAGGAGTGTTTCCTTTAAAGAGGATCATAGGAATGTTTCCTTTTGAATTACTCAGAGAGAGACCCAAATATTGCACTTCCGTAACCCCTAGTGTGGGACATTTCTAGGCATTTTGCTGTAATGTAAAGTGCCTACAAGTGTCCCATGTATTGTATTACCCTAACACCAAAGGTGTCGGACATTTCCAGGCATTTTTGTTGTAATGTAAAGTGCCTAGAAGTGTCCCAAGTATTGTATCTTTCCCTAACACAAAGAGTGAGACATTTCTAGGCATTTTCAGCACTCAGGACGGGGGCCTAAGTGTGGGTCCCCGGGCACAGCCGGTGCTGGTGCTGGGTCTCTCCATGGAGGCCTGGGTCAGCGAAATCGGACTAAGTGTGGAATGGAGAACCAAGGGCGCGAGGCTCTTTAACCAAGGCCCATGGGTGATAAAACTCAGGACGGGGGCTTAAGTGTGGGTCTCAGGGCACGGCCGGTGCTGGTGCTTGGTCTCTCCTTGGAGGCCCGGGTCAGCGAAATCTGAATAAGTGTGGAATTGAGAACCAAGAGCACGAGGCTCTTAAACCAGGCCCATGGGTGATAACACTCAGGACGGGGGCTTAAGTGTGGGTCCCCGGGCACGGCCGGTGCTGGTGCTTGGTCACTCCTTGGTGGCCAGGGTCAGTGAAATGTGACTAAGAAAGAGATCTAAACACAGGAAACTGATATACATATGTTTCCTTTGATTCCTTTGGAGATAACCATAGGCAACATGGGTAAGAACAGGAAACAAGGATCCTTTGGAGATAAGCATAGGAGTGTTTCCTTTAAAGAGGATCATAGGAATATTTTCTTTTGAATTACTCAGAGAGAGACCCAAATATTGCGCTTCCTTAACCCCTAGTGTTGGACATTTCTAGGCATTTTGCTGTAATGTAAAGTGCCTACAAGTGTCCCATGTATTGTATTACCCTAACACCAAAGGTGTGGGACATTTCCAGGCATTTTGCCTCAATGATAAGTGCCTAGAAGCGTCCGGCTCATTCTGATTGATAGGGACATTTCTAGGCATTTTTGCAATAATATAAAGCGCCTACAAATGTCCCATGTATTGTATTTTTCCCTGACACAAAGAGTGGAACATTTCTAGGCATTTTCAGCACTCAGGGTGTTGGCTTTAGAGTGGGTCCCCGGGCTCAGCAATATTTGGAGGTTTTTTCTCCCATGTTTTGTATTTTTCCCCATGAAAAAGTGTGGGACATTTCTAGGCATTTTTGCTATAATGTAAAGCGCCTAGAAGTGTCCCAAGTATTGTATCTTTCCCTAACACAAAGAGTGAGACATTTCTAGGCATTTTCAGCACTCAGGACGGGGGCCTAAGTGTGGGTCCCCGGGAACGGCCGGTGCTGGTGCTGGGTCTCTCCATGGAGGCCTGGGTCAGCGAAATCGGACTAAGTGTGGAATGGAGAACCAAAGGCGCGAGGCTCTTTAACCAAGGCCCATGGGTGATAACATTCAGGACGGGGGCTTAAGTGTGGGTCTCTGGGCACAGCCGGTGCTGGTGCTGGGTCTCTCCATGGAGGCCTGGGTCAGCGAAATCGGACTAAGTGTGGAATGGAGAACCAAGGGCGCGAGGCTCTTTAACCAAGGCCCATGGGTGATAACACTCAGGACGGGGGCTTAAGTGTGGGTCTCAGGGCACGGCCGGTGCTGGTACTGGGTCTCTTAATGTATGCCCGGGTCAGCGAAAAGTGACTAAGTGTGGAATGGAAGACCAAGGGCGCGAGGCTCTTTAACCCAGGCCCATGGGTGATAACATTCAGGACGGGGGCTTAAGTGTGGGTCTCCGGGCACAGCCAGTGCTGGTGCTGGGTCTCTCCATGGAGGCCTGGGTCAGCGAAATCGGACTAAGTGTGGAATGGAGAACCAAGGGCGCGAGGCTCTTTAACCCAGGCCCATGGGTGATAACACTCAGGACGGAGGCTTAAGTGTGGGTCTCAAGGCACGGCCGGTGCTGGTACTGGGTCTCTTAATGTATGCCCGGGTCAGCGAAAAGTGACTAAGTGTGGAATGGAAGACCAAGGGCGCGAGGCTCTTTAACCCAGGCCCATGGGTGATAACATTCAGGACGGGGGCTTAAGTGTGGGTCTCCGGGAACAGCCAGTGCTGGTGCTGGGTCTCTCCATGGAGGCCTGGGTCAGCGAAATCGGACTAAGTGTGGAATGGAGAACAAAGGGCGCGAGGCTCTTTAACCAAGGCCCATGGGTGTTAACACTCAGGACGGGGGTTTAAGTGTGGGTCTCAGGGCACGGCCGGTGCTGGTGCTTGGTCTCTCCTTGGAGAACCGGGTCAGCGAAATCTGATTAAGTGTGGAATGGAGAACCTAGAGCACGAGGCTCTTTAACCAAGGCCCATGGGTGATAACACTTAGGACGGGGACTTACGTGTGGGTCTCCGGGCATGGCCGGTGCTGGTGCTTGGTCTCTCCTTGGAGACCTGGGTCAGCGAAATCTGACTAAGTGTGGAATGGAGAACCAAGGGAGCGAGGCTCTTTAACCCAGGCCCATGGGTGATAACACTCAGGACGGGGGCTTAAGTGTGGGTCTCAGGGCACGGCCGGTGCTGGTGCCTGGTCTCTCCTTGGAGGCCCGGGTCAGCGAAATCGGACTAAGTGTGGAATGGAGAACCAAGGGCGCGAGGCTCTTTAACCAAGGCCCATGGGTGATAACACTCAGGACGGGGGCTTAAGTGTGGGTCTCAGGGCACGGCCGGTGCTGGTGCTTGGTCTCTTCTTGGAGGCCCGGGTCAGCGAAATCTGAATAAGTGTGGAATGGAGAACCAAGAGCACGAGGCTCTTAAACCAGGCCCATGGTTGATAACACTCAGGACGGGGGCTTAAGTGTGGGTCTCCGGGCATGGCCGGTGCTGGTGCTTGGTCTCTCCTTGGAGGCCCGGGTCAGCGAAATCTAACTAAGTGTGGAATGGAGAACCAAGAGCGCGAGGCTCTTTAACCCAGGCCCATGGGTGATAACACTCAGGAGAGGGACTTAAGTGTGGGTCCCCGGGCACGGCCGGTGCTGGTGCTTGGTCTCTCTGTGGAGGCCCGGTTCAGTGAAATGTGACTAAGAAAGAGATCTAAACACAGGAAACTGATACACATGTGTTTCCTTTGATTCCTTTGGAGATAACCATAGGACATATGGGTAAGAACGGGAACCAAGGATCCTTTGGAGATAAGCATAGGAGTGTTTCCTTTAAAGAGGATCATAGGAATGTTTCCTTTTGAATTACTCAGAGAGAGACCCAAATATTGCACTTCCGTAACCCCTAGTGTGGGACATTTCTAGGCATTTTGCTGTAATGTAAAGTGCCTACAAGTGTCCCATGTATTGTATTACCCTAACACCAAAGGTGTCGGACATTTCCAGGCATTTTTGCTGTAATGTAAAGTGCCTAGAAGTGTCCCAAGTATTGTATCTTTCCCTAACACAAAGAGTGAGACATTTCTAGGCATTTTCAGCACTCAGGACGGGGGCCTAAGTGTGGGTCCCCGGGCACAGCCGGTGCTGGTGCTGGGTCTCTCCATGGAGGCCTGGGTCAGCGAAATCGGACTAAGTGTGGAATGGAGAACCAAGGGCGCGAGGCTCTTTAACCAAGGCCCTTGGGTGATAACACTCAGGACGGGGTCTTAAGTGTGGGTCTCAGGGCACGGCCGGTGCTGGTGCTTGGTCTCTCCTTGGAGGCCCGGGTCAGCGAAATCTGAATAAGTGTGGAATGGAGAACCAAGAGCACGAGGCTCTTAAACCAGGCCCATGGGTGATAACACTCAGGACGGGGGCTTAAGTGTGGGTCTCAGGGCACGGCCGGTGCTGGTGCTTGGTCTCTCCTTGGAGGCCCGGGTCAGCGAAATCTGAATAAGTGTGGAATGGAGAACCAAGAGCACGAGGCTCTTAAACCAGGCCCATGGGTGATAACACTCAGGACGGGGGCTTAAGTGTGGGTCTCAGGGCACGGCCGGTGCTGGTGCTTGGTCTCTCCTTGGAGGCCCGGGTCAGCGAAATCGGACTAAGTGTGGAATGGAGAACCAAGGGCGCGAGGCTCTTTAACCAAGGCCCATGGGTGATAACACTCAGGACGGGGGCTTAAGTGTGGGTCTCAGGGCACTGCCGGTGCTGGTGCTTGGTCTCTCCTTGGAGGCCCGGGTCAGCGAAATCTGAATAAGTGTGGAATGGAGAACCAAGAGCACGAGGCTCTTAAACCAGGCCCATGGTTGATAACACTCAGGACGGGGGCTTAAGTGTGGGTCTCCGGGCATGGCCGGTGCTGGTGCTTGGTCTCTCCTTGGAGGCCCGGGTCAGCGAAATCTAACTAATTGTGGAATGGAGAACCAAGAGCGCGAGGCTCTTTAACCCAGGCCCATGGGTGATAACAATCAGGAGAGGGACTTAAGTGTGGGTCCCCGGGCACGGCCGGTGCTGGTGCTTGGTCTCTCTGTGGAGGCCCGGTTCAGTGAAATGTGACTAAGAAAGAGATCTCAACACAGGAAACTGATACACATGTGTTTCCTTTGATTCCTTTGGAGATAACCATAGGACATATGGGTAAGAACGGGAACCAAGGATCCTTTGGAGATAAGCATAGGAGTGTTTCCTTTAAAGAGGATCATAGGAATGTTTCCTTTTGAATTACTCAGAGAGAGACCCAAATATTGCACTTCCGTAACCCCTAGTGTGGGACATTTCTAGGCATTTTGCTGTAATGTAAAGTGCCTACAAGTGTCCCATGTATTGTATTACCCTAACACCAAAGGTGTCGGACATTTCCAGGCATTTTTGTTGTAATGTAAAGTGCCTAGAAGTGTCCCAAGTATTGTATCTTTCCCTAACACAAAGAGTGAGACATTTCTAGGCATTTTCAGCACTCAGGACGGGGGCCTAAGTGTGGGTCCCCGGGCACAGCCGGTGCTGGTGCTGGGTCTCTCCATGGAGGCCTGGGTCAGCGAAATCGGACTAAGTGTGGAATGGAGAACCAAGGGCGCGAGGCTCTTTAACCAAGGCCCATGGGTGATAACACTCAGGACGGGGGCTTAAGTGTGGGTCTCAGGGCACGGCCGGTGCTGGTGCTTGGTCACTCCTTGGTGGCCAGGGTCAGTGAAATGTGACTAAGAAAGAGATCTAAACACAGGAAACTGATATACATATGTTTCCTTTGATTCCTTTGGAGATAACCATAGGCAACATGGGTAAGAACAGGAAACAAGGATCCTTTGGAGATAAGCATAGGAGTGTTTCCTTTAAAGAGGATCATAGGAATGTTTCCTTTTGAATTACTCAGAGAGAGACCCAAATATTGTGCTTCCTTAACCCCTATTGTTGGACATTTCTAGGCATTTTGCTGTAATGTAAAGTGCCTACAAGTGTCCCATGTATTGTATTACCCTAACACCAAAGGTGTGGGACATTTCCAGGCATTTTGCCTCAATGATAAGTGCCTAGAAGCGTCCGGCTCATTCTGATTGGATGGGACATTTCTAGGCATTTTTGTTATAATATAAAGCGCCTACAAATGTCCCATGTATTGTATTTTTCCCTGACACAAAGAGTGGAACATTTCTAGGCATTTTCAGCACTCAGGGTGTTGGCTTTAGAGTGGGTCCCCGGGCTCAGCAATATTTGGAGGTTTTTTCTCCCATGTTTTGTATTTTTCCCCATGAAAAAGTGTGGGACATTTCTAGGCATTTTTGCTATAATGTAAAGCGCCTAGAAGTGTCCCAAGTATTGTATCTTTCCCTAACACAAAGAGTGAGACATTTCTAGACATTTTCAGCACTCAGGACGGGGGCCTAAGTGTGGGTCCCCGGGAACGGCCGGTGCTGGTGCTGGGTCTCTCCATGGAGGCCTGGGTCAGCGAAATCGGACTAAGTGTGGAATGGAGAACCAAAGGCGCGAGGCTCTTTAACCAAGGCCCATGGGTGATAACATTCAGGACGGGGGCTTAAGTGTGGGTCTCTGGGCACAGCCGGTGCTGGTGCTGGGTCTCTCCATGGAGGCCTGGGTCAGCGAAATCGGACTAAGTGTGGAATGGAGAACCAAGGGCGCGAGGCTTTTTAACCAAGGCCCATGGGTGATAACACTCAGGACGGGGGCTTAAGTGTGGGTCTCAGGGCACGGCCGGTGCTGGTACTGGGTCTCTTAATGTATGCCCGGGTCAGCGAAAAGTGACTAAGTGTGGAATGGAAGACCAAGGGCGCGAGGCTCTTTAACCCAGGCCCGTGGGTGATAACATTCAGGACGGGGGCTTAAGTGTGGGTCTCCGGGCACAGCCAGTGCTGGTGCTGGGTCTCTCCATGGAGGCCTGGGTCAGCGAAATCGGACTAAGTGTGGAATGGAGAACCAAGGGCGCGAGGCTCTTTAACCAAGGCCCATGGGTGATAACACTCAGGACGTGGGCTTAAGTGTGGGTCTCCGGGCATGGCCGGTGCTGGTGCTTGGTCTCTCCTTGGAGGCCCGGGTCAGCGAAATCTGACTAAGTGTGGAATGGAGAACCAAGAGAACGAGGCTCTTTAACCCAGGCCCATGGGTGATAACACTCAGGACGGGGGCTTAAGTGTGGGTCCCCGGGCATGGCCGGTGCTGGTGCTTGGTCACTCCTTGGTGGCCAGGGTCAGTGAAATCGGACTAAGTGTGGAATGGAGAACAAAGGGCGCGAGGCTCTTTAACCAAGGCCCATGGGTGTTAACACTCAGGACGGGGGTTTAAGTGTGGGTCTCAGGGCACGGCCGGTGCTGGTGCTTGGTCTCTCCTTGGAGGCCCGGGTCAGCGAAATCGGACTAAGTGTGGAATGGAGAACCAAGGGCGCGAGGCTCTTTAACCAAGGCCCATGGGTGATAACACTCAGGACGGGGGCTTAAGTGTGGGTCTCAGGGCACTGCCGGTGCTGGTGCTTGGTCTCTCCTTGGAGGCCCGGGTCAGCGAAATCTGAATAAGTGTGGAATGGAGAACCAAGAGCACGAGGCTCTTAAACCAGGCCCATGGGTGATAACACTTAGGACGGGGACTTACGTGTGGGTCTCCGGGCATGGCCGGTGCTGGTGCTTGGTCTCTCCTTGGAGACCTGGGTCAGCGAAATCTGACTAAGTGTGGAATGGAGAACCAAGGGAGCGAGGCTCTTTAACCCAGGCCCATGGGTGATAACACTCAGGACGGGGGCTTAAGTGTGGGTCTCAGGGCACGGCCGGTGCTGGTGCTTGGTCTCTCCTTGGAGGCCCGGGTCAGCGAAATCTGAATAAGTGTGGAATGGAGAACCAAGAGCACGAGGCTCTTAAACCAGGCCCATTGTTGATAACACTCAGGACGGGGGCTTAAGTGTGGGTCTCCGGGCATGGCCGGTGCTGGTGCTTGGTCTCTCCTTGGAGGCCCGGGTCTGCGAAATCTAACTAATTGTGGAATGGAGAACCAAGAGCGCGAGGCTCTTTAACCCAGGCCCATGGGTGATAACAATCAGGAGAGGGACTTAAGTGTGGGTCCCCGGGCACGGCCGGTGCTGGTGCTTGGTCTCTCTGTGGAGGCCCGGTTCAGTGAAATGTGACTAAGAAAGAGATCTAAACACAGGAAACTGATACACATGTGTTTCCTTTGATTCCTTTGGAGATAACCATAGGACATATGGGTAAGAACGGGAACCAAGGATCCTTTGGAGATAAGCATAGGAGTGTTTCCTTTAAAGAGGATCATAGGAATGTTTCCTTTTGAATTACTCAGAGAGAGACCCAAATATTGCACTTCCGTAACCCCTAGTGTGGGACATTTCTAGGCATTTTGCTGTAATGTAAAGTGCCTACAAGTGTCCCATGTATTGTATTACCCTAACACCAAAGGTGTCGGACATTTCCAGGCATTTTTGTTGTAATGTAAAGTGCCTAGAAGTGTCCCAAGTATTGTATCTTTCCCTAACACAAAGAGTGAGACATTTCTAGGCATTTTCAGCACTCAGGACGGGGGCCTAAGTGTGGGTCCCCGGGCACAGCCGGTGCTGGTGCTGGGTCTCTCCATGGAGGCCTGGGTCAGCGAAATCGGACTAAGTGTGGAATGGAGAACCAAGGGCGCGAGGCTCTTTAACCAAGGCCCATGGGTGATAAAACTCAGGACGGGGGCTTAAGTGTGGGTCTCAGGGCACGGCCGGTGCTGGTGCTTGGTCTCTCCTTGGAGGCCCGGGTCAGCGAAATCTGAATAAGTGTGGAATTGAGAACCAAGAGCACGAGGCTCTTAAACCAGGCCCATGGGTGATAACACTCAGGACGGGGGCTTAAGTGTGGGTCCCCGGGCACGGCCGGTGCTGGTGCTTGGTCACTCCTTGGTGGCCAGGGTCAGTGAAATGTGACTAAGAAAGAGATCTAAACACAGGAAACTGATATACATATGTTTCCTTTGATTCCTTTGGAGATAACCATAGGCAACATGGGTAAGAACAGGAAACAAGGATCCTTTGGAGATAAGCATAGGAGTGTTTCCTTTAAAGAGGATCATAGGAATATTTTCTTTTGAATTACTCAGAGAGAGACCCAAATATTGCGCTTCCTTAACCCCTAGTGTTGGACATTTCTAGGCATTTTGCTGTAATGTAAAGTGCCTACAAGTGTCCCATGTATTGTATTACCCTAACACCAAAGGTGTGGGACATTTCCAGGCATTTTGCCTCAATGATAAGTGCCTAGAAGCGTCCGGCTCATTCTGATTGATAGGGACATTTCTAGGCATTTTTGCAATAATATAAAGCGCCTACAAATGTCCCATGTATTGTATTTTTCCCTGACACAAAGAGTGGAACATTTCTAGGCATTTTCAGCACTCAGGGTGTTGGCTTTAGAGTGGGTCCCCGGGCTCAGCAATATTTGGAGGTTTTTTCTCCCATGTTTTGTATTTTTCCCCATGAAAAAGTGTGGGACATTTCTAGGCATTTTTGCTATAATGTAAAGCGCCTAGAAGTGTCCCAAGTATTGTATCTTTCCCTAACACAAAGAGTGAGACATTTCTAGGCATTTTCAGCACTCAGGACGGGGGCCTAAGTGTGGGTCCCCGGGAACGGCCGGTGCTGGTGCTGGGTCTCTCCATGGAGGCCTGGGTCAGCGAAATCGGACTAAGTGTGGAATGGAGAACCAAAGGCGCGAGGCTCTTTAACCAAGGCCCATGGGTGATAACATTCAGGACGGGGGCTTAAGTGTGGGTCTCTGGGCACAGCCGGTGCTGGTGCTGGGTCTCTCCATGGAGGCCTGGGTCAGCGAAATCGGACTAAGTGTGGAATGGAGAACCAAGGGCGCGAGGCTCTTTAACCAAGGCCCATGGGTGATAACACTCAGGACGGGGGCTTAAGTGTGGGTCTCAGGGCACGGCCGGTGCTGGTACTGGGTCTCTTAATGTATGCCCGGGTCAGCGAAAAGTGACTAAGTGTGGAATGGAAGACCAAGGGCGCGAGGCTCTTTAACCCAGGCCCATGGGTGATAACATTCAGGACGGGGGCTTAAGTGTGGGTCTCCGGGCACAGCCAGTGCTGGTGCTGGGTCTCTCCATGGAGGCCTGGGTCAGCGAAATCGGACTAAGTGTGGAATGGAGAACCAAGGGCGCGAGGCTCTTTAACCCAGGCCCATGGGTGATAACACTCAGGACGGAGGCTTAAGTGTGGGTCTCAAGGCACGGCCGGTGCTGGTACTGGGTCTCTTAATGTATGCCCGGGTCAGCGAAAAGTGACTAAGTGTGGAATGGAAGACCAAGGGCGCGAGGCTCTTTAACCCAGGCCCATGGGTGATAACATTCAGGACGGGGGCTTAAGTGTGGGTCTCCGGGAACAGCCAGTGCTGGTGCTGGGTCTCTCCATGGAGGCCTGGGTCAGCGAAATCGGACTAAGTGTGGAATGGAGAACAAAGGGCGCGAGGCTCTTTAACCAAGGCCCATGGGTGTTAACACTCAGGACGGGGGTTTAAGTGTGGGTCTCAGGGCACGGCCGGTGCTGGTGCTTGGTCTCTCCTTGGAGAACCGGGTCAGCGAAATCTGATTAAGTGTGGAATGGAGAACCTAGAGCACGAGGCTCTTTAACCAAGGCCCATGGGTGATAACACTTAGGACGGGGACTTACGTGTGGGTCTCCGGGCATGGCCGGTGCTGGTGCTTGGTCTCTCCTTGGAGACCTGGGTCAGCGAAATCTGACTAAGTGTGGAATGGAGAACCAAGGGAGCGAGGCTCTTTAACCCAGGCCCATGGGTGATAACACTCAGGACGGGGGCTTAAGTGTGGGTCTCAGGGCACGGCCGGTGCTGGTGCCTGGTCTCTCCTTGGAGGCCCGGGTCAGCGAAATCGGACTAAGTGTGGAATGGAGAACCAAGGGCGCGAGGCTCTTTAACCAAGGCCCATGGGTGATAACACTCAGGACGGGGGCTTAAGTGTGGGTCTCAGGGCACGGCCGGTGCTGGTGCTTGGTCTCTTCTTGGAGGCCCGGGTCAGCGAAATCTGAATAAGTGTGGAATGGAGAACCAAGAGCACGAGGCTCTTAAACCAGGCCCATGGTTGATAACACTCAGGACGGGGGCTTAAGTGTGGGTCTCCGGGCATGGCCGGTGCTGGTGCTTGGTCTCTCCTTGGAGGCCCGGGTCAGCGAAATCTAACTAAGTGTGGAATGGAGAACCAAGAGCGCGAGGCTCTTTAACCCAGGCCCATGGGTGATAACACTCAGGAGAGGGACTTAAGTGTGGGTCCCCGGGCACGGCCGGTGCTGGTGCTTGGTCTCTCTGTGGAGGCCCGGTTCAGTGAAATGTGACTAAGAAAGAGATCTAAACACAGGAAACTGATACACATGTGTTTCCTTTGATTCCTTTGGAGATAACCATAGGACATATGGGTAAGAACGGGAACCAAGGATCCTTTGGAGATAAGCATAGGAGTGTTTCCTTTAAAGAGGATCATAGGAATGTTTCCTTTTGAATTACTCAGAGAGAGACCCAAATATTGCACTTCCGTAACCCCTAGTGTGGGACATTTCTAGGCATTTTGCTGTAATGTAAAGTGCCTACAAGTGTCCCATGTATTGTATTACCCTAACACCAAAGGTGTCGGACATTTCCAGGCATTTTTGCTGTAATGTAAAGTGCCTAGAAGTGTCCCAAGTATTGTATCTTTCCCTAACACAAAGAGTGAGACATTTCTAGGCATTTTCAGCACTCAGGACGGGGGCCTAAGTGTGGGTCCCCGGGCACAGCCGGTGCTGGTGCTGGGTCTCTCCATGGAGGCCTGGGTCAGCGAAATCGGACTAAGTGTGGAATGGAGAACCAAGGGCGCGAGGCTCTTTAACCAAGGCCCTTGGGTGATAACACTCAGGACGGGGTCTTAAGTGTGGGTCTCAGGGCACGGCCGGTGCTGGTGCTTGGTCTCTCCTTGGAGGCCCGGGTCAGCGAAATCTGAATAAGTGTGGAATGGAGAACCAAGAGCACGAGGCTCTTAAACCAGGCCCATGGGTGATAACACTCAGGACGGGGGCTTAAGTGTGGGTCTCAGGGCACGGCCGGTGCTGGTGCTTGGTCTCTCCTTGGAGGCCCGGGTCAGCGAAATCTGAATAAGTGTGGAATGGAGAACCAAGAGCACGAGGCTCTTAAACCAGGCCCATGGGTGATAACACTCAGGACGGGGGCTTAAGTGTGGGTCTCAGGGCACGGCCGGTGCTGGTGCTTGGTCTCTCCTTGGAGGCCCGGGTCAGCGAAATCGGACTAAGTGTGGAATGGAGAACCAAGGGCGCGAGGCTCTTTAACCAAGGCCCATGGGTGATAACACTCAGGACGGGGGCTTAAGTGTGGGTCTCAGGGCACTGCCGGTGCTGGTGCTTGGTCTCTCCTTGGAGGCCCGGGTCAGCGAAATCTGAATAAGTGTGGAATGGAGAACCAAGAGCACGAGGCTCTTAAACCAGGCCCATGGTTGATAACACTCAGGACGGGGGCTTAAGTGTGGGTCTCCGGGCATGGCCGGTGCTGGTGCTTGGTCTCTCCTTGGAGGCCCGGGTCAGCGAAATCTAACTAATTGTGGAATGGAGAACCAAGAGCGCGAGGCTCTTTAACCCAGGCCCATGGGTGATAACAATCAGGAGAGGGACTTAAGTGTGGGTCCCCGGGCACGGCCGGTGCTGGTGCTTGGTCTCTCTGTGGAGGCCCGGTTCAGTGAAATGTGACTAAGAAAGAGATCTCAACACAGGAAACTGATACACATGTGTTTCCTTTGATTCCTTTGGAGATAACCATAGGACATATGGGTAAGAACGGGAACCAAGGATCCTTTGGAGATAAGCATAGGAGTGTTTCCTTTAAAGAGGATCATAGGAATGTTTCCTTTTGAATTACTCAGAGAGAGACCCAAATATTGCACTTCCGTAACCCCTAGTGTGGGACATTTCTAGGCATTTTGCTGTAATGTAAAGTGCCTACAAGTGTCCCATGTATTGTATTACCCTAACACCAAAGGTGTCGGACATTTCCAGGCATTTTTGTTGTAATGTAAAGTGCCTAGAAGTGTCCCAAGTATTGTATCTTTCCCTAACACAAAGAGTGAGACATTTCTAGGCATTTTCAGCACTCAGGACGGGGGCCTAAGTGTGGGTCCCCGGGCACAGCCGGTGCTGGTGCTGGGTCTCTCCATGGAGGCCTGGGTCAGCGAAATCGGACTAAGTGTGGAATGGAGAACCAAGGGCGCGAGGCTCTTTAACCAAGGCCCATGGGTGATAACACTCAGGACGGGGGCTTAAGTGTGGGTCTCAGGGCACGGCCGGTGCTGGTGCTTGGTCACTCCTTGGTGGCCAGGGTCAGTGAAATGTGACTAAGAAAGAGATCTAAACACAGGAAACTGATATACATATGTTTCCTTTGATTCCTTTGGAGATAACCATAGGCAACATGGGTAAGAACAGGAAACAAGGATCCTTTGGAGATAAGCATAGGAGTGTTTCCTTTAAAGAGGATCATAGGAATGTTTCCTTTTGAATTACTCAGAGAGAGACCCAAATATTGCGCTTCCTTAACCCCTATTGTTGGACATTTCTAGGCATTTTGCTGTAATGTAAAGTGCCTACAAGTGTCCCATGTATTGTATTACCCTAACACCAAAGGTGTGGGACATTTCCAGGCATTTTGCCTCAATGATAAGTGCCTAGAAGCGTCCGGCTCATTCTGATTGGATGGGACATTTCTAGGCATTTTTGTTATAATATAAAGCGCCTACAAATGTCCCATGTATTGTATTTTTCCCTGACACAAAGAGTGGAACATTTCTAGGCATTTTCAGCACTCAGGGTGTTGGCTTTAGAGTGGGTCCCCGGGCTCAGCAATATTTGGAGGTTTTTTCTCCCATGTTTTGTATTTTTCCCCATGAAAAAGTGTGGGACATTTCTAGGCATTTTTGCTATAATGTAAAGCGCCTAGAAGTGTCCCAAGTATTGTATCTTTCCCTAACACAAAGAGTGAGACATTTCTAGACATTTTCAGCACTCAGGACGGGGGCCTAAGTGTGGGTCCCCGGGAACGGCCGGTGCTGGTGCTGGGTCTCTCCATGGAGGCCTGGGTCAGCGAAATCGGACTAAGTGTGGAATGGAGAACCAAAGGCGCGAGGCTCTTTAACCAAGGCCCATGGGTGATAACATTCAGGACGGGGGCTTAAGTGTGGGTCTCTGGGCACAGCCGGTGCTGGTGCTGGGTCTCTCCATGGAGGCCTGGGTCAGCGAAATCGGACTAAGTGTGGAATGGAGAACCAAGGGCGCGAGGCTTTTTAACCAAGGCCCATGGGTGATAACACTCAGGACGGGGGCTTAAGTGTGGGTCTCAGGGCACGGCCGGTGCTGGTACTGGGTCTCTTAATGTATGCCCGGGTCAGCGAAAAGTGACTAAGTGTGGAATGGAAGACCAAGGGCGCGAGGCTCTTTAACCCAGGCCCGTGGGTGATAACATTCAGGACGGGGGCTTAAGTGTGGGTCTCCGGGCACAGCCAGTGCTGGTGCTGGGTCTCTCCATGGAGGCCTGGGTCAGCGAAATCGGACTAAGTGTGGAATGGAGAACCAAGGGCGCGAGGCTCTTTAACCAAGGCCCATGGGTGATAACACTCAGGACGTGGGCTTAAGTGTGGGTCTCCGGGCATGGCCGGTGCTGGTGCTTGGTCTCTCCTTGGAGGCCCGGGTCAGCGAAATCTGACTAAGTGTGGAATGGAGAACCAAGAGAACGAGGCTCTTTAACCCAGGCCCATGGGTGATAACACTCAGGACGGGGGCTTAAGTGTGGGTCCCCGGGCATGGCCGGTGCTGGTGCTTGGTCACTCCTTGGTGGCCAGGGTCAGTGAAATCGGACTAAGTGTGGAATGGAGAACAAAGGGCGCGAGGCTCTTTAACCAAGGCCCATGGGTGTTAACACTCAGGACGGGGGTTTAAGTGTGGGTCTCAGGGCACGGCCGGTGCTGGTGCTTGGTCTCTCCTTGGAGGCCCGGGTCAGCGAAATCGGACTAAGTGTGGAATGGAGAACCAAGGGCGCGAGGCTCTTTAACCAAGGCCCATGGGTGATAACACTCAGGACGGGGGCTTAAGTGTGGGTCTCAGGGCACTGCCGGTGCTGGTGCTTGGTCTCTCCTTGGAGGCCCGGGTCAGCGAAATCTGAATAAGTGTGGAATGGAGAACCAAGAGCACGAGGCTCTTAAACCAGGCCCATGGGTGATAACACTTAGGACGGGGACTTACGTGTGGGTCTCCGGGCATGGCCGGTGCTGGTGCTTGGTCTCTCCTTGGAGACCTGGGTCAGCGAAATCTGACTAAGTGTGGAATGGAGAACCAAGGGAGCGAGGCTCTTTAACCCAGGCCCATGGGTGATAACACTCAGGACGGGGGCTTAAGTGTGGGTCTCAGGGCACGGCCGGTGCTGGTGCCTGGTCTCTCCTTGGAGGCCCGGGTCAGCGAAATCGGACTAAGTGTGGAATGGAGAACCAAGGGCGCGAGGCTCTTTAACCAAGGCCCATGGGTGATAACACTCAGGACGGGGGCTTAAGTGTGGGTCTCAGGGCACGGCCGGTTCTGGTGCTTGGTCTCTCCTTGGAGGCCCGGGTCAGCGAAATCTGAATAAGTGTGGAATGGAGAACCAAGAGCACGAGGCTCTTAAACCAGGCCCATGGTTGATAACACTCAGGACGGGGGCTTAAGTGTGGGTCTCCGGGCATGGCCGGTGCTGGTGCTTGGTCTCTCCTTGGAGGCCCGGGTCAGCGAAATCTAACTAAGTGTGGAATGGAGAACCAAGAGCGCGAGGCTCTTTAACCCAGGCCCATGGGTGATAACACTCAGGAGAGGGACTTAAGTGTGGGTCCCCGGGCACGGCCGGTGCTGGTGCTTGGTCTCTCTGTGGAGGCCCGGTTCAGTGAAATGTGACTAAGAAAGAGATCTAAACACAGGAAACTGATACACATGTGTTTCCTTTGATTCCTTTGGAGATAACCATAGGACATATGGGTAAGAACGGGAACCAAGGATCCTTTGGAGATAAGCATAGGAGTGTTTCCTTTAAAGAGGATCATAGGAATGTTTCCTTTTGAATTACTCAGAGAGAGACCCACATATTGCACTTCCGTAACCCCTAGTGTGGGACATTTCTAGGCATTTTGCTGTAATGTAAAGTGCCTACAAGTGTCCCATGTATTGTATTACCCTAACACCAAAGGTGTCGGACATTTCCAGGCATTTTTGCTGTAATGTAAAGTGCCTAGAAGTGTCCCAAGTATTGTATCTTTCCCTAACACAAAGAGTGAGACATTTCTAGGCATTTTCAGCACTCAGGACGGGGGCCTAAGTGTGGGTCCCCGGGCACAGCCGGTGCTGGTGCTGGGTCTCTCCATGGAGGCCTGGGTCAGCGAAATCGGACTAAGTGTGGAATGGAGAACCAAGGGCGCGAGGCTCTTTAACCAAGGCCCTTGGGTGATAACACTCAGGACGGGGTCTTAAGTGTGGGTCTCAGGGCACGGCCGGTGCTGGTGCTTGGTCTCTCCTTGGAGGCCCGGGTCAGCGAAATCTGAATAAGTGTGGAATGGAGAACCAAGAGCACGAGGCTCTTAAACCAGGCCCATGGGTGATAACACTCAGGACGGGGGCTTAAGTGTGGGTCTCAGGGCACTGCCGGTGCTGGTGCTTGGTCTCTCCTTGGAGGCCCGGGTCAGCGAAATCTGAATAAGTGTGGAATGGAGAACCAAGAGCACGAGGCTCTTAAACCAGGCCCATGGTTGATAACACTCAGGATGGGGGCTTAAGTGTGGGTCTCCGGGCATGGCCGGTGCTGGTGCTTGGTCTCTCCTTGGAGGCCCGGGTCAGCGAAATCTAACTAATTGTGGAATGGAGAACCAAGAGCGCGAGGCTCTTTAACCCAGGCCCATGGGTGATAACAATCAGGAGAGGGACTTAAGTGTGGGTCCCCGGGCATGGCCGGTGCTGGTGCTTGGTCTCTCTGTGGAGGCCCGGTTCAGTGAAATGTGACTAAGAAAGAGATCTAAACACAGGAAACTGATACACATGTGTTTCCTTTGATTCCTTTGGAGATAACCATAGGACATATGGGTAAGAACGGGAACCAAGGATCCTTTGGAGATAAGCATAGGAGTGTTTCCTTTAAAGAGGATCATAGGAATGTTTCCTTTTGAATTACTCAGAGAGAGACCCAAATATTGCACTTCCGTAACCCCTAGTGTGGGACATTTCTAGGCATTTTGCTGTAATGTAAAGTGCCTACAAGTGTCCCATGTATTGTATTACCCTAACACCAAAGGTGTCGGACATTTCCAGGCATTGTTGTTGAAATGTAAAGTGCCTAGAAGTGTCCCAAGTATTGTATCTTTCCCTAACACAAAGAGTGAGACATTTCTAGGCATTTTCAGCACTCAGGACGGGGGCCTAAGTGTGGGTCCCCGGGCACAGCCGGTGCTGGTGCTGGGTCTCTCCATGGAGGCCTGGGTCAGCGAAATCGGACTAAGTGTGGAATGGAGAACCAAGGGCGCGAGGCTCTTTAACCAAGGCCCATGGGTGATAAAACTCAGGACGGGGGCTTAAGTGTGGGTCTCAGGGCACGGCCGGTGCTGGTGCTTGGTCTCTCCTTGGAGGCCCGGGTCAGCGAAATCTGAATAAGTGTGGAATTGAGAACCAAGAGCACGAGGCTCTTAAACCAGGCCCATGGGTGATAACACTCAGGACGGGGGCTTAAGTGTGGGTCCCCGGGCACGGCCGGTGCTGGTGCTTGGTCACTCCTTGGTGGCCAGGGTCAGTGAAATGTGACTAAGAAAGAGATCTAAACACAGGAAACTGATATACATATGTTTCCTTTGATTCCTTTGGAGATAACCATAGGCAACATGGGTAAGAACAGGAAACAAGGATCCTTTGGAGATAAGCATAGGAGTGTTTCCTTTAAAGAGGATCATAGGAATGTTTCCTTTTGAATTACTCAGAGAGAGACCCAAATATTGCGATTCCTTAACCCCTAGTGTTGGACATTTCTAGGCATTTTGCTGTAATGTAAAGTGCCTACAAGTGTCCCATGTATTGTATTACCCTAACACCAAAGGTTTGGGACATTTCCAGGCATTTTGCCTCAATGATAAGTGCCTAGAAGCGTCCGGCTCATTCTGATTGGTTGGGACATTTCTAGGCATTTTTGCTATAATATAAAGCGCCTACAAATGTCCCATGTATTGTATTTTTCCCTGACACAAAGAGTGAGACATTTCTAGGCATTTTCAGCACTCAGGACGGGGGCCTAAGTGTGGGTCCCCGGGAACGGCCGGTGCTGGTGCTGGGTCTCTCCATGGAGGCCTGGGTCAGCGAAATCGGACTAAGTGTGGAATGGAGAACCAAAGGCGCGAGGCTCTTTAACCAAGGCCCATGGGTGATAACATTCAGGACGGGGGCTTAAGTGTGGGTCTCTGGGCACAGCCGGTGCTGGTGCTGGGTCTCTCCATGGAGGCCTGGGTCAGCGAAATCGGACTAAGTGTGGAATGGAGAACCAAGGGCGCGAGGCTCTTTAACCAAGGCCCATGGGTGATAACACTCAGGACGGGGGCTTAAGTGTGGGTCTCAGGGCACGGCCGGTGCTGGTACTGGGTCTCTTAATGTATGCCCGGGTCAGCGAAAAGTGACTAAGTGTGGAATGGAAGACCAAGGGCGCGAGGCTCTTTAACCCAGGCCCATGGGTGATAACATTCAGGACGGGGGCTTAAGTGTGGGTCTCCGGGCACAGCCAGTGCTGGTGCTGGGTCTCTCCATGGAGGCCTGGGTCAGCGAAATCGGACTAAGTGTGGAATGGAGAACCAAGGGCGCGAGGCTCTTTAACCCAGGCCCATGGGTGATAACACTCAGGACGGAGGCTTAAGTGTGGGTCTCAAGGCACGGCCGGTGCTGGTACTGGGTCTCTTAATGTATGCCCGGGTCAGCGAAAAGTGACTAAGTGTGGAATGGAAGACCAAGGGCGCGAGGCTCTTTAACCCAGGCCCATGGGTGATAACATTCAGGACGGGGGCTTAAGTGTGGGTCTCCGGGAACAGCCAGTGCTGGTGCTGGGTCTCTCCATGGAGGCCTGGGTCAGCGAAATCGGACTAAGTGTGGAATGGAGAACAAAGGGCGCGAGGCTCTTTAACCAAGGCCCATGGGTGTTAACACTCAGGACGGGGGTTTAAGTGTGGGTCTCAGGGCACGGCCGGTGCTGGTGCTTGGTCTCTTCTTGGAGGCCCGGGTCAGCGAAATCTGAATAAGTGTGGAATGGAGAACCAAGAGCACGAGGCTCTTAAACCAGGCCCATGGTTGATAACACTCAGGACGGGGGCTTAAGTGTGGGTCTCCGGGCATGGCCGGTGCTGGTGCTTGGTCTCTCCTTGGAGGCCCGGGTCAGCGAAATCTAACTAAGTGTGGAATGGAGAACCAAGAGCGCGAGGCTCTTTAACCCAGGCCCATGGGTGATAACACTCAGGAGAGGGACTTAAGTGTGGGTCCCCGGGCACGGCCGGTGCTGGTGCTTGGTCTCTCTGTGGAGGCCCGGTTCAGTGAAATGTGACTAAGAAAGAGATCTAAACACAGGAAACTGATACACATGTGTTTCCTTTGATTCCTTTGGAGATAACCATAGGACATATGGGTAAGAACGGGAACCAAGGATCCTTTGGAGATAAGCATAGGAGTGTTTCCTTTAAAGAGGATCATAGGAATGTTTCCTTTTGAATTACTCAGAGAGAGACCCAAATATTGCACTTCCGTAACCCCTAGTGTGGGACATTTCTAGGCATTTTGCTGTAATGTAAAGTGCCTACAAGTGTCCCATGTATTGTATTACCCTAACACCAAAGGTGTCGGACATTTCCAGGCATTTTTGCTGTAATGTAAAGTGCCTAGAAGTGTCCCAAGTATTGTATCTTTCCCTAACACAAAGAGTGAGACATTTCTAGGCATTTTCAGCACTCAGGACGGGGGCCTAAGTGTGGGTCCCCGGGCACAGCCGGTGCTGGTGCTGGGTCTCTCCATGGAGGCCTGGGTCAGCGAAATCGGACTAAGTGTGGAATGGAGAACCAAGGGCGCGAGGCTCTTTAACCAAGGCCCTTGGGTGATAACACTCAGGACGGGGTCTTAAGTGTGGGTCTCAGGGCACGGCCGGTGCTGGTGCTTGGTCTCTCCTTGGAGGCCCGGGTCAGCGAAATCTGAATAAGTGTGGAATGGAGAACCAAGAGCACGAGGCTCTTAAACCAGGCCCATGGGTGATAACACTCAGGACGGGGGCTTAAGTGTGGGTCTCAGGGCACGGCCGGTGCTGGTGCTTGGTCTCTCCTTGGAGGCCCGGGTCAGCGAAATCTGAATAAGTGTGGAATGGAGAACCAAGAGCACGAGGCTCTTAAACCAGGCCCATGGGTGATAACACTCAGGACGGGGGCTTAAGTGTGGGTCTCAGGGCACGGCCGGTGCTGGTGCTTGGTCTCTCCTTGGAGGCCCGGGTCAGCGAAATCGGACTAAGTGTGGAATGGAGAACCAAGGGCGCGAGGCTCTTTAACCAAGGCCCATGGGTGATAACACTCAGGACGGGGGCTTAAGTGTGGGTCTCAGGGCACTGCCGGTGCTGGTGCTTGGTCTCTCCTTGGAGGCCCGGGTCAGCGAAATCTGAATAAGTGTGGAATGGAGAACCAAGAGCACGAGGCTCTTAAACCAGGCCCATGGTTGATAACACTCAGGACGGGGGCTTAAGTGTGGGTCTCCGGGCATGGCCGGTGCTGGTGCTTGGTCTCTCCTTGGAGGCCCGGGTCAGCGAAATCTAACTAATTGTGGAATGGAGAACCAAGAGCGCGAGGCTCTTTAACCCAGGCCCATGGGTGATAACAATCAGGAGAGGGACTTAAGTGTGGGTCCCCGGGCACGGCCGGTGCTGGTGCTTGGTCTCTCTGTGGAGGCCCGGTTCAGTGAAATGTGACTAAGAAAGAGATCTCAACACAGGAAACTGATACACATGTGTTTCCTTTGATTCCTTTGGAGATAACCATAGGACATATGGGTAAGAACGGGAACCAAGGATCCTTTGGAGATAAGCATAGGAGTGTTTCCTTTAAAGAGGATCATAGGAATGTTTCCTTTTGAATTACTCAGAGAGAGACCCAAATATTGCACTTCCGTAACCCCTAGTGTGGGACATTTCTAGGCATTTTGCTGTAATGTAAAGTGCCTACAAGTGTCCCATGTATTGTATTACCCTAACACCAAAGGTGTCGGACATTTCCAGGCATTTTTGTTGTAATGTAAAGTGCCTAGAAGTGTCCCAAGTATTGTATCTTTCCCTAACACAAAGAGTGAGACATTTCTAGGCATTTTCAGCACTCAGGACGGGGGCCTAAGTGTGGGTCCCCGGGCACAGCCGGTGCTGGTGCTGGGTCTCTCCATGGAGGCCTGGGTCAGCGAAATCGGACTAAGTGTGGAATGGAGAACCAAGGGCGCGAGGCTCTTTAACCAAGGCCCATGGGTGATAACACTCAGGACGGGGGCTTAAGTGTGGGTCTCAGGGCACGGCCGGTGCTGGTGCTTGGTCACTCCTTGGTGGCCAGGGTCAGTGAAATGTGACTAAGAAAGAGATCTAAACACAGGAAACTGATATACATATGTTTCCTTTGATTCCTTTGGAGATAACCATAGGCAACATGGGTAAGAACAGGAAACAAGGATCCTTTGGAGATAAGCATAGGAGTGTTTCCTTTAAAGAGGATCATAGGAATGTTTCCTTTTGAATTACTCAGAGAGAGACCCAAATATTGCGCTTCCTTAACCCCTATTGTTGGACATTTCTAGGCATTTTGCTGTAATGTAAAGTGCCTACAAGTGTCCCATGTATTGTATTACCCTAACACCAAAGGTGTGGGACATTTCCAGGCATTTTGCCTCAATGATAAGTGCCTAGAAGCGTCCGGCTCATTCTGATTGGATGGGACATTTCTAGGCATTTTTGTTATAATATAAAGCGCCTACAAATGTCCCATGTATTGTATTTTTCCCTGACACAAAGAGTGGAACATTTCTAGGCATTTTCAGCACTCAGGGTGTTGGCTTTAGAGTGGGTCCCCGGGCTCAGCAATATTTGGAGGTTTTTTCTCCCATGTTTTGTATTTTTCCCCATGAAAAAGTGTGGGACATTTCTAGGCATTTTTGCTATAATGTAAAGCGCCTAGAAGTGTCCCAAGTATTGTATCTTTCCCTAACACAAAGAGTGAGACATTTCTAGACATTTTCAGCACTCAGGACGGGGGCCTAAGTGTGGGTCCCCGGGAACGGCCGGTGCTGGTGCTGGGTCTCTCCATGGAGGCCTGGGTCAGCGAAATCGGACTAAGTGTGGAATGGAGAACCAAAGGCGCGAGGCTCTTTAACCAAGGCCCATGGGTGATAACATTCAGGACGGGGGCTTAAGTGTGGGTCTCTGGGCACAGCCGGTGCTGGTGCTGGGTCTCTCCATGGAGGCCTGGGTCAGCGAAATCGGACTAAGTGTGGAATGGAGAACCAAGGGCGCGAGGCTTTTTAACCAAGGCCCATGGGTGATAACACTCAGGACGGGGGCTTAAGTGTGGGTCTCAGGGCACGGCCGGTGCTGGTACTGGGTCTCTTAATGTATGCCCGGGTCAGCGAAAAGTGACTAAGTGTGGAATGGAAGACCAAGGGCGCGAGGCTCTTTAACCCAGGCCCGTGGGTGATAACATTCAGGACGGGGGCTTAAGTGTGGGTCTCCGGGCACAGCCAGTGCTGGTGCTGGGTCTCTCCATGGAGGCCTGGGTCAGCGAAATCGGACTAAGTGTGGAATGGAGAACCAAGGGCGCGAGGCTCTTTAACCAAGGCCCATGGGTGATAACACTCAGGACGTGGGCTTAAGTGTGGGTCTCCGGGCATGGCCGGTGCTGGTGCTTGGTCTCTCCTTGGAGGCCCGGGTCAGCGAAATCTGACTAAGTGTGGAATGGAGAACCAAGAGAACGAGGCTCTTTAACCCAGGCCCATGGGTGATAACACTCAGGACGGGGGCTTAAGTGTGGGTCCCCGGGCATGGCCGGTGCTGGTGCTTGGTCACTCCTTGGTGGCCAGGGTCAGTGAAATCGGACTAAGTGTGGAATGGAGAACAAAGGGCGCGAGGCTCTTTAACCAAGGCCCATGGGTGTTAACACTCAGGACGGGGGTTTAAGTGTGGGTCTCAGGGCACGGCCGGTGCTGGTGCTTGGTCTCTCCTTGGAGGCCCGGGTCAGCGAAATCGGACTAAGTGTGGAATGGAGAACCAAGGGCGCGAGGCTCTTTAACCAAGGCCCATGGGTGATAACACTCAGGACGGGGGCTTAAGTGTGGGTCTCAGGGCACTGCCGGTGCTGGTGCTTGGTCTCTCCTTGGAGGCCCGGGTCAGCGAAATCTGAATAAGTGTGGAATGGAGAACCAAGAGCACGAGGCTCTTAAACCAGGCCCATGGGTGATAACACTTAGGACGGGGACTTACGTGTGGGTCTCCGGGCATGGCCGGTGCTGGTGCTTGGTCTCTCCTTGGAGACCTGGGTCAGCGAAATCTGACTAAGTGTGGAATGGAGAACCAAGGGAGCGAGGCTCTTTAACCCAGGCCCATGGGTGATAACACTCAGGACGGGGGCTTAAGTGTGGGTCTCAGGGCACGGCCGGTGCTGGTGCCTGGTCTCTCCTTGGAGGCCCGGGTCAGCGAAATCGGACTAAGTGTGGAATGGAGAACCAAGGGCGCGAGGCTCTTTAACCAAGGCCCATGGGTGATAACACTCAGGACGGGGGCTTAAGTGTGGGTCTCAGGGCACGGCCGGTTCTGGTGCTTGGTCTCTCCTTGGAGGCCCGGGTCAGCGAAATCTGAATAAGTGTGGAATGGAGAACCAAGAGCACGAGGCTCTTAAACCAGGCCCATGGTTGATAACACTCAGGACGGGGGCTTAAGTGTGGGTCTCCGGGCATGGCCGGTGCTGGTGCTTGGTCTCTCCTTGGAGGCCCGGGTCAGCGAAATCTAACTAAGTGTGGAATGGAGAACCAAGAGCGCGAGGCTCTTTAACCCAGGCCCATGGGTGATAACACTCAGGAGAGGGACTTAAGTGTGGGTCCCCGGGCACGGCCGGTGTTGGTGCTTGGTCTCTCTGTGGAGGCCCGGTTCAGTGAAATGTGACTAAGAAAGAGATCTAAACACAGGAAACTGATACACATGTGTTTCCTTTGATTCCTTTGGAGATAACCATAGGACATATGGGTAAGAACGGGAACCAAGGATCCTTTGGAGATAAGCATAGGAGTGTTTCCTTTAAAGAGGATCATAGGAATGTTTCCTTTTGAATTACTCAGAGAGAGACCCAAATATTGCACTTCCGTAACCCCTAGTGTGGGACATTTCTAGGCATTTTGCTGTAATGTAAAGTGCCTACAAGTGTCCCATGTATTGTATTACCCTAACACCAAAGGTGTCGGACATTTCCAGGCATTTTTGCTGTAATGTAAAGTGCCTAGAAGTGTCCCAAGTATTGTATCTTTCCCTAACACAAAGAGTGAGACATTTCTAGGCATTTTCAGCACTCAGGACGGGGGCCTAAGTGTGGGTCCCCGGGCACAGCCGGTGCTGGTGCTGGGTCTCTCCATGGAGGCCTGGGTCAGCGAAATCGGACTAAGTGTGGAATGGAGAACCAAGGGCGCGAGGCTCTTTAACCAAGGCCCTTGGGTGATAACACTCAGGACGGGGTCTTAAGTGTGGGTCTCAGGGCACGGCCGGTGCTGGTGCTTGGTCTCTCCTTGGAGGCCCGGGTCAGCGAAATCTGAATAAGTGTGGAATGGAGAACCAAGAGCACGAGGCTCTTAAACCAGGCCCATGGGTGATAACACTCAGGACGGGGGCTTAAGTGTGGGTCTCAGGGCACTGCCGGTGCTGGTGCTTGGTCTCTCCTTGGAGGCCCGGGTCAGCGAAATCTGAATAAGTGTGGAATGGAGAACCAAGAGCACGAGGCTCTTAAACCAGGCCCATGGTTGATAACACTCAGGATGGGGGCTTAAGTGTGGGTCTCCGGGCATGGCCGGTGCTGGTGCTTGGTCTCTCCTTGGAGGCCCGGGTCAGCGAAATCTAACTAATTGTGGAATGGAGAACCAAGAGCGCGAGGCTCTTTAACCCAGGCCCATGGGTGATAACAATCAGGAGAGGGACTTAAGTGTGGGTCCCCGGGCATGGCCGGTGCTGGTGCTTGGTCTCTCTGTGGAGGCCCGGTTCAGTGAAATGTGACTAAGAAAGAGATCTAAACACAGGAAACTGATACACATGTGTTTCCTTTGATTCCTTTGGAGATAACCATAGGACATATGGGTAAGAACGGGAACCAAGGATCCTTTGGAGATAAGCATAGGAGTGTTTCCTTTAAAGAGGATCATAGGAATGTTTCCTTTTGAATTACTCAGAGAGAGACCCAAATATTGCACTTCCGTAACCCCTAGTGTGGGACATTTCTAGGCATTTTGCTGTAATGTAAAGTGCCTACAAGTGTCCCATGTATTGTATTACCCTAACACCAAAGGTGTCGGACATTTCCAGGCATTGTTGTTGAAATGTAAAGTGCCTAGAAGTGTCCCAAGTATTGTATCTTTCCCTAACACAAAGAGTGAGACATTTCTAGGCATTTTCAGCACTCAGGACGGGGGCCTAAGTGTGGGTCCCCGGGCACAGCCGGTGCTGGTGCTGGGTCTCTCCATGGAGGCCTGGGTCAGCGAAATCGGACTAAGTGTGGAATGGAGAACCAAGGGCGCGAGGCTCTTTAACCAAGGCCCATGGGTGATAAAACTCAGGACGGGGGCTTAAGTGTGGGTCTCAGGGCACGGCCGGTGCTGGTGCTTGGTCTCTCCTTGGAGGCCCGGGTCAGCGAAATCTGAATAAGTGTGGAATTGAGAACCAAGAGCACGAGGCTCTTAAACCAGGCCCATGGGTGATAACACTCAGGACGGGGGCTTAAGTGTGGGTCCCCGGGCACGGCCGGTGCTGGTGCTTGGTCACTCCTTGGTGGCCAGGGTCAGTGAAATGTGACTAAGAAAGAGATCTAAACACAGGAAACTGATATACATATGTTTCCTTTGATTCCTTTGGAGATAACCATAGGCAACATGGGTAAGAACAGGAAACAAGGATCCTTTGGAGATAAGCATAGGAGTGTTTCCTTTAAAGAGGATCATAGGAATGTTTCCTTTTGAATTACTCAGAGAGAGACCCAAATATTGCGATTCCTTAACCCCTAGTGTTGGACATTTCTAGGCATTTTGCTGTAATGTAAAGTGCCTACAAGTGTCCCATGTATTGTATTACCCTAACACCAAAGGTTTGGGACATTTCCAGGCATTTTGCCTCAATGATAAGTGCCTAGAAGCGTCCGGCTCATTCTGATTGGTTGGGACATTTCTAGGCATTTTTGCTATAATATAAAGCGCCTACAAATGTCCCATGTATTGTATTTTTCCCTGACACAAAGAGTGGAACATTTCTAGGCATTTTCAGCACTCAGGGTGTTGGCTTTAGAGTGGGTCCCCGGGCTCAGCAATATTTGGAGATTTTTTCTCCCATGTTTTGTATTTTTCCCCATGAAAAAGTGTGGGACATTTCTAGGCATTTTTGCTATAATGTAAAGCGCCTAGAAGTGTCCCAAGTATTGTATCTTTCCCTAACACAAAGAGTGAGACATTTCTAGGCATTTTCAGCACTCAGAACGGGGGCCTAAGTGTGGGTCCCCGGGAACGGCCGGTGCTGGTGCTGGGTCTCTCCATGGAGGCCTGGGTCAGCGAAATCTGACTAAGTGTGGAATGGAGAACCAAGGGAGCGAGGCTCTTTAACCCAGGCCCATGGGTGATAACACTCAGGAGAGGGACTTAAGTGTGGGTCCCCGGGCACGGCCGGTGCTGGTGCTTGGTCTCTCTGTGGAGGCCCGGTTCAGTGAAATGTGACTAAGAAAGAGATCTAAACACAGGAAACTGATACACATGTGTTTCCTTTGATTCCTTTGGAGATAACCATAGGACATATGGGTAAGAACGGGAACCAAGGATCCTTTGGAGATAAGCATAGGAGTGTTTCCTTTAAAGAGGATCATAGGAATGTTTCCTTTTGAATTACTCAGAGAGAGACCCAAATATTGCACTTCCGTAACCCCTAGTGTGGGACATTTCTAGGCATTTTGCTGTAATGTAAAGTGCCTACAAGTGTCCCATGTATTGTATTACCCTAACACCAAAGGTGTCGGACATTTCCAGGCATTGTTGTTGAAATGTAAAGTGCCTAGAAGTGTCCCAAGTATTGTATCTTTCCCTAACACAAAGAGTGAGACATTTCTAGGCATTTTCAGCACTCAGGACGGGGGCCTAAGTGTGGGTCCCCGGGCACAGCCGGTGCTGGTGCTGGGTCTCTCCATGGAGGCCTGGGTCAGCGAAATCGGACTAAGTGTGGAATGGAGAACCAAGGGCGCGAGGCTCTTTAACCAAGGCCCATGGGTGATAAAACTCAGGACGGGGGCTTAAGTGTGGGTCTCAGGGCACGGCCGGTGCTGGTGCTTGGTCTCTCCTTGGAGGCCCGGGTCAGCGAAATCTGAATAAGTGTGGAATTGAGAACCAAGAGCACGAGGCTCTTAAACCAGGCCCATGGGTGATAACACTCAGGACGGGGGCTTAAGTGTGGGTCCCCGGGCACGGCCGGTGCTGGTGCTTGGGCACTCCTTGGTGGCCAGGGTCAGTGAAATGTGACTAAGAAAGAGATCTAAACACAGGAAACTGATATACATATGTTTCCTTTGATTCCTTTGGAGATAACCATAGGCAACATGGGTAAGAACAGGAAACAAGGATCCTTTGGAGATAAGCATAGGAGTGTTTCCTTTAAAGAGGATCATAGGAATGTTTCCTTTTGAATTACTCAGAGAGAGACCCAAATATTGCGCTTCCTTAACCCCTAGTGTTGGACATTTCTAGGCGTTTTGCTGTAATGTAAAGTGCCTACAAGTGTCCCATGTATTGTATTACCCTAACACCAAAGGTTTGGGACATTTCCAGGCATTTTGCCTCAATGATAAGTGCCTAGAAGCGTCCGGCTCATTCTGATTGGTTGGGACATTTCTAGGCATTTTTGCTATAATATAAAGCGCCTACAAATGTCCCATGTATTGTATTTTTCCCTGACACAAAGAGTGGAACATTTCTAGGCATTTTCAGCACTCAGGGTGTTGGCTTTAGAGTGGGTCCCCGGGCTCAGCAATATTTGGAGGTTTTTTCTCCCATGTTTTGTATTTTTCCCCATGAAAAAGTGTGGGACATTTCTAGGCATTTTTGCTATAATGTAAAGCGCCTAGAAGTGTCCCAAGTATTGTATCTTTCCCTAACACAAAGAGTGAGACATTTCTAGGCATTTTCAGCACTCAGGACGGGGGCCTAAGTGTGGGTCCCCGGGAACGGCCGGTGCTGGTGCTGGGTCTCTCCATGGAGGCCTGGGTCAGCGAAATCTGACTAAGTGTGGAATGGAGAACCAAGGGAGCGAGGCTCTTTAACCCAGGCCCATGGGTGATAACATTCAGGACGGGGGCTTAAGTGTGGGTCTCCGGGCACAGCCAGTGCTGGTGCTGGGTCTCTCCATGGAGGCCTGGGTCAGCGAAATCGGACTAAGTGTGGAATGGAGAACCAAGGGCGCGAGGCTCTTTAACCAAGGCCCATGGGTGATAACACTCAGGACGTGGGCTTAAGTGTGGGTCTCCGGGCATGGCCGGTGCTGGTGCTTGGTCTCTCCTTGGAGGCCCGGGTCAGCGAAATCTGACTAAGTGTGGAATGGAGAACCAAGAGAACGAGGCTCTTTAACCCAGGCCCATGGGTGATAACACTCAGGACGGGGGCTTAAGTGTGGGTCCCCGGGCATGGCCGGTGCTGGTGCTTGGTCACTCCTTGGTGGCCAGGGTCAGTGAAATCGGACTAAGTGTGGAATGGAGAACAAAGGGCGCGAGGCTCTTTAACCAAGGCCCATGGGTGTTAACACTCAGGACGGGGGTTTAAGTGTGGGTCTCAGGGCACGGCCGGTGCTGGTGCTTGGTCTCTCCTTGGAGGCCCGGGTCAGCGAAATCGGACTAAGTGTGGAATGGAGAACCAAGGGCGCGAGGCTCTTTAACCAAGGCCCATGGGTGATAACACTCAGGACGGGGGCTTAAGTGTGGGTCTCAGGGCACTGCCGGTGCTGGTGCTTGGTCTCTCCTTGGAGGCCCGGGTCAGCGAAATCTGAATAAGTGTGGAATGGAGAACCAAGAGCACGAGGCTCTTAAACCAGGCCCATGGGTGATAACACTTAGGACGGGGACTTACGTGTGGGTCTCCGGGCATGGCCGGTGCTGGTGCTTGGTCTCTCCTTGGAGACCTGGGTCAGCGAAATCTGACTAAGTGTGGAATGGAGAACCAAGGGAGCGAGGCTCTTTAACCCAGGCCCATGGGTGATAACACTCAGGACGGGGGCTTAAGTGTGGGTCTCAGGGCACGGCCGGTGCTGGTGCCTGGTCTCTCCTTGGAGGCCCGGGTCAGCGAAATCGGACTAAGTGTGGAATGGAGAACCAAGGGCGCGAGGCTCTTTAACCAAGGCCCATGGGTGATAACACTCAGGACGGGGGCTTAAGTGTGGGTCTCAGGGCACGGCCGGTTCTGGTGCTTGGTCTCTCCTTGGAGGCCCGGGTCAGCGAAATCTGAATAAGTGTGGAATGGAGAACCAAGAGCACGAGGCTCTTAAACCAGGCCCATGGTTGATAACACTCAGGACGGGGGCTTAAGTGTGGGTCTCCGGGCATGGCCGGTGCTGGTGCTTGGTCTCTCCTTGGAGGCCCGGGTCAGCGAAATCTAACTAAGTGTGGAATGGAGAACCAAGAGCGCGAGGCTCTTTAACCCAGGCCCATGGGTGATAACACTCAGGAGAGGGACTTAAGTGTGGGTCCCCGGGCACGGCCGGTGTTGGTGCTTGGTCTCTCTGTGGAGGCCCGGTTCAGTGAAATGTGACTAAGAAAGAGATCTAAACACAGGAAACTGATACACATGTGTTTCCTTTGATTCCTTTGGAGATAACCATAGGACATATGGGTAAGAACGGGAACCAAGGATCCTTTGGAGATAAGCATAGGAGTGTTTCCTTTAAAGAGGATCATAGGAATGTTTCCTTTTGAATTACTCAGAGAGAGACCCAAATATTGCACTTCCGTAACCCCTAGTGTGGGACATTTCTAGGCATTTTGCTGTAATGTAAAGTGCCTACAAGTGTCCCATGTATTGTATTACCCTAACACCAAAGGTGTCGGACATTTCCAGGCATTTTTGCTGTAATGTAAAGTGCCTAGAAGTGTCCCAAGTATTGTATCTTTCCCTAACACAAAGAGTGAGACATTTCTAGGCATTTTCAGCACTCAGGACGGGGGCCTAAGTGTGGGTCCCCGGGCACAGCCGGTGCTGGTGCTGGGTCTCTCCATGGAGGCCTGGGTCAGCGAAATCGGACTAAGTGTGGAATGGAGAACCAAGGGCGCGAGGCTCTTTAACCAAGGCCCTTGGGTGATAACACTCAGGACGGGGTCTTAAGTGTGGGTCTCAGGGCACGGCCGGTGCTGGTGCTTGGTCTCTCCTTGGAGGCCCGGGTCAGCGAAATCTGAATAAGTGTGGAATGGAGAACCAAGAGCACGAGGCTCTTAAACCAGGCCCATGGGTGATAACACTCAGGACGGGGGCTTAAGTGTGGGTCTCAGGGCACTGCCGGTGCTGGTGCTTGGTCTCTCCTTGGAGGCCCGGGTCAGCGAAATCTGAATAAGTGTGGAATGGAGAACCAAGAGCACGAGGCTCTTAAACCAGGCCCATGGTTGATAACACTCAGGATGGGGGCTTAAGTGTGGGTCTCCGGGCATGGCCGGTGCTGGTGCTTGGTCTCTCCTTGGAGGCCCGGGTCAGCGAAATCTAACTAATTGTGGAATGGAGAACCAAGAGCGCGAGGCTCTTTAACCCAGGCCCATGGGTGATAACAATCAGGAGAGGGACTTAAGTGTGGGTCCCCGGGCATGGCCGGTGCTGGTGCTTGGTCTCTCTGTGGAGGCCCGGTTCAGTGAAATGTGACTAAGAAAGAGATCTAAACACAGGAAACTGATACACATGTGTTTCCTTTGATTCCTTTGGAGATAACCATAGGACATATGGGTAAGAACGGGAACCAAGGATCCTTTGGAGATAAGCATAGGAGTGTTTCCTTTAAAGAGGATCATAGGAATGTTTCCTTTTGAATTACTCAGAGAGAGACCCAAATATTGCACTTCCGTAACCCCTAGTGTGGGACATTTCTAGGCATTTTGCTGTAATGTAAAGTGCCTACAAGTGTCCCATGTATTGTATTACCCTAACACCAAAGGTGTCGGACATTTCCAGGCATTGTTGTTGAAATGTAAAGTGCCTAGAAGTGTCCCAAGTATTGTATCTTTCCCTAACACAAAGAGTGAGACATTTCTAGGCATTTTCAGCACTCAGGACGGGGGCCTAAGTGTGGGTCCCCGGGCACAGCCGGTGCTGGTGCTGGGTCTCTCCATGGAGGCCTGGGTCAGCGAAATCGGACTAAGTGTGGAATGGAGAACCAAGGGCGCGAGGCTCTTTAACCAAGGCCCATGGGTGATAAAACTCAGGACGGGGGCTTAAGTGTGGGTCTCAGGGCACGGCCGGTGCTGGTGCTTGGTCTCTCCTTGGAGGCCCGGGTCAGCGAAATCTGAATAAGTGTGGAATTGAGAACCAAGAGCACGAGGCTCTTAAACCAGGCCCATGGGTGATAACACTCAGGACGGGGGCTTAAGTGTGGGTCCCCGGGCACGGCCGGTGCTGGTGCTTGGTCACTCCTTGGTGGCCAGGGTCAGTGAAATGTGACTAAGAAAGAGATCTAAACACAGGAAACTGATATACATATGTTTCCTTTGATTCCTTTGGAGATAACCATAGGCAACATGGGTAAGAACAGGAAACAAGGATCCTTTGGAGATAAGCATAGGAGTGTTTCCTTTAAAGAGGATCATAGGAATGTTTCCTTTTGAATTACTCAGAGAGAGACCCAAATATTGCGATTCCTTAACCCCTAGTGTTGGACATTTCTAGGCATTTTGCTGTAATGTAAAGTGCCTACAAGTGTCCCATGTATTGTATTACCCTAACACCAAAGGTTTGGGACATTTCCAGGCATTTTGCCTCAATGATAAGTGCCTAGAAGCGTCCGGCTCATTCTGATTGGTTGGGACATTTCTAGGCATTTTTGCTATAATATAAAGCGCCTACAAATGTCCCATGTATTGTATTTTTCCCTGACACAAAGAGTGGAACATTTCTAGGCATTTTCAGCACTCAGGGTGTTGGCTTTAGAGTGGGTCCCCGGGCTCAGCAATATTTGGAGATTTTTTCTCCCATGTTTTGTATTTTTCCCCATGAAAAAGTGTGGGACATTTCTAGGCATTTTTGCTATAATGTAAAGCGCCTAGAAGTGTCCCAAGTATTGTATCTTTCCCTAACACAAAGAGTGAGACATTTCTAGGCATTTTCAGCACTCAGAACGGGGGCCTAAGTGTGGGTCCCCGGGAACGGCCGGTGCTGGTGCTGGGTCTCTCCATGGAGGCCTGGGTCAGCGAAATCTGACTAAGTGTGGAATGGAGAACCAAGGGAGCGAGGCTCTTTAACCCAGGCCCATGGGTGATAACACTCAGGAGAGGGACTTAAGTGTGGGTCCCCGGGCACGGCCGGTGCTGGTGCTTGGTCTCTCTGTGGAGGCCCGGTTCAGTGAAATGTGACTAAGAAAGAGATCTAAACACAGGAAACTGATACACATGTGTTTCCTTTGATTCCTTTGGAGATAACCATAGGACATATGGGTAAGAACGGGAACCAAGGATCCTTTGGAGATAAGCATAGGAGTGTTTCCTTTAAAGAGGATCATAGGAATGTTTCCTTTTGAATTACTCAGAGAGAGACCCAAATATTGCACTTCCGTAACCCCTAGTGTGGGACATTTCTAGGCATTTTGCTGTAATGTAAAGTGCCTACAAGTGTCCCATGTATTGTATTACCCTAACACCAAAGGTGTCGGACATTTCCAGGCATTGTTGTTGAAATGTAAAGTGCCTAGAAGTGTCCCAAGTATTGTATCTTTCCCTAACACAAAGAGTGAGACATTTCTAGGCATTTTCAGCACTCAGGACGGGGGCCTAAGTGTGGGTCCCCGGGCACAGCCGGTGCTGGTGCTGGGTCTCTCCATGGAGGCCTGGGTCAGCGAAATCGGACTAAGTGTGGAATGGAGAACCAAGGGCGCGAGGCTCTTTAACCAAGGCCCATGGGTGATAAAACTCAGGACGGGGGCTTAAGTGTGGGTCTCAGGGCACGGCCGGTGCTGGTGCTTGGTCTCTCCTTGGAGGCCCGGGTCAGCGAAATCTGAATAAGTGTGGAATTGAGAACCAAGAGCACGAGGCTCTTAAACCAGGCCCATGGGTGATAACACTCAGGACGGGGGCTTAAGTGTGGGTCCCCGGGCACGGCCGGTGCTGGTGCTTGGGCACTCCTTGGTGGCCAGGGTCAGTGAAATGTGACTAAGAAAGAGATCTAAACACAGGAAACTGATATACATATGTTTCCTTTGATTCCTTTGGAGATAACCATAGGCAACATGGGTAAGAACAGGAAACAAGGATCCTTTGGAGATAAGCATAGGAGTGTTTCCTTTAAAGAGGATCATAGGAATGTTTCCTTTTGAATTACTCAGAGAGAGACCCAAATATTGCGCTTCCTTAACCCCTAGTGTTGGACATTTCTAGGCGTTTTGCTGTAATGTAAAGTGCCTACAAGTGTCCCATGTATTGTATTACCCTAACACCAAAGGTTTGGGACATTTCCAGGCATTTTGCCTCAATGATAAGTGCCTAGAAGCGTCCGGCTCATTCTGATTGGTTGGGACATTTCTAGGCATTTTTGCTATAATATAAAGCGCCTACAAATGTCCCATGTATTGTATTTTTCCCTGACACAAAGAGTGGAACATTTCTAGGCATTTTCAGCACTCAGGGTGTTGGCTTTAGAGTGGGTCCCCGGGCTCAGCAATATTTGGAGGTTTTTTCTCCCATGTTTTGTATTTTTCCCCATGAAAAAGTGTGGGACATTTCTAGGCATTTTTGCTATAATGTAAAGCGCCTAGAAGTGTCCCAAGTATTGTATCTTTCCCTAACACAAAGAGTGAGACATTTCTAGGCATTTTCAGCACTCAGGACGGGGGCCTAAGTGTGGGTCCCCGGGAACGGCCGGTGCTGGTGCTGGGTCTCTCCATGGAGGCCTGGGTCAGCGAAATCTGACTAAGTGTGGAATGGAGAACCAAGGGAGCGAGGCTCTTTAACCCAGGCCCATGGGTGATAACACTCAGGACGGGGGCTTAAGTGTGGGTCTCAGGGCACGGCCGGTGGTGGTGCCTGGTCTCTCCTTGGAGGCCCGGGTCAGCGAAATCGGACTAAGTGTGGAATGGAGAACCAAGGGCGCGAGGCTCTTTAACCAAGGCCCATGGGTGATAACACTCAGGACGGGGGCTTAAGTGTGGGTCTCAGGGCACGGCCGGTTCTGGTGCTTGGTCTCTCCTTGGAGGCCCGGGTCAGCGAAATCTGAATAAGTGTGGAATGGAGAACCAAGAGCACGAGGCTCTTAAACCAGGCCCATGGTTGATAACACTCAGGACGGGGGCTTAAGTGTGGGTCTCCGGGCATGGCCGGTGCTGGTGCTTGGTCTCTCCTTGGAGGCCCGGGTCAGCGAAATCTAACTAAGTGTGGAATGGAGAACCAAGAGCGTGAGGCTCTTTAACCCAGGCCCATGGGTGATAACACTCAGGAGAGGGACTTAAGTGTGGGTCCCCGGGCACGGCCGGTGCTGGTGCTTGGTCTCTCTGTGGAGGCCCGGTTCAGTGAAATGTGACTAAGAAAGAGATCTAAACACAGGAAACTGATACACATGTGTTTCCTTTGATTCCTTTGGAGATAACCATAGGACATATGGGTAAGAACGGGAACCAAGGATCCTTTGGAGATAAGCATAGGAGTGTTTCCTTTAAAGAGGATCATAGGAATGTTTCCTTTTGAATTACTCAGAGAGAGACCCAAATATTGCACTTCCGTAACCCCTAGTGTGGGACATTTCTAGGCATTTTGCTGTAATGTAAAGTGCCTACAAGTGTCCCATGTATTGTATTACCCTAACACCAAAGGTGTCGGACATTTCCAGGCATTTTTGCTGTAATGTAAAGTGCCTAGAAGTGTCCCAAGTATTGTATCTTTCCCTAACACAAAGAGTGAGACATTTCTAGGCATTTTCAGCACTCAGGACGGGGGCCTAAGTGTGGGTCCCCGGGCACAGCCGGTGCTGGTGCTGGGTCTCTCCATGGAGGCCTGGGTCAGCGAAATCGGACTAAGTGTGGAATGGAGAACCAAGGGCGCGAGGCTCTTTAACCAAGGCCCTTGGGTGATAACACTCAGGACGGGGTCTTAAGTGTGGGTCTCAGGGCACGGCCGGTGCTGGTGCTTGGTCTCTCCTTGGAGGCCCGGGTCAGCGAAATCTGAATAAGTGTGGAATGGAGAACCAAGAGCACGAGGCTCTTAAACCGGGCCCATGGGTGATAACACTCAGGACGGGGGCTTAAGTGTGGGTCTCAGGGCACGGCCGGTGCTGGTGCTTGGTCTCTCCTTGGAGGCCCGGGTCAGCGAAATCGGACTAAGTGTGGAATGGAGAACCAAGGGCGCGAGGCTCTTTAACCAAGGCCCATGGGTGATAACACTCAGGACGGGGGCTTAAGTTTGGGTCTCAGGGCACTGCCGGTGCTGGTGCTTGGTCTCTCCTTGGAGGCCCGGGTCAGCGAAATCTGAATAAGTGTGGAATGGAGAACCAAGAGCACGAGGCTCTTAAACCAGGCCCATGGTTGATAACACTCAGGACGGGGGCTTAAGTGTGGGTCTCCGGGCATGGCCGGTGCTGGTGCTTGGTCTCTCCTTGGAGGCCCGGGTCAGCGAAATCTAACTAATTGTGGAATGGAGAACCAAGAGCGCGAGGCTCTTTAACCCAGGCCCATGGGTGATAACAATCAGGAGAGGGACTTAAGTGTGGGTCCCCGGGCATGGCCGGTGCTGGTGCTTGGTCTCTCTGTGGAGGCCCGGTTCAGTGAAATGTGACTAAGAAAGAGATCTAAACACAGGAAACTGATACACATGTGTTTCCTTTGATTCCTTTGGAGATAACCATAGGACATATGGGTAAGAACGGGAACCAAGGATCCTTTGGAGATAAGCATAGGAGTGTTTCCTTTTAAGAGGATCATAGGAATGTTTCCTTTTGAATTACTCAGAGAGAGACCCAAATATTGCACTTCCGTAACCCCTAGTGTGGGACATTTCTAGGCATTTTGCTGTAATGTAAAGTGCCTACAAGTGTCCCATGTATTGTATTACCCTAACACCAAAGGTGTCGGACATTTCCAGGCATTTTTGTTGTAATGTAAAGTGCCTAGAAGTGTCCCAAGTATTGTATCTTTCCCTAACACAAAGAGTGAGACATTTCTAGGCATTTTCAGCACTCAGGACGGGGGCCTAAGTGTGGGTCCCCGGGCACAGCCGGTGCTGGTGCTGGGTCTCTCCATGGAGGCCTGGGTCAGCGAAATCGGACTAAGTGTGGAATGGAGAACCAAGGGCGCGAGGCTCTTTAACCAAGGCCCATGGGTGATAAAACTCAGGACGGGGGCTTAAGTGTGGGTCTCAGGGCACGGCCGGTGCTGGTGCTTGGTCTCTCCTTGGAGGCCCGGGTCAGCGAAATCTGAATAAGTGTGGAATTGAGAACCAAGAGCACGAGGCTCTTAAACCAGGCCCATGGGTGATAACACTCAGGACGGGGGCTTAAGTGTGGGTCCCCGGGCACGGCCGGTGCTGGTGCTTGGTCACTCCTTGGTGGCCAGGGTCAGTGAAATGTGACTAAGAAAGAGATCTAAACACAGGAAACTGATATACATATGTTTCCTTTGATTCCTTTGGAGATAACCATAGGCAACATGGGTAAGAACAGGAAACAAGGATCCTTTGGAGATAAGCATAGGAGTGTTTCCTTTAAAGAGGATCATAGGAATGTTTCCTTTTGAATTACTCAGAGAGAGACCCAAATATTGCGCTTCCTTAACCCCTAGCGTTGGACATTTCTAGGCATTTTGCTGTAATGTAAAGTGCCTACAAGTGTCCCATGTATTGTATTACCCTAACACCAAAGGTTTGGGACATTTCCAGGCATTTTGCCTCAATGATAAGTGCCTAGAAGCGTCCGGCTCATTCTGATTGGTTGGGACATTTCTAGGCATTTTTGCTATAATATAAAGCGCCTACAAATGTCCCATGTATTGTATTTTTCCCTGACACAAAGAGTGGAACATTTCTAGGCATTTTCAGCACTCAGGGTGTTGGCTTTAGAGTGGGTCCCCGGGCTCAGCAATATTTGGAGGTTTTTTCTCCAATGTTTTGTATTTTTCCCCATGAAAAAGTGTGGGACATTTCTAGGCATTTTTGCTATAATGTAAAGCGCCTAGAAGTGTCCCAAGTATTGTATCTTTCCCTAACACAAAGAGTGAGACATTTCTAGGCATTTTCAGCACTCAGGACGGGGGCCTAAGTGTGGGTCCCCGGGAACGGCCGGTGCTGGTGCTGGGTCTCTCCATGGAGGCCTGGGTCAGCGAAATCGGACTAAGTGTGGAATGGAGAACCAAAGGCGCGAGGCTCTTTAACCAAGGCCCATGGGTGATAACATTCAGGACGGGGGCTTAAGTGTGGGTCTCTGGGCACAGCCGGTGCTGGTGCTGGGTCTCTCCATGGAGGCCTGGGTCAGCGAAATCGGACTAAGTGTGGAATGGAGAACCAAGGGCGCGAGGCTCTTTAACCCAGGCCCATGGGTGATAACACTCAGGACGGAGGCTTAAGTGTGGGTCTCAAGGCACGGCCGGTGCTGGTACTGGGTCTCTTAATGTATGCCCGGGTCAGCGAAAAGTGACTAAGTGTGGAATGGAAGACCAAGGGCGCGAGGCTCTTTAACCCAGGCCCATGGGTGATAACATTCAGGACAGGGGCTTAAGTGTGGGTCTCCGGGAACAGCCAGTGCTGGTGCTGGGTCTCTCCATGGAGGCCTGGGTCAGCGAAATCGGACTAAGTGTGGAATGGAGAACAAAGGGCGCGAGGCTCTTTAACCAAGGCCCATGGGTGTTAACACTCAGGACGGGGGTTTAAGTGTGGGTCTCAGGGCACGGCCGGTGCTGGTGCTTGGTCTCTCCTTGGAGAACCGGGTCAGCGAAATCTGATTAAGTGTGGAATGGAGAACCTAGAGCACGAGGCTCTTTAACCAAGGCCCATGGGTGATAACACTTAGGACGGGGACTTACGTGTGGGTCTCCGGGCATGGCCGGTGCTGGTGCTTGGTCTCTCCTTGGAGACCTGGGTCAGCGAAATCTGACTAAGTGTGGAATGGAGAACCAAGGGAGCGAGGCTCTTTAACCCAGGCCCATGGGTGATAACACTCAGGACGGGGGCTTAAGTGTGGGTCTCAGGGCACGGCCGGTGCTGGTGCCTGGTCTCTCCTTGGAGGCCCGGGTCAGCGAAATCGGACTAAGTGTGGAATGGAGAACCAAGGGCGCGAGGCTCTTTAACCAAGGCCCATGGGTGATAACACTCAGGACGGGGGCTTAAGTGTGGGTCTCAGGGCACGGCCGGTTCTGGTGCTTGGTCTCTCCTTGGAGGCCCGGGTCAGCGAAATCTGAATAAGTGTGGAATGGAGAACCAAGAGCACGAGGCTCTTAAACCAGGCCCATGGTTGATAACACTCAGGACGGGGGCTTAAGTGTGGGTCTCCGGGCATGGCCGGTGCTGGTGCTTGGTCTCTCCTTGGAGGCCCGGGTCAGCGAAATCTAACTAAATGTGGAATGGAGAACCAAGAGCGCGAGGCTCTTTAACCCAGGCCCATGGGTGATAACACTCAGGAGAGGGACTTAAGTGTGGGTCCCCGGGCACGGCCTGTGCTGGTGCTTGGTCTCTCTGTGGAGGCCCGGTTCAGTGAAATGTGACTAAGAAAGAGATCTAAACACAGGAAACTGATACACATGTGTTTCCTTTGATTCCTTTGGAGATAACCATAGGACATATGGGTAAGAACGGGAACCAAGGATCCTTTGGAGATAAGCATAGGAGTGTTTCCTTTAAAGAGGATCATAGGAATGTTTCCTTTTGAATTACTCAGAGAGAGACCCAAATATTGCACTTCCGTAACCCCTAGTGTGGGACATTTCTAGGCATTTTGCTGTAATGTAAAGTGCCTACAAGTGTCCCATGTATTGTATTACCCTAACACCAAAGGTGTCGGACATTTCCAGGCATTTTTGCTGTAATGTAAAGTGCCTAGAAGTGTCCCAAGTATTGTATCTTTCCCTAACACAAAGAGTGAGACATTTCTAGGCATTTTCAGCACTCAGGACGGGGGCCTAAGTGTGGGTCCCCGGGCACAGCCGGTGCTGGTGCTGGGTCTCTCCATGGAGGCCTGGGTCAGCGAAATCGGACTAAGTGTGGAATGGAGAACCAAGGGCGCGAGGCTCTTTAACCAAGGCCCTTGGGTGATAACACTCAGGACGGGGTCTTAAGTGTGGGTCTCAGGGCACGGCCGGTACTGGTGCTTGGTCTCTCCTTGGAGGCCCGGGTCAGCGAAATCTGAATAAGTGTGGAATGGAGAACCAAGAGCACGAGGCTCTTAAACCGGGCCCATGGGTGATAACACTCAGGACGGGGGCTTAAGTGTGGGTCTCAGGGCACGGCCGGTGCTGGTGCTTGGTCTCTCCTTGGAGGCCCGGGTCAGCGAAATCGGACTAAGTGTGGAATGGAGAACCAAGGGCGCGAGGCTCTTTAACCAAGGCCCATGGGTGATAACACTCAGGACGGGGGCTTAAGTGTGGGTCTCAGGGCACGGCCGGTGCTGGTACTGGGTCTCTTAATGTATGCCCGGGTCAGCGAAAAGTGACTAAGTGTGGAATGGAAGACCAAGGGCGCGAGGCTCTTTAACCCAGGCCCATGGGTGATAACATTCAGGACGGGGGCTTAAGTGTGGGTCTCCGGGCACAGCCAGTGCTGGTGCTGGGTCTCTCCATGGAGGCCTGGGTCAGCGAAATCGGACTAAGTGTGGAATGGAGAACCAAGGGCGCGAGGCTCTTTAACCCAGGCCCATGGGTGATACCACTCAGGACGGAGGCTTAAGTGTGGGTCTCAAGGCACGGCCGGTGCTGGTACTGGGTCTCTTAATGTATGCCCGGGTCAGCGAAAAGTGACTAAGTGTGGAATGGAAGACCAAGGGCGCGAGGCTCTTTAACCCAGGCCCATGGGTGATAACACTCAGGACGGGGGCTTAAGTGTGGGTCTCAGGGCACGGCCGGTGCTGGTGCCTGGTCTCTCCTTGGAGGCCCGGGTCAGCGAAATCGGACTAAGTGTGGAATGGAGAACCAAGGGCGCGAGGCTCTTTAACCAAGGCCCATGGGTGATAACACTCAGGACGGGGGCTTAAGTGTGGGTCTCAGGGCACGGCCGGTTCTGGTGCTTGGTCTCTCCTTGGAGGCCCGGGTCAGCGAAATCTGAATAAGTGTGGAATGGAGAACCAAGAGCACGAGGCTCTTAAACCAGGCCCATGGTTGATAACACTCAGGACGGGGGCTTAAGTGTGGGTCTCCGGGCATGGCCGGTGCTGGTGCTTGGTCTCTCCTTGGAGGCCCGGGTCAGCGAAATCTAACTAAGTGTGGAATGGAGAACCAAGAGCGCGAGGCTCTTTAACCCAGGCCCATGGGTGATAACACTCAGGAGAGGGACTTAAGTGTGGGTCCCCGGGCACGGCCGGTGCTGGTGCTTGGTCTCTCTGTGGAGGCCCGGTTCAGTGAAATGTGACTAAGAAAGAGATCTAAACACAGGAAACTGATACACATGTGTTTCCTTTGATTCCTTTGGAGATAACCATAGGACATATGGGTAAGAACGGGAACCAAGGATCCTTTGGAGATAAGCATAGGAGTGTTTCCTTTAAAGAGGATCATAGGAATGTTTCCTTTTGAATTACTCAGAGAGAGACCCAAATATTGCACTTCCGTAACCCCTAGTGTGGGACATTTCTAGGCATTTTGCTGTAATGTAAAGTGCCTACAAGTGTCCCATGTATTGTATTACCCTAACACCAAAGGTGTCGGACATTTCCAGGCATTTTTGCTGTAATGTAAAGTGCCTAGAAGTGTCCCAAGTATTGTATCTTTCCCTAACACAAAGAGTGAGACATTTCTAGGCATTTTCAGCACTCAGGACGGGGGCCTAAGTGTGGGTCCCCGGGCACAGCCGGTGCTGGTGCTGGGTCTCTCCATGGAGGCCTGGGTCAGCGAAATCGGACTAAGTGTGGAATGGAGAACCAAGGGCGCGAGGCTCTTTAACCAAGGCCCTTGGGTGATAACACTCAGGACGGGGTCTTAAGTGTGGGTCTCAGGGCACGGCCGGTGCTGGTGCTTGGTCTCTCCTTGGAGGCCCGGGTCAGCGAAATCTGAATAAGTGTGGAATGGAGAACCAAGAGCACGAGGCTCTTAAACCAGGCCCATGGGTGATAACACTCAGGACGGGGGCTTAAGTGTGGGTCTCAGGGCACTGCCGGTGCTGGTGCTTGGTCTCTCCTTGGAGGCCCGGGTCAGCGAAATCTGAATAAGTGTGGAATGGAGAACCAAGAGCACGAGGCTCTTAAACCAGGCCCATTGTTGATAACACTCAGGACGGGGGCTTAAGTGTGGGTCTCCGGGCATGGCCGGTGCTGGTGCTTGGTCTCTCCTTGGAGGCCCGGGTCTGCGAAATCTAACTAATTGTGGAATGGAGAACCAAGAGCGCGAGGCTCTTTAACCCAGGCCCATGGGTGATAACAATCAGGAGAGGGACTTAAGTGTGGGTCCCCGGGCACGGCCGGTGCTGGTGCTTGGTCTCTCTGTGGAGGCCCGGTTCAGTGAAATGTGACTAAGAAAGAGATCTAAACACAGGAAACTGATACACATGTGTTTCCTTTGATTCCTTTGGAGATAACCATAGGACATATGGGTAAGAACGGGAACCAAGGATCCTTTGGAGATAAGCATAGGAGTGTTTCCTTTAAAGAGGATCATAGGAATGTTTCCTTTTGAATTACTCAGAGAGAGACCCAAATATTGCACTTCCGTAACCCCTAGTGTGGGACATTTCTAGGCATTTTGCTGTAATGTAAAGTGCCTACAAGTGTCCCATGTATTGTATTACCCTAACACCAAAGGTGTCGGACATTTCCAGGCATTTTTGTTGTAATGTAAAGTGCCTAGAAGTGTCCCAAGTATTGTATCTTTCCCTAACACAAAGAGTGAGACATTTCTAGGCATTTTCAGCACTCAGGACGGGGGCCTAAGTGTGGGTCCCCGGGCACAGCCGGTGCTGGTGCTGGGTCTCTCCATGGAGGCCTGGGTCAGCGAAATCGGACTAAGTGTGGAATGGAGAACCAAGGGCGCGAGGCTCTTTAACCAAGGCCCATGGGTGATAAAACTCAGGACGGGGGCTTAAGTGTGGGTCTCAGGGCACGGCCGGTGCTGGTGCTTGGTCTCTCCTTGGAGGCCCGGGTCAGCGAAATCTGAATAAGTGTGGAATTGAGAACCAAGAGCACGAGGCTCTTAAACCAGGCCCATGGGTGATAACACTCAGGACGGGGGCTTAAGTGTGGGTCCCCGGGCACGGCCGGTGCTGGTGCTTGGTCACTCCTTGGTGGCCAGGGTCAGTGAAATGTGACTAAGAAAGAGATCTAAACACAGGAAACTGATATACATATGTTTCCTTTGATTCCTTTGGAGATAACCATAGGCAACATGGGTAAGAACAGGAAACAAGGATCCTTTGGAGATAAGCATAGGAGTGTTTCCTTTAAAGAGGATCATAGGAATGTTTCCTTTTGAATTACTCAGAGAGAGACCCAAATATTGCGCTTCCTTAACCCCTAGTGTTGGACATTTCTAGGCATTTTGCTGTAATGTAAAGTGCCTACAAGTGTCCCATGTATTGTATTACCCTAACACCAAAGGTGTGGGACATTTCCAGGCATTTTGCCTCAATGATAAGTGCCTAGAAGCGTCCGGCTCATTGTGATTGATAGGGACATTTCTAGGCATTTTTGCAATAATATAAAGCGCCTACAAATGTCCCATGTATTGTATTTTTCCCTGACACAAAGAGTGGAACATTTCTAGGCATTTTCAGCACTCAGGGTGTTGGCTTTAGAGTGGGTCCCCGGGCTCAGCAATATTTGGAGGTTTTTTCTCCCATGTTTTGTATTTTTCCCCATGAAAAAGTGTGGGACATTTCTAGGCATTTTTGCTATAATGTAAAGCGCCTAGAAGTGTCCCAAGTATTGTATCTTTCCCTAACACAAAGAGTGAGACATTTCTAGGCATTTTCAGCACTCAGGACGGGGGCCTAAGTGTGGGTCCCCGGGAACGGCCGGTGCTGGTGCTGGGTCTCTCCATGGAGGACCTGGGTCAGCGAAATCGGACTAAGTGTGGAATGGAGAACCAAAGGCGCGAGGCTCTTTAACCAAGGCCCATGGGTGATAACATTCAGGACGGGGGCTTAAGTGTGGGTCTCTGGGCACAGCCGGTGCTGGTGCTGGGTCTCTCCATGGAGGCCTGGGTCAGCGAAATCGGACTAAGTGTGGAATGGAGAACCAAGGGCGCGAGGCTCTTTAACCAAGGCCCATGGGTGATAACACTCAGGACGGGGGCTTAAGTGTGGGTCTCAGGGCACGGCCGGTGCTGGTACTGGGTCTCTTAATGTATGCCCGGGTCAGCGAAAAGTGACTAAGTGTGGAATGGAAGACCAAGGGCGCGAGGCTCTTTAACCCAGGCCCATGGGTGATAACATTCAGGACGGGGGCTTAAGTGTGGGTCTCCGGGCACAGCCAGTGCTGGTGCTGGGTCTCTCCATGGAGGCCTGGGTCAGCGAAATCGGACTAAGTGTGGAATGGAGAACCAAGGGCGCGAGGCTCTTTAACCCAGGCCCATGGGTGATAACACTCAGGACGGAGGCTTAAGTGTGGGTCTCAAGGCACGGCCGGTGCTGGTACTGGGTCTCTTAATGTATGCCCGGGTCAGCGAAAAGTGACTAAGTGTGGAATGGAAGACCAAGGGCGCGAGGCTCTTTAACCCAGGCCCATGGGTGATAACACTCAGGACGGGGGCTTAAGTGTGGGTCTCAGGGCACGGCCGGTGCTGGTGCCTGGTCTCTCCTTGGAGGCCCGGGTCAGCGAAATCGGACTAAGTGTGGAATGGAGAACCAAGGGCGCGAGGCTCTTTAACCAAGGCCCATGGGTGATAACACTCAGGACGGGGGCTTAAGTGTGGGTCTCAGGGCACGGCCGGTTCTGGTGCTTGGTCTCTCCTTGGAGGCCCGGGTCAGCGAAATCTGAATAAGTGTGGAATGGAGAACCAAGAGCACGAGGCTCTTAAACCAGGCCCATGGTTGATAACACTCAGGACGGGGGCTTAAGTGTGGGTCTCCGGGCATGGCCGGTGCTGGTGCTTGGTCTCTCCTTGGAGGCCCGGGTCAGCGAAATCTAACTAAGTGTGGAATGGAGAACCAAGAGCGCGAGGCTCTTTAACCCAGGCCCATGGGTGATAACACTCAGGAGAGGGACTTAAGTGTGGGTCTCAGGGCACGGCCGGTGCTGGTACTGGGTCTCTTAATGTATGCCCGGGTCAGCGAAAAGTGACTAAGTGTGCAATGGAAGACCAAGGGCGCGAGGCTCTTTAACCCAGGCCCATGGGTGATAACATTCAGGACGGGGGCTTAAGTGTGGGTCTCCGGGCACAGCCAGTGCTGGTGCTGGGTCTCTCCATGGAGGCCTGGGTCAGCGAAATCGGACTAAGTGTGGAATGGAGAACCAAGGGCGCGAGGCTCTTTAACCAAGGCCCATGGGTGATAACACTCAGGACGTGGGCTTAAGTGTGGGTCTCCGGGCATGGCCGGTGCTGGTGCTTGGTCTCTCCTTGGAGGCCCGGGTCAGCGAAATCTGACTAAGTGTGGAATGGAGAACCAAGAGAACGAGGCTCTTTAACCCAGGCCCATGGGTGATAACACTCAGGACGGGGGCTTAAGTGTGGGTCCCCGGGCATGGCCGGTGCTGGTGCTTGGTCACTCCTTGGTGGCCAGGGTCAGTGAAATCGGACTAAGTGTGGAATGGAGAACAAAGGGCGCGAGGCTCTTTAACCAAGGCCCATGGGTGTTAACACTCAGGACGGGGGTTTAAGTGTGGGTCTCAGGGCACGGCCGGTGCTGGTGCTTGGTCTCTCCTTGGAGGCCCGGGTCAGCGAAATCGGACTAAGTGTGGAATGGAGAACCAAGGGCGCGAGGCTCTTTAACCAAGGCCCATGGGTGATAACACTCAGGACGGGGGCTTACGTGTGGGTCTCCGGGCATGGCCGGTGCTGGTGCTTGGTCTCTCCTTGGAGACCTGGGTCAGCGAAATCTGACTAAGTGTGGAATGGAGAACCAAGGGAGCGAGGCTCTTTAACCCAGGCCCATGGGTGATAACACTCAGGACGGGGGCTTAAGTGTGGGTCTCAGGGCACGGCCGGTGCTGGTGCCTGGTCTCTCCTTGGAGGCCCGGGTCAGCGAAATCGGACTAAGTGTGGAATGGAGAACCAAGGGCGCGAGGCTCTTTAACCAAGGCCCATGGGTGATAACACTCAGGACGGGGGCTTAAGTGTGGGTCTCAGGGCACGGCCGGTTCTGGTGCTTGGTCTCTCCTTGGAGGCCCGGGTCAGCGAAATCTGAATAAGTGTGGAATGGAGAACCAAGAGCACGAGGCTCTTAAACCAGGCCCATGGTTGATAACACTCAGGACGGGGGCTTAAGTGTGGGTCTCCGGGCATGGCCGGTGCTGGTGCTTGGTCTCTCCTTGGAGGCCCGGGTCAGCGAAATCTAACTAAGTGTGGAATGGAGAACCAAGAGCGCGAGGCTCTTTAACCCAGGCCCATGGGTGATAACACTCAGGAGAGGGACTTAAGTGTGGGTCCCCGGGCACGGCCGGTGCTGGTGCTTGGTCTCTCTGTGGAGGCCCGGTTCAGTGAAATGTGACTAAGAAAGAGATCTAAACACAGGAAACTGATACACATGTGTTTCCTTTGATTCCTTTGGAGATAACCATAGGACATATGGGTAAGAACGGGAACCAAGGATCCTTTGGAGATAAGCATAGGAGTGTTTCCTTTAAAGAGGATCATAGGAATGTTTCCTTTTGAATTACTCAGAGAGAGACCCAAATATTGCACTTCCGTAACCCCTAGTGTGGGACATTTCTAGGCATTTTGCTGTAATGTAAAGTGCCTACAAGTGTCCCATGTATTGTATTACCCTAACACCAAAGGTGTCGGACATTTCCAGGCATTTTTGCTGTAATGTAAAGTGCCTAGAAGTGTCCCAAGTATTGTATCTTTCCCTAACACAAAGAGTGAGACATTTCTAGGCATTTTCAGCACTCAGGACGGGGGCCTAAGTGTGGGTCCCCGGGCACAGCCGGTGCTGGTGCTGGGTCTCTCCATGGAGGCCTGGGTCAGCGAAATCGGACTAAGTGTGGAATGGAGAACCAAGGGCGCGAGGCTCTTTAACCAAGGCCCTTGGGTGATAACACTCAGGACGGGGTCTTAAGTGTGGGTCTCAGGGCACGGCCGGTGCTGGTGCTTGGTCTCTCCTTGGAGGCCCGGGTCAGCGAAATCTGAATAAGTGTGGAATGGAGAACCAAGAGCACGAGGCTCTTAAACCAGGCCCATGGGTGATAACACTCAGGACGGGGGCTTAAGTGTGGGTCTCAGGGCACTGCCGGTGCTGGTGCTTGGTCTCTCCTTGGAGGCCCGGGTCAGCGAAATCTGAATAAGTGTGGAATGGAGAACCAAGAGCACGAGGCTCTTAAACCAGGCCCATGGTTGATAACACTCAGGATGGGGGCTTAAGTGTGGGTCTCCGGGCATGGCCGGTGCTGGTGCTTGGTCTCTCCTTGGAGGCCCGGGTCAGCGAAATCTAACTAATTGTGGAATGGAGAACCAAGAGCGCGAGGCTCTTTAACCCAGGCCCATGGGTGATAACAATCAGGAGAGGGACTTAAGTGTGGGTCCCCGGGCATGGCCGGTGCTGGTGCTTGGTCTCTCTGTGGAGGCCCGGTTCAGTGAAATGTGACTAAGAAAGAGATCTAAACACAGGAAACTGATACACATGTGTTTCCTTTGATTCCTTTGGAGATAACCATAGGACATATGGGTAAGAACGGGAACCAAGGATCCTTTGGAGATAAGCATAGGAGTGTTTCCTTTAAAGAGGATCATAGGAATGTTTCCTTTTGAATTACTCAGAGAGAGACCCAAATATTGCACTTCCGTAACCCCTAGTGTGGGACATTTCTAGGCATTTTGCTGTAATGTAAAGTGCCTACAAGTGTCCCATGTATTGTATTACCCTAACACCAAAGGTGTCGGACATTTCCAGGCATTGTTGTTGAAATGTAAAGTGCCTAGAAGTGTCCCAAGTATTGTATCTTTCCCTAACACAAAGAGTGAGACATTTCTAGGCATTTTCAGCACTCAGGACGGGGGCCTAAGTGTGGGTCCCCGGGCACAGCCGGTGCTGGTGCTGGGTCTCTCCATGGAGGCCTGGGTCAGCGAAATCGGACTAAGTGTGGAATGGAGAACCAAGGGCGCGAGGCTCTTTAACCAAGGCCCATGGGTGATAAAACTCAGGACGGGGGCTTAAGTGTGGGTCTCAGGGCACGGCCGGTGCTGGTGCTTGGTCTCTCCTTGGAGGCCCGGGTCAGCGAAATCTGAATAAGTGTGGAATTGAGAACCAAGAGCACGAGGCTCTTAAACCAGGCCCATGGGTGATAACACTCAGGACGGGGGCTTAAGTGTGGGTCCCGGGGCACGGCCGGTGCTGGTGCTTGGTCACTCCTTGGTGGCCAGGGTCAGTGAAATGTGACTAAGAAAGAGATCTAAACACAGGAAACTGATATACATATGTTTCCTTTGATTCCTTTGGAGATAACCATAGGCAACATGGGTAAGAACAGGAAACAAGGATCCTTTGGAGATAAGCATAGGAGTGTTTCCTTTAAAGAGGATCATAGGAATGTTTCCTTTTGAATTACTCAGAGAGAGACCCAAATATTGCGATTCCTTAACCCCTAGTGTTGGACATTTCTAGGCATTTTGCTGTAATGTAAAGTGCCTACAAGTGTCCCATGTATTGTATTACCCTAACACCAAAGGTTTGGGACATTTCCAGGCATTTTGCCTCAATGATAAGTGCCTAGAAGCGTCCGGCTCATTCTGATTGGTTGGGACATTTCTAGGCATTTTTGCTATAATATAAAGCGCCTACAAATGTCCCATGTATTGTATTTTTCCCTGACACAAAGAGTGGAACATTTCTAGGCATTTTCAGCACTCAGGGTGTTGGCTTTAGAGTGGGTCCCCGGGCTCAGCAATATTTGGAGATTTTTTCTCCCATGTTTTGTATTTTTCCCCATGAAAAAGTGTGGGACATTTCTAGGCATTTTTGCTATAATGTAAAGCGCCTAGAAGTGTCCCAAGTATTGTATCTTTCCCTAACACAAAGAGTGAGACATTTCTAGGCATTTTCAGCACTCAGAACGGGGGCCTAAGTGTGGGTCCCCGGGAACGGCCGGTGCTGGTGCTGGGTCTCTCCATGGAGGCCTGGGTCAGCGAAATCTGACTAAGTGTGGAATGGAGAACCAAGGGAGCGAGGCTCTTTAACCCAGGCCCATGGGTGATAACACTCAGGAGAGGGACTTAAGTGTGGGTCCCCGGGCACGGCCGGTGCTGGTGCTTGGTCTCTCTGTGGAGGCCCGGTTCAGTGAAATGTGACTAAGAAAGAGATCTAAACACAGGAAACTGATACACATGTGTTTCCTTTGATTCCTTTGGAGATAACCATAGGACATATGGGTAAGAACGGGAACCAAGGATCCTTTGGAGATAAGCATAGGAGTGTTTCCTTTAAAGAGGATCATAGGAATGTTTCCTTTTGAATTACTCAGAGAGAGACCCAAATATTGCACTTCCGTAACCCCTAGTGTGGGACATTTCTAGGCATTTTGCTGTAATGTAAAGTGCCTACAAGTGTCCCATGTATTGTATTACCCTAACACCAAAGGTGTCGGACATTTCCAGGCATTGTTGTTGAAATGTAAAGTGCCTAGAAGTGTCCCAAGTATTGTATCTTTCCCTAACACAAAGAGTGAGACATTTCTAGGCATTTTCAGCACTCAGGACGGGGGCCTAAGTGTGGGTCCCCGGGCACAGCCGGTGCTGGTGCTGGGTCTCTCCATGGAGGCCTGGGTCAGCGAAATCGGACTAAGTGTGGAATGGAGAACCAAGGGCGCGAGGCTCTTTAACCAAGGCCCATGGGTGATAAAACTCAGGACGGGGGCTTAAGTGTGGGTCTCAGGGCACGGCCGGTGCTGGTGCTTGGTCTCTCCTTGGAGGCCCGGGTCAGCGAAATCTGAATAAGTGTGGAATTGAGAACCAAGAGCACGAGGCTCTTAAACCAGGCCCATGGGTGATAACACTCAGGACGGGGGCTTAAGTGTGGGTCCCCGGGCACGGCCGGTGCTGGTGCTTGGGCACTCCTTGGTGGCCAGGGTCAGTGAAATGTGACTAAGAAAGAGATCTAAACACAGGAAACTGATATACATATGTTTCCTTTGATTCCTTTGGAGATAACCATAGGCAACATGGGTAAGAACAGGAAACAAGGATCCTTTGGAGATAAGCATAGGAGTGTTTCCTTTAAAGAGGATCATAGGAATGTTTCCTTTTGAATTACTCAGAGAGAGACCCAAATATTGCGCTTCCTTAACCCCTAGTGTTGGACATTTCTAGGCGTTTTGCTGTAATGTAAAGTGCCTACAAGTGTCCCATGTATTGTATTACCCTAACACCAAAGGTTTGGGACATTTCCAGGCATTTTGCCTCAATGATAAGTGCCTAGAAGCGTCCGGCTCATTCTGATTGGTTGGGACATTTCTAGGCATTTTTGCTATAATATAAAGCGCCTACAAATGTCCCATGTATTGTATTTTTCCCTGACACAAAGAGTGGAACATTTCTAGGCATTTTCAGCACTCAGGGTGTTGGCTTTAGAGTGGGTCCCCGGGCTCAGCAATATTTGGAGTTTTTTTCTCCCATGTTTTGTATTTTTCCCCATGAAAAAGTGTGGGACATTTCTAGGCATTTTTGCTATAATGTAAAGCGCCTAGAAGTGTCCCAAGTATTGTATCTTTCCCTAACACAAAGAGTGAGACATTTCTAGGCATTTTCAGCACTCAGGACGGGGGCCTAAGTGTGGGTCCCCGGGAACGGCCGGTGCTGGTGCTGGGTCTCTCCATGGAGGCCTGGGTCAGCGAAATCTGACTAAGTGTGGAATGGAGAACCAAGGGAGCGAGGCTCTTTAACCCAGGCCCATGGGTGATAACACTCAGGACGGGGGCTTAAGTGTGGGTCTCAGGGCACGGCCGGTGCTGGTGCCTGGTCTCTCCTTGGAGGCCCGGGTCAGCGAAATCGGACTAAGTGTGGAATGGAGAACCAAGGGCGCGAGGCTCTTTAACCAAGGCCCATGGGTGATAACACTCAGGACGGGGGCTTAAGTGTGGGTCTCAGGGCACGGCCGGTTCTGGTGCTTGGTCTCTCCTTGGAGGCCCGGGTCAGCGAAATCTGAATAAGTGTGGAATGGAGAACCAAGAGCACGAGGCTCTTAAACCAGGCCCATGGTTGATAACACTCAGGACGGGGGCTTAAGTGTGGGTCTCCGGGCATGGCCGGTGCTGGTGCTTGGTCTCTCCTTGGAGGCCCGGGTCAGCGAAATCTAACTAAGTGTGGAATGGAGAACCAAGAGCGCGAGGCTCTTTAACCCAGGCCCATGGGTGATAACACTCAGGAGAGGGACTTAAGTGTGGGTCCCCGGGCACGGCCGGTGCTGGTGCTTGGTCTCTCTGTGGAGGCCCGGTTCAGTGAAATGTGACTAAGAAAGAGATCTAAACACAGGAAACTGATACACATGTGTTTCCTTTGATTCCTTTGGAGATAACCATAGGACATATGGGTAAGAACGGGAACCAAGGATCCTTTGGAGATAAGCATAGGAGTGTTTCCTTTAAAGAGGATCATAGGAATGTTTCCTTTTGAATTACTCAGAGAGAGACCCAAATATTGCACTTCCGTAACCCCTAGTGTGGGACATTTCTAGGCATTTTGCTGTAATGTAAAGTGCCTACAAGTGTCCCATGTATTGTATTACCCTAACACCAAAGGTGTCGGACATTTCCAGGCATTTTTGCTGTAATGTAAAGTGCCTAGAAGTGTCCCAAGTTTTGTATCTTTCCCTAACACAAAGAGTGAGACATTTCTAGGCATTTTCAGCACTCAGGACGGGGGCCTAAGTGTGGGTCCCCGGGCACAGCCGGTGCTGGTGCTGGGTCTCTCCATGGAGGCCTGGGTCAGCGAAATCGGACTAAGTGTGGAATGGAGAACCAAGGGCGCGAGGCTCTTTAACCAAGGCCCTTGGGTGATAACACTCAGGACGGGGTCTTAAGTGTGTGTCTCAGGGCACGGCCGGTGCTGGTGCTTGGTCTCTCCTTGGAGGCCCGGGTCAGCGAAATCTGAATAAGTGTGGAATGGAGAACCAAGAGCACGAGGCTCTTAAACCGGGCCCATGGGTGATAACACTCAGGACGGGGGCTTAAGTGTGGGTCTCAGGGCACGGCCGGTGCTGGTGCTTGGTCTCTCCTTGGAGGCCCGGGTCAGCGAAATCGGACTAAGTGTGGAATGGAGAACCAAGGGCGCGAGGCTCTTTAACCAAGGCCCATGGGTGATAACACTCAGGACGGGGGCTTAAGTTTGGGTCTCAGGGCACTGCCGGTGCTGGTGCTTGGTCTCTCCTTGGAGGCCCGGGTCAGCGAAATCTGAATAAGTGTGGAATGGAGAACCAAGAGCACGAGGCTCTTAAACCAGGCCCATGGTTGATAACACTCAGGACGGGGGCTTAAGTGTGGGTCTCCGGGCATGGCCGGTGCTGGTGCTTGGTCTCTCCTTGGAGGCCCGGGTCAGCGAAATCTAACTAATTGTGGAATGGAGAACCAAGAGCGCGAGGCTCTTTAACCCAGGCCCATGGGTGATAACAATCAGGAGAGGGACTTAAGTGTGGGTCCCCGGGCATGGCCGGTGCTGGTGCTTGGTCTCTCTGTGGAGGCCCGGTTCAGTGAAATGTGACTAAGAAAGAGATCTAAACACAGGAAACTGATACACATGTGTTTCCTTTGATTCCTTTGGAGATAACCATAGGACATATGGGTAAGAACGGGAACCAAGGATCCTTTGGAGATAAGCATAGGAGTGTTTCCTTTTAAGAGGATCATAGGAATGTTTCCTTTTGAATTACTCAGAGAGAGACCCAAATATTGCACTTCCGTAACCCCTAGTGTGGGACATTTCTAGGCATTTTGCTGTAATGTAAAGTGCCTACAAGTGTCCCATGTATTGTATTACCCTAACACCAAAGGTGTCGGACATTTCCAGGCATTTTTGTTGTAATGTAAAGTGCCTAGAAGTGTCCCAAGTATTGTATCTTTCCCTAACACAAAGAGTGAGACATTTCTAGGCATTTTCAGCACTCAGGACGGGGGCCTAAGTGTGGGTCCCCGGGCACAGCCGGTGCTGGTGCTGGGTCTCTCCATGGAGGCCTGGGTCAGCGAAATCGGACTAAGTGTGGAATGGAGAACCAAGGGCGCGAGGCTCTTTAACCAAGGCCCATGGGTGATAAAACTCAGGACGGGGGCTTAAGTGTGGGTCTCAGGGCACGGCCGGTGCTGGTGCTTGGTCTCTCCTTGGAGGCCCGGGTCAGCGAAATCTGAATAAGTGTGGAATTGAGAACCAAGAGCACGAGGCTCTTAAACCAGGCCCATGGGTGATAACACTCAGGACGGGGGCTTAAGTGTGGGTCCCCGGGCACGGCCGGTGCTGGTGCTTGGTCACTCCTTGGTGGCCAGGGTCAGTGAAATGTGACTAAGAAAGAGATCTAAACACAGGAAACTGATATACATATGTTTCCTTTGATTCCTTTGGAGATAACCATAGGCAACATGGGTAAGAACAGGAAACAAGGATCCTTTGGAGATAAGCATAGGAGTGTTTCCTTTAAAGAGGATCATAGGAATGTTTCCTTTTGAATTACTCAGAGAGAGACCCAAATATTGCGCTTCCTTAACCCCTAGCGTTGGACATTTCTAGGCATTTTGCTGTAATGTAAAGTGCCTACAAGTGTCCCATGTATTGTATTACCCTAACACCAAAGGTTTGGGACATTTCCAGGCATTTTGCCTCAATGATAAGTGCCTAGAAGCGTCCGGCTCATTCTGATTGGTTGGGACATTTCTAGGCATTTTTGCTATAATATAAAGCGCCTACAAATGTCCCATGTATTGTATTTTTCCCTGACACAAAGAGTGGAACATTTCTAGGCATTTTCAGCACTCAGGGTGTTGGCTTTAGAGTGGGTCCCCGGGCTCAGCAATATTTGGAGGTTTTTTCTCCAATGTTTTGTATTTTTCCCCATGAAAAAGTGTGGGACATTTCTAGGCATTTTTGCTATAATGTAAAGCGCCTAGAAGTGTCCCAAGTATTGTATCTTTCCCTAACACAAAGAGTGAGACATTTCTAGGCATTTTCAGCACTCAGGACGGGGGCCTAAGTGTGGGTCCCCGGGAACGGCCGGTGCTGGTGCTGGGTCTCTCCATGGAGGCCTGGGTCAGCGAAATCGGACTAAGTGTGGAATGGAGAACCAAAGGCGCGAGGCTCTTTAACCAAGGCCCATGGGTGATAACATTCAGGACGGGGGCTTAAGTGTGGGTCTCTGGGCACAGCCGGTGCTGGTGCTGGGTCTCTCCATGGAGGCCTGGGTCAGCGAAATCGGACTAAGTGTGGAATGGAGAACCAAGGGCGCGAGGCTCTTTAACCCAGGCCCATGGGTGATAACACTCAGGACGGAGGCTTAAGTGTGGGTCTCAAGGCACGGCCGGTGCTGGTACTGGGTCTCTTAATGTATGCCCGGGTCAGCGAAAAGTGACTAAGTGTGGAATGGAAGACCAAGGGCGCGAGGCTCTTTAACCCAGGCCCATGGGTGATAACATTCAGGACAGGGGCTTAAGTGTGGGTCTCCGGGAACAGCCAGTGCTGGTGCTGGGTCTCTCCATGGAGGCCTGGGTCAGCGAAATCGGACTAAGTGTGGAATGGAGAACAAAGGGCGCGAGGCTCTTTAACCAAGGCCCATGGGTGTTAACACTCAGGACGGGGGTTTAAGTGTGGGTCTCAGGGCACGGCCGGTGCTGGTGCTTGGTCTCTCCTTGGAGAACCGGGTCAGCGAAATCTGATTAAGTGTGGAATGGAGAACCTAGAGCACGAGGCTCTTTAACCAAGGCCCATGGGTGATAACACTTAGGACGGGGACTTACGTGTGGGTCTCCGGGCATGGCCGGTGCTGGTGCTTGGTCTCTCCTTGGAGACCTGGGTCAGCGAAATCTGACTAAGTGTGGAATGGAGAACCAAGGGAGCGAGGCTCTTTAACCCAGGCCCATGGGTGATAACACTCAGGACGGGGGCTTAAGTGTGGGTCTCAGGGCACGGCCGGTGCTGGTGCCTGGTCTCTCCTTGGAGGCCCGGGTCAGCGAAATCGGACTAAGTGTGGAATGGAGAACCAAGGGCGCGAGGCTCTTTAACCAAGGCCCATGGGTGATAACACTCAGGACGGGGGCTTAAGTGTGGGTCTCAGGGCACGGCCGGTTCTGGTGCTTGGTCTCTCCTTGGAGGCCCGGGTCAGCGAAATCTGAATAAGTGTGGAATGGAGAACCAAGAGCACGAGGCTCTTAAACCAGGCCCATGGTTGATAACACTCAGGACGGGGGCTTAAGTGTGGGTCTCCGGGCATGGCCGGTGCTGGTGCTTGGTCTCTCCTTGGAGGCCCGGGTCAGCGAAATCTAACTAAATGTGGAATGGAGAACCAAGAGCGCGAGGCTCTTTAACCCAGGCCCATGGGTGATAACACTCAGGAGAGGGACTTAAGTGTGGGTCCCCGGGCACGGCCGGTGCTGGTGCTTGGTCTCTCTGTGGAGGCCCGGTTCAGTGAAATGTGACTAAGAAAGAGATCTAAACACAGGAAACTGATACACATGTGTTTCCTTTGATTCCTTTGGAGATAACCATAGGACATATGGGTAAGAACGGGAACCAAGGATCCTTTGGAGATAAGCATAGGAGTGTTTCCTTTAAAGAGGATCATAGGAATGTTTCCTTTTGAATTACTCAGAGAGAGACCCAAATATTGCACTTCCGTAACCCCTAGTGTGGGACATTTCTAGGCATTTTGCTGTAATGTAAAGTGCCTACAAGTGTCCCATGTATTGTATTACCCTAACACCAAAGGTGTCGGACATTTCCAGGCATTTTTGCTGTAATGTAAAGTGCCTAGAAGTGTCCCAAGTATTGTATCTTTCCCTAACACAAAGAGTGAGACATTTCTAGGCATTTTCAGCACTCAGGACGGGGGCCTAAGTGTGGGTCCCCGGGCACAGCCGGTGCTGGTTCTGGGTCTCTCCATGGAGGCCTGGGTCAGCGAAATCGGACTAAGTGTGGAATGGAGAACCAAGGGCGCGAGGCTCTTTAACCAAGGCCCTTGGGTGATAACACTCAGGACGGGGTCTTAAGTGTGGGTCTCAGGGCACGGCCGGTACTGGTGCTTGGTCTCTCCTTGGAGGCCCGGGTCAGCGAAATCTGAATAAGTGTGGAATGGAGAACCAAGAGCACGAGGCTCATAAACCGGGCCCATGGGTGATAACACTCAGGACGGGGGCTTAAGTGTGGGTCTCAGGGCACGGCCGGTGCTGGTGCTTGGTCTCTCCTTGGAGGCCCGGGTCAGCGAAATCGGACTAAGTGTGGAATGGAGAACCAAGGGCGCGAGGCTCTTTAACCAAGGCCCATGGGTGATAACACTCAGGACGGGGGCTTAAGTGTGGGTCTCAGGGCACGGCCGGTGCTGGTACTGGGTCTCTTAATGTATGCCCGGGTCAGCGAAAAGTGACTAAGTGTGGAATGGAAGACCAAGGGCGCGAGGCTCTTTAACCCAGGCCCATGGGTGATAACATTCAGGACGGGGGCTTAAGTGTGGGTCTCCGGGCACAGCCAGTGCTGGTGCTGGGTCTCTCCATGGAGGCCTGGGTCAGCGAAATCGGACTAAGTGTGGAATGGAGAACCAAGGGCGCGAGGCTCTTTAACCCAGGCCCATGGGTGATACCACTCAGGACGGAGGCTTAAGTGTGGGTCTCAAGGCACGGCCGGTGCTGGTACTGGGTCTCTTAATGTATGCCCGGGTCAGCGAAAAGTGACTAAGTGTGGAATGGAAGACCAAGGGCGCGAGGCTCTTTAACCCAGGCCCATGGGTGATAACACTCAGGACGGGGGCTTAAGTGTGGGTCTCAGGGCACGGCCGGTGCTGGTGCCTGGTCTCTCCTTGGAGGCCCGGGTCAGCGAAATCGGACTAAGTGTGGAATGGAGAACCAAGGGCGCGAGGCTCTTTAACCAAGGCCCATGGGTGATAACACTCAGGACGGGGGCTTAAGTGTGGGTCTCAGGGCACGGCCGGTTCTGGTGCTTGGTCTCTCCTTGGAGGCCCGGGTCAGCGAAATCTGAATAAGTGTGGAATGGAGAACCAAGAGCACGAGGCTCTTAAACCAGGCCCATGGTTGATAACACTCAGGACGGGGGCTTAAGTGTGGGTCTCCGGGCATGGCCGGTGCTGGTGCTTGGTCTCTCCTTGGAGGCCCGGGTCAGCGAAATCTAACTAAGTGTGGAATGGAGAACCAAGAGCGCGAGGCTCTTTAACCCAGGCCCATGGGTGATAACACTCAGGAGAGGGACTTAAGTGTGGGTCCCCGGGCACGGCCGGTGCTGGTGCTTGGTCTCTCTGTGGAGGCCCGGTTCAGTGAAATGTGACTAAGAAAGAGATCTAAACACAGGAAACTGATACACATGTGTTTCCTTTGATTCCTTTGGAGATAACCATAGGACATATGGGTAAGAACGGGAACCAAGGATCCTTTGGAGATAAGCATAGGAGTGTTTCCTTTAAAGAGGATCATAGGAATGTTTCCTTTTGAATTACTCAGAGAGAGACCCAAATATTGCACTTCCGTAACCCCTAGTGTGGGACATTTCTAGGCATTTTGCTGTAATGTAAAGTGCCTACAAGTGTCCCATGTATTGTATTACCCTAACACCAAAGGTGTCGGACATTTCCAGGCATTTTTGCTGTAATGTAAAGTGCCTAGAAGTGTCCCAAGTATTGTATCTTTCCCTAACACAAAGAGTGAGACATTTCTAGGCATTTTCAGCACTCAGGACGGGGGCCTAAGTGTGGGTCCCCGGGCACAGCCGGTGCTGGTGCTGGGTCTCTCCATGGAGGCCTGGGTCAGCGAAATCGGACTAAGTGTGGAATGGAGAACCAAGGGCGCGAGGCTCTTTAACCAAGGCCCTTGGGTGATAACACTCAGGACGGGGTCTTAAGTGTGGGTCTCAGGGCACGGCCGGTGCTGGTGCTTGGTCTCTCCTTGGAGGCCCGGGTCAGCGAAATCTGAATAAGTGTGGAATGGAGAACCAAGAGCACGAGGCTCTTAAACCAGGCCCATGGGTGATAACACTCAGGACGGGGGCTTAAGTGTGGGTCTCAGGGCACTGCCGGTGCTGGTGCTTGGTCTCTCCTTGGAGGCCCGGGTCAGCGAAATCTGAATAAGTGTGGAATGGAGAACCAAGAGCACGAGGCTCTTAAACCAGGCCCATTGTTGATAACACTCAGGACGGGGGCTTAAGTGTGGGTCTCCGGGCATGGCCGGTGCTGGTGCTTGGTCTCTCCTTGGAGGCCCGGGTCTGCGAAATCTAACTAATTGTGGAATGGAGAACCAAGAGCGCGAGGCTCTTTAACCCAGGCCCATGGGTGATAACAATCAGGAGAGGGACTTAAGTGTGGGTCCCCGGGCACGGCCGGTGCTGGTGCTTGGTCTCTCTGTGGAGGCCCGGTTCAGTGAAATGTGACTAAGAAAGAGATCTAAACACAGGAAACTGATACACATGTGTTTCCTTTGATTCCTTTGGAGATAACCATAGGACATATGGGTAAGAACGGGAACCAAGGATCCTTTGGAGATAAGCATAGGAGTGTTTCCTTTAAAGAGGATCATAGGAATGTTTCCTTTTGAATTACTCAGAGAGAGACCCAAATATTGCACTTCCGTAACCCCTAGTGTGGGACATTTCTAGGCATTTTGCTGTAATGTAAAGTGCCTACAAGTGTCCCATGTATTGTATTACCCTAACACCAAAGGTGTCGGACATTTCCAGGCATTTTTGTTGTAATGTAAAGTGCCTAGAAGTGTCCCAAGTATTGTATCTTTCCCTAACACAAAGAGTGAGACATTTCTAGGCATTTTCAGCACTCAGGACGGGGGCCTAAGTGTGGGTCCCCGGGCACAGCCGGTGCTGGTGCTGGGTCTCTCCATGGAGGCCTGGGTCAGCGAAATCGGACTAAGTGTGGAATGGAGAACCAAGGGCGCGAGGCTCTTTAACCAAGGCCCATGGGTGATAAAACTCAGGACGGGGGCTTAAGTGTGGGTCTCAGGGCACGGCCGGTGCTGGTGCTTGGTCTCTCCTTGGAGGCCCGGGTCAGCGAAATCTGAATAAGTGTGGAATTGAGAACCAAGAGCACGAGGCTCTTAAACCAGGCCCATGGGTGATAACACTCAGGACGGGGGCTTAAGTGTGGGTCCCCGGGCACGGCCGGTGCTGGTGCTTGGTCACTCCTTGGTGGCCAGGGTCAGTGAAATGTGACTAAGAAAGAGATCTAAACACAGGAAACTGATATACATATGTTTCCTTTGATTCCTTTGGAGATAACCATAGGCAACATGGGTAAGAACAGGAAACAAGGATCCTTTGGAGATAAGCATAGGAGTGTTTCCTTTAAAGAGGATCATAGGAATGTTTCCTTTTGAATTACTCAGAGAGAGACCCAAATATTGCGCTTCCTTAACCCCTAGTGTTGGACATTTCTAGGCATTTTGCTGTAATGTAAAGTGCCTACAAGTGTCCCATGTATTGTATTACCCTAACACCAAAGGTGTGGGACATTTCCAGGCATTTTGCCTCAATGATAAGTGCCTAGAAGCGTCCGGCTCATTCTGATTGATAGGGACATTTCTAGGCATTTTTGCAATAATATAAAGCGCCTACAAATGTCCCATGTATTGTATTTTTCCCTGACACAAAGAGTGGAACATTTCTAGGCATTTTCAGCACTCAGGGTGTTGGCTTTAGAGTGGGTCCCCGGGCTCAGCAATATTTGGAGGTTTTTTCTCCCATGTTTTGTATTTTTCCCCATGAAAAAGTGTGGGACATTTCTAGGCATTTTTGCTATAATGTAAAGCGCCTAGAAGTGTCCCAAGTATTGTATCTTTCCCTAACACAAAGAGTGAGACATTTCTAGGCATTTTCAGCACTCAGGACGGGGGCCTAAGTGTGGGTCCCCGGGAACGGCCGGTGCTGGTGCTGGGTCTCTCCATGGAGGACCTGGGTCAGCGAAATCGGACTAAGTGTGGAATGGAGAACCAAAGGCGCGAGGCTCTTTAACCAAGGCCCATGGGTGATAACATTCAGGACGGGGGCTTAAGTGTGGGTCTCTGGGCACAGCCGGTGCTGGTGCTGGGTCTCTCCATGGAGGCCTGGGTCAGCGAAATCGGACTAAGTGTGGAATGGAGAACCAAGGGCGCGAGGCTCTTTAACCAAGGCCCATGGGTGATAACACTCAGGACGGGGGCTTAAGTGTGGGTCTCAGGGCACGGCCGGTGCTGGTACTGGGTCTCTTAATGTATGCCCGGGTCAGCGAAAAGTGACTAAGTGTGGAATGGAAGACCAAGGGCGCGAGGCTCTTTAACCCAGGCCCATGGGTGATAACATTCAGGACGGGGGCTTAAGTGTGGGTCTCCGGGCACAGCCAGTGCTGGTGCTGGGTCTCTCCATGGAGGCCTGGGTCAGCGAAATCGGACTAAGTGTGGAATGGAGAACCAAGGGCGCGAGGCTCTTTAACCCAGGCCCATGGGTGATAACACTCAGGACGGAGGCTTAAGTGTGGGTCTCAAGGCACGGCCGGTGCTGGTACTGGGTCTCTTAATGTATGCCCGGGTCAGCGAAAAGTGACTAAGTGTGGAATGGAAGACCAAGGGCGCGAGGCTCTTTAACCCAGGCCCATGGGTGATAACACTCAGGACGGGGGCTTAAGTGTGGGTCTCAGGGCACGGCCGGTGCTGGTGCCTGGTCTCTCCTTGGAGGCCCGGGTCAGCGAAATCGGACTAAGTGTGGAATGGAGAACCAAGGGCGCGAGGCTCTTTAACCAAGGCCCATGGGTGATAACACTCAGGACGGGGGCTTAAGTGTGGGTCTCAGGGCACGGCCGGTTCTGGTGCTTGGTCTCTCCTTGGAGGCCCGGGTCAGCGAAATCTGAATAAGTGTGGAATGGAGAACCAAGAGCACGAGGCTCTTAAACCAGGCCCATGGTTGATAACACTCAGGACGGGGGCTTAAGTGTGGGTCTCCGGGCATGGCCGGTGCTGGTGCTTGGTCTCTCCTTGGAGGCCCGGGTCAGCGAAATCTAACTAAGTGTGGAATGGAGAACCAAGAGCGCGAGGCTCTTTAACCCAGGCCCATGGGTGATAACACTCAGGAGAGGGACTTAAGTGTGGGTCCCCGGGCACGGCCGGTGCTGGTGCTTGGTCTCTCTGTGGAGGCCCGGTTCAGTGAAATGTGACTAAGAAAGAGATCTAAACACAGGAAACTGATACACATGTGTTTCCTTTGATTCCTTTGGAGATAACCATAGGACATATGGGTAAGAACGGGAACCAAGGATCCTTTGGAGATAAGCATAGGAGTGTTTCCTTTAAAGAGGATCATAGGAATGTTTCCTTTTGAATTACTCAGAGAGAGACCCAAATATTGCACTTCCGTAACCCCTAGTGTGGGACATTTCTAGGCATTTTGCTGTAATGTAAAGTGCCTACAAGTGTCCCATGTATTGTATTACCCTAACACCAAAGGTGTCGGACATTTCCAGGCATTTTTGCTGTAATGTAAAGTGCCTAGAAGTGTCCCAAGTATTGTATCTTTCCCTAACACAAAGAGTGAGACATTTCTAGGCATTTTCAGCACTCAGGACGGGGGCCTAAGTGTGGGTCCCCGGGCACAGCCGGTGCTGGTGCTGGGTCTCTCCATGGAGGCCTGGGTCAGCGAAATCGGACTAAGTGTGGAATGGCGAACCAAGGGCGCGAGGCTCTTTAACCAAGGCCCTTGGGTGATAACACTCAGGACGGGGTCTTAAGTGTGGGTCTCAGGGCACGGCCGGTGCTGGTGCTTGGTCTCTCCTTGGAGGCCCGGGTCAGCGAAATCTGAATAAGTGTGGAATGGAGAACCAAGAGCACGAGGCTCTTAAACCAGGCCCATGGGTGATAACACTCAGGACGGGGGCTTAAGTGTGGGTCTCAGGGCACTGCCGGTGCTGGTGCTTGGTCTCTCCTTGGAGGCCCGGGTCAGCGAAATCTGAATAAGTGTGGAATGGAGAACCAAGAGCACGAGGCTCTTAAACCAGGCCCATTGTTGATAACACTCAGGACGGGGGCTTAAGTGTGGGTCTCCGGGCATGGCCGGTGCTGGTGCTTGGTCTCTCCTTGGAGGCCCGGGTCTGCGAAATCTAACTAATTGTGGAATGGAGAACCAAGAGCGCGAGGCTCTTTAACCCAGGCCCATGGGTGATAACAATCAGGAGAGGGACTTAAGTGTGGGTCCCCGGGCACGGCCGGTGCTGGTGCTTGGTCTCTCTGTGGAGGCCCGGTTCAGTGAAATGTGACTAAGAAAGAGATCTAAACACAGGAAACTGATACACATGTGTTTCCTTTGATTCCTTTGGAGATAACCATAGGACATATGGGTAAGAACGGGAACCAAGGATCCTTTGGAGATAAGCATAGGAGTGTTTCCTTTAAAGAGGATCATAGGAATGTTTCCTTTTGAATTACTCAGAGAGAGACCCAAATATTGCACTTCCGTAACCCCTAGTGTGGGACATTTCTAGGCATTTTGCTGTAATGTAAAGTGCCTAGAAGTGTCCCAAGTATTGTATCTTTCCCTAACACAAAGAGTGAGACATTTCTAGGCATTTTCAGCACTCAGGACGGGGGCCTAAGTGTGGGTCCCCGGGCACAGCCGGTGCTGGTGCTGGGTCTCTCCATGGAGGCCTGGGTCAGCGAAATCGGACTAAGTGTGGAATGGAGAACCAAGGGCGCGAGGCTCTTTAACCAAGGCCCATGGGTGATAAAACTCAGGACGGGGGCTTAAGTGTGGGTCTCAGGGCACGGCCGGTGCTGGTGCTTGGTCTCTCCTTGGAGGCCCGGGTCAGCGAAATCTGAATAAGTGTGGAATTGAGAACCAAGAGCACGAGGCTCTTAAACCAGGCCCATGGGTGATAACACTCAGGACGGGGGCTTAAGTGTGGGTCCCCGGGCACGGCCGGTGCTGGTGCTTGGTCACTCCTTGGTGGCCAGGGTCAGTGAAATGTGACTAAGAAAGAGATCTAAACACAGGAAACTGATATACATATGTTTCCTTTGATTCCTTTGGAGATAACCATAGGCAACATGGGTAAGAACAGGAAACAAGGATCCTTTGGAGATAAGCATAGGAGTGTTTCCTTTAAAGAGGATCATAGGAATGTTTCCTTTTGAATTACTCAGAGAGAGACCCAAATATTGCGCTTCCTTAACCCCTAGTGTTGGACATTTCTAGGCATTTTGCTGTAATGTAAAGTGCCTACAAGTGTCCCATGTATTGTATTACCCTAACACCAAAGGTGTGGGACATTTCCAGGCATTTTGCCTCAATGATAAGTGCCTAGAAGCGTCCGGCTCATTCTGATTGATAGGGACATTTCTAGGCATTTTTGCAATAATATAAAGCGCCTACAAATGTCCCATGTATTGTATTTTTCCCTGACACAAAGAGTGGAACATTTCTAGGCATTTTCAGCACTCAGGGTGTTGGCTTTAGAGTGGGTCCCCGGGCTCAGCAATATTTGGAGGTTTTTTCTCCCATGTTTTGTATTTTTCCCCATGAAAAAGTGTGGGACATTTCTAGGCATTTTTGCTATAATGTAAAGCGCCTAGAAGTGTCCCAAGTATTGTATCTTTCCCTAACACAAAGAGTGAGACATTTCTAGGCATTTTCAGCACTCAGGACGGGGGCCTAAGTGTGGGTCCCCGGGAACGGCCGGTGCTGGTGCTGGGTCTCTCCATGGAGGCCTGGGTCAGCGAAATCGGACTAAGTGTGGAATGGAGAACCAAAGGCGCGAGGCTCTTTAACCAAGGCCCATGGGTGATAACATTCAGGACGGGGGCTTAAGTGTGGGTCTCTGGGCACAGCCGGTGCTGGTGCTGGGTCTCTCCATGGAGGCCTGGGTCAGCGAAATCGGACTAAGTGTGGAATGGAGAACCAAGGGCGCGAGGCTCTTTAACCAAGGCCCATGGGTGATAACACTCAGGACGGGGGCTTAAGTGTGGGTCTCAGGGCACGGCCGGTGCTGGTACTGGGTCTCTTAATGTATGCCCGGGTCAGCGAAAAGTGACTAAGTGTGGAATGGAAGACCAAGGGCGCGAGGCTCTTTAACCCAGGCCCATGGGTGATAACATTCAGGACGGGGGCTTAAGTGTGGGTCTCCGGGCACAGCCAGTGCTGGTGCTGGGTCTCTCCATGGAGGCCTGGGTCAGCGAAATCGGACTAAGTGTGGAATGGAGAACCAAGGGCGCGAGGCTCTTTAACCCAGGCCCATGGGTGATAACACTCAGGACGGAGGCTTAAGTGTGGGTCTCAAGGCACGGCCGGTGCTGGTACTGGGTCTCTTAATGTATGCCCGGGTCAGCGAAAAGTGACTAAGTGTGGAATGGAAGACCAAGGGCGCGAGGCTCTTTAACCCAGGCCCATGGGTGATAACACTCAGGACGGGGGCTTAAGTGTGGGTCTCAGGGCACGGCCGGTGCTGGTGCCTGGTCTCTCCTTGGAGGCCCGGGTCAGCGAAATCTGAATAAGTGTGGAATGGAGAACCAAGAGCACGAGGCTCTTAAACCAGGCCCATGGGTGATAACACTCAGGACGGGGGCTTAAGTGTGGGTCTCAGGGCACTGCCGGTGCTGGTGCTTGGTCTCTCCTTGGAGGCCCGGGTCAGCGAAATCTGAATAAGTGTGGAATGGAGAACCAAGAGCACGAGGCTCTTAAACCAGGCCCATTGTTGATAACACTCAGGACGGGGGCTTAAGTGTGGGTCTCCGGGCATGGCCGGTGCTGGTGCTTGGTCTCTCCTTGGAGGCCCGGGTCTGCGAAATCTAACTAATTGTGGAATGGAGAACCAAGAGCGCGAGGCTCTTTAACCCAGGCCCATGGGTGATAACAATCAGGAGAGGGACTTAAGTGTGGGTCCCCGGGCACGGCCGGTGCTGGTGCTTGGTCTCTCTGTGGAGGCCCGGTTCAGTGAAATGTGACTAAGAAAGAGATCTAAACACAGGAAACTGATACACATGTGTTTCCTTTGATTCCTTTGGAGATAACCATAGGACATATGGGTAAGAACGGGAACCAAGGATCCTTTGGAGATAAGCATAGGAGTGTTTCCTTTAAAGAGGATCATAGGAATGTTTCCTTTTGAATTACTCAGAGAGAGACCCAAATATTGCACTTCCGTAACCCCTAGTGTGGGACATTTCTAGGCATTTTGCTGTAATGTAAAGTGCCTACAAGTGTCCCATGTATTGTATTACCCTAACACCAAAGGTGTCGGACATTTCCAGGCATTTTTGTTGTAATGTAAAGTGCCTAGAAGTGTCCCAAGTATTGTATCTTTCCCTAACACAAAGAGTGAGACATTTCTAGGCATTTTCAGCACTCAGGACGGGGGCCTAAGTGTGGGTCCCCGGGCACAGCCGGTGCTGGTGCTGGGTCTCTCCATGGAGGCCTGGGTCAGCGAAATCGGACTAAGTGTGGAATGGAGAACCAAGGGCGCGAGGCTCTTTAACCAAGGCCCATGGGTGATAAAACTCAGGACGGGGGCTTAAGTGTGGGTCTCAGGGCACGGCCGGTGCTGGTGCTTGGTCTCTCCTTGGAGGCCCGGGTCAGTGAAATGTGACTAAGAAAGAGATCTAAACACAGGAAACTGATATACATATGTTTCTTTTGATTCCTTTGGAGATAACCATAGGCAACATGGGTAAGAACAGGAAACAAGGATCCTTTGGAGATAAGCATAGGAGTGTTTCCTTTAAAGAGGATCATAGGAATGTTTCCTTTTGAATTACTCAGAGAGAGACCCAAATATTGCGCTTCCTTAACCCCTAGTGTTCGACATTTCTAGGCATTTTGCTGTAATGTAAAGTGCCTACAAGTGTCCCATGTATTGTATTACCCTAACACCAAAGGTGTGGGACATTTCCAGGCATTTTGCCTCAATGATAAGTGCCTAGAAGCGTCCGGCTCATTCTGATTGATAGGGACATTTCTAGGCATTTTTGCAATAATATAAAGCGCCTACAAATGTCCCATGTATTGTATTTTTCCCTGACACAAAGAGTGGAACATTTCTAGGCATTTTCAGCACTCAGGGTGTTGGCTTTAGAGTGGGTCCCCGGGCTCAGCAATATTTGGAGGTTTTTTCTCCCATGTTTTGTATTTTTCCCCATGAAAAAGTGTGGGACATTTCTAGGCATTTTTGCTATAATGTAAAGCGCCTAGAAGTGTCCCAAGTATTGTATCTTTCCCTAACACAAAGAGTGAGACATTTCTAGGCATTTTCAGCACTCAGGACGGGGGCCTAAGTGTGGGTCCCCGGGAACGGCCGGTGCTGGTGCTGGGTCTCTCCATGGAGGCCTGGGTCAGCGAAATCGGACTAAGTGTGGAATGGAGAACCAAAGGCGCGAGGCTCTTTAACCAAGGCCCATGGGTGATAACATTCAGGACGGGGGCTTAAGTGTGGGTCTCTGGGCACAGCCGGTGCTGGTGCTGGGTCTCTCCATGGAGGCCTGGGTCAGCGAAATCGGACTAAGTGTGGAATGGAGAACCAAGGGCGCGAGGCTCTTTAACCAAGGCCCATGGGTGATAACACTCAGGACGGGGGCTTAAGTGTGGGTCTCAGGGCACGGCAGGTGCTGGTACTGGGTCTCTTAATGTATGCCCGGGTCAGCGAAAAGTGACTAAGTGTGGAATGGAAGACCAAGGGCGCGAGGCTCTTTAACCCAGGCCCATGGGTGATAACATTCAGGACGGGGGCTTAAGTGTGGGTCTCCGGGCACAGCCAGTGCTGGTGCTGGGTCTCTCCATGGAGGCCTGGGTCAGCGAAATCGGACTAAGTGTGGAATGGAGAACCAAGGGCGCGAGGCTCTTTAACCCAGGCCCATGGGTGATAACACTCAGGACGGAGGCTTAAGTGTGGGTCTCAAGGCACGGCCGGTGCTGATACTGGGTCTCTTAATGTATGCCCGGGTCAGCGAAAAGTGACTAAGTGTGGAATGGAAGACCAAGGGCGCGAGGCTCTTTAACCCAGGCCCATGGGTGATAACATTCAGGACGGGGGCTTAAGTGTGGGTCTCCGGGAACAGCCAGTGCTGGTGCTGGGTCTCTCCATGGAGGCCTGGGTCAGCGAAATCGGACTAAGTGTGGAATGGAGAACAAAGGGCGCGAGGCTCTTTAACCAAGGCCCATGGGTGTTAACACTCAGGACGGGGGTTTAAGTGTGGGTCTCAGGGCACGGCCGGTGCTGGTGCTTGGTCTCTCCTTGGAGAACCGGGTCAGCGAAATCTGATTAAGTGTGGAATGGAGAACCAAGAGCACGAGGCTCTTAAACCGGGCCCATGGGTGATAACACTCAGGACGGGGGCTTAAGTGTGGGTCTCAGGGCACGGCCGGTGCTGGTGCTTGGTCTCTCCTTGGAGGCCCGGGTCAGCGAAATCGGACTAAGTGTGGAATGGAGAACCAAGGGCGCGAGGCTCTTTAACCAAGGCCCATGGGTGATAACACTCAGGACGGGGGCTTAAGTTTGGGTCTCAGGGCACTGCCGGTGCTGGTGCTTGGTCTCTCCTTGGAGGCCCGGGTCAGCGAAATCTGAATAAGTGTGGAATGGAGAACGAAGAGCACGAGGCTCTTAAACCAGGCCCATGGTTGATAACACTCAGGACGGGGGCTTAAGTGTGGGTCTCCGGGCATGGCCGGTGCTGGTGCTTGGTCTCTCCTTGGAGGCCCGGGTCAGCGAAATCTAACTAATTGTGGAATGGAGAACCAAGAGCGCGAGGCTCTTTAACCCAGGCCCATGGGTGATAACAATCAGGAGAGGGACTTAAGTGTGGGTCCCCGGGCATGGCCGGTGCTGGTGCTTGGTCTCTCTGTGGAGGCCCGGTTCAGTGAAATGTGACTAAGAAAGAGATCTAAACACAGGAAACTGATACACATGTGTTTCCTTTGATTCCTTTGGAGATAACCATAGGACATATGGGTAAGAACGGGAACCAAGGATCCTTTGGAGATAAGCATAGGAGTGTTTCCTTTTAAGAGGATCATAGGAATGTTTCCTTTTGAATTACTCAGAGAGAGACCCAAATATTGCACTTCCGTAACCCCTAGTGTGGGACATTTCTAGGCATTTTGCTGTAATGTAAAGTGCCTACAAGTGTCCCATGTATTGTATTACCCTAACACCAAAGGTGTCGGACATTTCCAGGCATTTTTGTTGTAATGTAAAGTGCCTAGAAGTGTCCCAAGTATTGTATCTTTCCCTAACACAAAGAGTGAGACATTTCTAGGCATTTTCAGCACTCAGGACGGGGGCCTAAGTGTGGGTCCCCGGGCACAGCCGGTGCTGGTGCTGGGTCTCTCCATGGAGGCCTGGGTCAGCGAAATCGGACTAAGTGTGGAATGGAGAACCAAGGGCGCGAGGCTCTTTAACCAAGGCCCATGGGTGATAAAACTCAGGACGGGGGCTTAAGTGTGGGTCTCAGGGCACGGCCGGTGCTGGTGCTTGGTCACTCCTTGGTGGCCAGGGTCAGTGAAATGTGACTAAGAAAGAGATCTAAACACAGGAAACTGATATACATATGTTTCCTTTGATTCCTTTGGAGATAACCATAGGCAACATGGGTAAGAACAGGAAACAAGGATCCTTTGGAGATAAGCATAGGAGTGTTTCCTTTAAAGAGGATCATAGGAATGTTTCCTTTTGAATTACTCAGAGAGAGACCCAAATATTGCGCTTCCTTAACCCCTAGTGTTGGACATTTCTAGGCATTTTGCTGTAATGTAAAGTGCCTACAAGTGTCCCATGTATTGTATTACCCTAACACCAAAGGTGTGGGACATTTCCAGGCATTTTGCCTCAATGATAAGTGCCTAGAAGCGTCCGGCTCATTCTGATTGATAGGGACATTTCTAGGCATTTTTGCAATAATATAAAGCGCCTACAAATGTCCCATGTATTGTATTTTTCCCTGACACAAAGAGTGGAACATTTCTAGGCATTTTCAGCACTCAGGGTGTTGGCTTTAGAGTGGGTCCCCGGGCTCAGCAATATTTGGAGGTTTTTTCTCCCATGTTTTGTATTTTTCCCCATGAAAAAGTGTGGGACATTTCTAGGCATTTTTGCTATAATGTAAAGCGCCTAGAAGTGTCCCAAGTATTGTATCTTTCCCTAACACAAAGAGTGAGACATTTCTAGGCATTTTCAGCACTCAGGACGGGGGCCTAAGTGTGGGTCCCCGGGAACGGCCGGTGCTGGTGCTGGGTCTCTCCATGGAGGCCTGGGTCAGCGAAATCGGACTAAGTGTGGAATGGAGAACCAAAGGCGCGAGGCTCTTTAACCAAGGCCCATGGGTGATAACATTCAGGACGGGGGCTTAAGTGTGGGTCTCTGGGCACAGCCGGTGCTGGTGCTGGGTCTCTCCATGGAGGCCTGGGTCAGCGAAATCGGACTAAGTGTGGAATGGAGAACCAAGGGCGCGAGGCTCTTTAACCAAGGCCCATGGGTGATAACACTCAGGACGGGGGCTTAAGTGTGGGTCTCAGGGCACGGCCGGTGCTGGTACTGGGTCTCTTAATGTATGCCCGGGTCAGCGAAAAGTGACTAAGTGTGGAATGGAAGACCAAGGGCGCGAGGCTCTTTAACCCAGGCCCATGGGTGATAACATTCAGGACGGGGGCTTAAGTGTGGGTCTCCGGGCACAGCCAGTGCTGGTGCTGGGTCTCTCCATGGAGGCCTGGGTCAGCGAAATCGGACTAAGTGTGGAATGGAGAACCAAGGGCGCGAGGCTCTTTAACCCAGGCCCATGGGTGATAACACTCAGGACGGAGGCTTAAGTGTGGGTCTCAAGGCACGGCCGGTGCTGGTACTGGGTCTCTTAATGTATGCCCGGGTCAGCGAAAAGTGACTAAGTGTGGAATGGAAGACCAAGGGCGCGAGGCTCTTTAACCCAGGCCCATGGGTGATAACATTCAGGACGGGGGCTTAAGTGTGGGTCTCCGGGAACAGCCAGTGCTGGTGCTGGGTCTCTCCATGGAGGCCTGGGTCAGCGAAATCGGACTAAGTGTGGAATGGAGAACAAAGGGCGCGAGGCTCTTTAACCAAGGCCCATGGGTGTTAACACTCAGGACGGGGGTTTAAGTGTGGGTCTCAGGGCACGGCCGGTGCTGGTGCTTGGTCTCTCCTTGGAGAACCGGGTCAGCGAAATCTGATTAAGTGTGGAATGGAGAACCTAGAGCACGAGGCTCTTTAACCAAGGCCCATGGGTGATAACACTTAGGACGGGGACTTACGTGTGGGTCTCCGGGCATGGCCGGTGCTGGTGCTTGGTCTCTCCTTGGAGACCTGGGTCAGCGAAATCTGACTAAGTGTGGAATGGAGAACCAAGGGAGCGAGGCTCTTTAACCCAGGCCCATGGGTGATAACACTCAGGACGGGGGCTTAAGTGTGGGTCTCAGGGCACGGCCGGTGCTGGTGCCTGGTCTCTCCTTGGAGGCCCGGGTCAGCGAAATCGGACTAAGTGTGGAATGGAGAACCAAGGGCGCGAGGCTCTTTAACCAAGGCCCATGGGTGATAACACTCAGGACGGGGGCTTAAGTGTGGGTCTCAGGGCACGGCCGGTTCTGGTGCTTGGTCTCTCCTTGGAGGCCCGGGTCAGCGAAATCTGAATAAGTGTGGAATGGAGAACCAAGAGCACGAGGCTCTTAAACCAGGCCCATGGTTGATAACACTCAGGACGGGGGCTTAAGTGTGGGTCTCCGGGCATGGCCGGTGCTGGTGCTTGGTCTCTCCTTGGAGGCCCGGGTCAGCGAAATCTAACTAAGTGTGGAATGGAGAACCAAGAGCGCGAGGCTCTTTAACCCAGGCCCATGGGTGATAACACTCAGGAGAGGGACTTAAGTGTGGGTCCCCGGGCACGGCCGGTGCTGGTGCTTGGTCTCTCTGTGGAGGCCCGGTTCAGTGAAATGTGACTAAGAAAGAGATCTAAACACAGGAAACTGATACACATGTGTTTCCTTTGATTCCTTTGGAGATAACCATAGGACATATGGGTAAGAACGGGAACCAAGGATCCTTTGGAGATAAGCATAGGAGTGTTTCCTTTAAAGAGGATCATAGGAATGTTTCCTTTTGAATTACTCAGAGAGAGACCCAAATATTGCACTTCCGTAACCCCTAGTGTGGGACATTTCTAGGCATTTTGCTGTAATGTAAAGTGCCTACAAGTGTCCCATGTATTGTATTACCCTAACACCAAAGGTGTCGGACATTTCCAGGCATTTTTGCTGTAATGTAAAGTGCCTAGAAGTGTCCCAAGTATTGTATCTTTCCCTAACACAAAGAGTGAGACATTTCTAGGCATTTTCAGCACTCAGGACGGGGGCCTAAGTGTGGGTCCCCGGGCACAGCCGGTGCTGGTGCTGGGTCTCTCCATGGAGGCCTGGGTCAGCGAAATCGGACTAAGTGTGGAATGGAGAACCAAGGGCGCGAGGCTCTTTAACCAAGGCCCTTGGGTGATAACACTCAGGACGGGGTCTTAAGTGTGGGTCTCAGGGCACGGCCGGTGCTGGTGCTTGGTCTCTCCTTGGAGGCCCGGGTCAGCGAAATCTGAATAAGTGTGGAATGGAGAACCAAGAGCACGAGGCTCTTAAACCAGGCCCATGGGTGATAACACTCAGGACGGGGGCTTAAGTGTGGGTCTCAGGGCACTGCCGGTGCTGGTGCTTGGTCTCTCCTTGGAGAACCGGGTCAGCGAAATCTGATTAAGTGTGGAATGGAGAACCTAGAGCACGAGGCTCTTTAACCAAGGCCCATGGGTGATAACACTTAGGACGGGGACTTACGTGTGGGTCTCCGGGCATGGCCGGTGCTGGTGCTTGGTCTCTCCTTGGAGACCTGGGTCAGCGAAATCTGACTAAGTGTGGAATGGAGAACCAAGGGAGCGAGGCTCTTTAACCCAGGCCCATGGGTGATAACACTCAGGACGGGGGCTTAAGTGTGGGTCTCAGGGCACGGCCGGTGCTGGTGCCTGGTCTCTCCTTGGAGGCCCGGGTCAGCGAAATCGGACTAAGTGTGGAATGGAGAACCAAGGGCGCGAGGCTCTTTAACCAAGGCCCATGGGTGATAACACTCAGGACGGGGGCTTAAGTGTGGGTCTCAGGGCACGGCCGGTTCTGGTGCTTGGTCTCTCCTTGGAGGCCCGGGTCAGCGAAATCTGAATAAGTGTGGAATGGAGAACCAAGAGCACGAGGCTCTTAAACCAGGCCCATGGTTGATAACACTCAGGACGGGGGCTTAAGTGTGGGTCTCCGGGCATGGCCGGTGCTGGTGCTTGGTCTCTCCTTGGAGGCCCGGGTCAGCGAAATCTAACTAAGTGTGGAATGGAGAACCAAGAGCGCGAGGCTCTTTAACCCAGGCCCATGGGTGATAACACTCAGGAGAGGGACTTAAGTGTGGGTCCCCGGGCACGGCCGGTGCTGGTGCTTGGTCTCTCTGTGGAGGCCCGGTTCAGTGAAATGTGACTAAGAAAGAGATCTAAACACAGGAAACTGATACACATGTGTTTCCTTTGATTCCTTTGGAGATAACCATAGGACATATGGGTAAGAACGGGAACCAAGGATCCTTTGGAGATAAGCATAGGAGTGTTTCCTTTAAAGAGGATCATAGGAATGTTTCCTTTTGAATTACTCAGAGAGAGACCCAAATATTGCACTTCCGTAACCCCTAGTGTGGGACATTTCTAGGCATTTTGCTGTAATGTAAAGTGCCTACAAGTGTCCCATGTATTGTATTACCCTAACACCAAAGGTGTCGGACATTTCCAGGCATTTTTGCTGTAATGTAAAGTGCCTAGAAGTGTCCCAAGTATTGTATCTTTCCCTAACACAAAGAGTGAGACATTTCTAGGCATTTTCAGCACTCAGGACGGGGGCCTAAGTGTGGGTCCCCGGGCACAGCCGGTGCTGGTGCTGGGTCTCTCCATGGAGGCCTGGGTCAGCGAAATCGGACTAAGTGTGGAATGGAGAACCAAGGGCGCGAGGCTCTTTAACCAAGGCCCTTGGGTGATAACACTCAGGACGGGGTCTTAAGTGTGGGTCTCAGGGCACGGCCGGTGCTGGTGCTTGGTCTCTCCTTGGAGGCCCGGGTCAGCGAAATCTGAATAAGTGTGGAATGGAGAACCAAGAGCACGAGGCTCTTAAACCAGGCCCATGGGTGATAACACTCAGGACGGGGGCTTAAGTGTGGGTCTCAGGGCACTGCCGGTGCTGGTGCTTGGTCTCTCCTTGGAGGCCCGGGTCAGCGAAATCTGAATAAGTGTGGAATGGAGAACCAAGAGCACGAGGCTCTTAAACCAGGCCCATTGTTGATAACACTCAGGATGGGGGCTTAAGTGTGGGTCTCCGGGCATGGCCGGTGCTGGTGCTTGGTCTCTCCTTGGAGGCCCGGGTCTGCGAAATCTAACTAATTGTGGAATGGAGAACCAAGAGCGCGAGGCTCTTTAACCCAGGCCCATGGGTGATAACAATCAGGAGAGGGACTTAAGTGTGGGTCCCCGGGCACGGCCGGTGCTGGTGCTTGGTCTCTCTGTGGAGGCCCGGTTCAGTGAAATGTGACTAAGAAAGAGATCTAAACACAGGAAACTGATACACATGTGTTTCCTTTGATTCCTTTGGAGATAACCATAGGACATATGGGTAAGAACGGGAACCAAGGATCCTTTGGAGATAAGCATAGGAGTGTTTCCTTTAAAGAGGATCATAGGAATGTTTCCTTTTGAATTACTCAGAGAGAGACCCAAATATTGCACTTCCGTAACCCCTAGTGTGGGACATTTCTAGGCATTTTGCTGTAATGTAAAGTGCCTACAAGTGTCCCATGTATTGTATTACCCTAACACCAAAGGTGTCGGACATTTCCAGGCATTTTTGTTGTAATGTAAAGTGCCTAGAAGTGTCCCAAGTATTGTATCTTTCCCTAACACAAAGAGTGAGACATTTCTAGGCATTTTCAGCACTCAGGACGGGGGCCTAAGTGTGGGTCCCCGGGCACAGCCGGTGCTGGTGCTGGGTCTCTCCATGGAGGCCTGGGTCAGCGAAATCGGACTAAGTGTGGAATGGAGAACCAAGGGCGCGAGGCTCTTTAACCAAGGCCCATGGGTGATAAAACTCAGGACGGGGGCTTAAGTGTGGGTCTCAGGGCACGGCCGGTGCTGGTGCTTGGTCTCTCCTTGGAGGCCCGGGTCAGTGAAATGTGACTAAGAAAGAGATCTAAACACAGGAAACTGATATACATATGTTTCTTTTGATTCCTTTGGAGATAACCATAGGCAACATGGGTAAGAACAGGAAACAAGGATCCTTTGGAGATAAGCATAGGAGTGTTTCCTTTTGAATTACTCAGAGAGAGACCCAAATATTGCGCTTCCTTAACCCCTAGTGTTGGACATTTCTAGGCATTTTGCTGTAATGTAAAGTGCCTACAAGTGTCCCATGTATTGTATTACCCTAACACCAAAGGTGTGGGACATTTCCAGGCATTTTGCCTCAATGATAAGTGCCTAGAAGCGTCCGGCTCATTCTGATTGATAGGGACATTTCTAGGCATTTTTGCAATAATATAAAGCGCCTACAAATGTCCCATGTATTGTATTTTTCCCTGACACAAAGAGTGGAACATTTCTAGGCATTTTCAGCACTCAGGGTGTTGGCTTTAGAGTGGGTCCCCGGGCTCAGCAATATTTGGAGGTTTTTTCTCCCATGTTTTGTATTTTTCCCCATGAAAAAGTGTGGGACATTTCTAGGCATTTTTGCTATAATGTAAAGCGCCTAGAAGTGTCCCAAGTATTGTATCTTTCCCTAACACAAAGAGTGAGACATTTCTAGGCATTTTCAGCACTCAGGACGGGGGCCTAAGTGTGGGTCCCCGGGAACGGCCGGTGCTGGTGCTGGGTCTCTCCATGGAGGCCTGGGTCAGCGAAATCGGACTAAGTGTGGAATGGAGAACCAAAGGCGCGAGGCTCTTTAACCAAGGCCCATGGGTGATAACATTCAGGACGGGGGCTTAAGTGTGGGTCTCTGGGCACAGCCGGTGCTGGTGCTGGGTCTCTCCATGGAGGCCTGGGTCAGCGAAATCGGACTAAGTGTGGAATGGAGAACCAAGGGCGCGAGGCTCTTTAACCAAGGCCCATGGGTGATAACACTCAGGACGGGGGCTTAAGTGTGGGTCTCAGGGCACGGCAGGTGCTGGTACTGGGTCTCTTAATGTATGCCCGGGTCAGCGAAAAGTGACTAAGTGTGGAATGGAAGACCAAGGGCGCGAGGCTCTTTAACCCAGGCCCATGGGTGATAACATTCAGGACGGGGGCTTAAGTGTGGGTCTCCGGGCACAGCCAGTGCTGGTGCTGGGTCTCTCCATGGAGGCCTGGGTCAGCGAAATCGGACTAAGTGTGGAATGGAGAACCAAGGGCGCGAGGCTCTTTAACCCAGGCCCATGGGTGATAACACTCAGGACGGAGGCTTAAGTGTGGGTCTCAAGGCACGGCCGGTGCTGGTACTGGGTCTCTTAATGTATGCCCGGGTCAGCGAAAAGTGACTAAGTGTGGAATGGAAGACCAAGGGCGCGAGGCTCTTTAACCCAGGCCCATGGGTGATAACATTCAGGACGGGGGCTTAAGTGTGGGTCTCCGGGAACAGCCAGTGCTGGTGCTGGGTCTCTCCATGGAGGCCTGGGTCAGCGAAATCGGACTAAGTGTGGAATGGAGAACAAAGGGCGCGAGGCTCTTTAACCAAGGCCCATGGGTGTTAACACTCAGGACGGGGGTTTAAGTGTGGGTCTCAGGGCACGGCCGGTGCTGGTGCTTGGTCTCTCCTTGGAGAACCGGGTCAGCGAAATCTGATTAAGTGTGGAATGGAGAACCAAGAGCACGAGGCTCTTAAACCGGGCCCATGGGTGATAACACTCAGGACGGGGGCTTAAGTGTGGGTCTCAGGGCACGGCCGGTGCTGGTGCTTGGTCTCTCCTTGGAGGCCCGGGTCAGCGAAATCGGACTAAGTGTGGAATGGAGAACCAAGGGCGCGAGGCTCTTTAACCAAGGCCCATGGGTGATAACACTCAGGACGGGGGCTTAAGTTTGGGTCTCAGGGCACTGCCGGTGCTGGTGCTTGGTCTCTCCTTGGAGGCCCGGGTCAGCGAAATCTGAATAAGTGTGGAATGGAGAACCAAGAGCACGAGGCTCTTAAACCAGGCCCATGGTTGATAACACTCAGGACGGGGGCTTAAGTGTGGGTCTCCGGGCATGGCCGGTGCTGGTGCTTGGTCTCTCCTTGGAGGCCCGGGTCAGCGAAATCTAACTAATTGTGGAATGGAGAACCAAGAGCGCGAGGCTCTTTAACCCAGGCCCATGGGTGATAACAATCAGGAGAGGGACTTAAGTGTGGGTCCCCGGGCATGGCCGGTGCTGGTGCTTGGTCTCTCTGTGGAGGCCCGGTTCAGTGAAATGTGACTAAGAAAGAGATCTAAACACAGGAAACTGATACACATGTGTTTCCTTTGATTCCTTTGGAGATAACCATAGGACATATGGGTAAGAACGGGAACCAAGGATCCTTTGGAGATAAGCATAGGAGTGTTTCCTTTTAAGAGGATCATAGGAATGTTTCCTTTTGAATTACTCAGAGAGAGACCCAAATATTGCACTTCCGTAACCCCTAGTGTGGGACATTTCTAGGCATTTTGCTGTAATGTAAAGTGCCTACAAGTGTCCCATGTATTGTATTACCCTAACACCAAAGGTGTCGGACATTTCCAGGCATTTTTGTTGTAATGTAAAGTGCCTAGAAGTGTCCCAAGTATTGTATCTTTCCCTAACACAAAGAGTGAGACATTTCTAGGCATTTTCAGCACTCAGGACGGGGGCCTAAGTGTGGGTCCCCGGGCACAGCCGGTGCTGGTGCTGGGTCTCTCCATGGAGGCCTGGGTCAGCGAAATCGGACTAAGTGTGGAATGGAGAACCAAGGGCGCGAGGCTCTTTAACCAAGGCCCATGGGTGATAAAACTCAGGACGGGGGCTTAAGTGTGGGTCTCAGGGCACGGCCGGTGCTGGTGCTTGGTCACTCCTTGGTGGCCAGGGTCAGTGAAATGTGACTAAGAAAGAGATCTAAACACAGGAAACTGATATACATATGTTTCCTTTGATTCCTTTGGAGATAACCATAGGCAACATGGGTAAGAACAGGAAACAAGGATCCTTTGGAGATAAGCATAGGAGTGTTTCCTTTAAAGAGGATCATAGGAATGTTTCCTTTTGAATTACTCAGAGAGAGACCCAAATATTGCGCTTCCTTAACCCCTAGTGTTGGACATTTCTAGGCATTTTGCTGTAATGTAAAGTGCCTACAAGTGTCCCATGTATTGTATTACCCTAACACCAAAGGTGTGGGACATTTCCAGGCATTTTGCCTCAATGATAAGTGCCTAGAAGCGTCCGGCTCATTCTGATTGATAGGGACATTTCTAGGCATTTTTGCAATAATATAAAGCGCCTACAAATGTCCCATGTATTGTATTTTTCCCTGACACAAAGAGTGGAACATTTCTAGGCATTTTCAGCACTCAGGGTGTTGGCTTTAGAGTGGGTCCCCGGGCTCAGCAATATTTGGAGGTTTTTTCTCCCATGTTTTGTATTTTTCCCCATGAAAAAGTGTGGGACATTTCTAGGCATTTTTGCTATAATGTAAAGCGCCTAGAAGTGTCCCAAGTATTGTATCTTTCCCTAACACAAAGAGTGAGACATTTCTAGGCATTTTCAGCACTCAGGACGGGGGCCTAAGTGTGGGTCCCCGGGAACGGCCGGTGCTGGTGCTGGGTCTCTCCATGGAGGCCTGGGTCAGCGAAATCGGACTAAGTGTGGAATGGAGAACCAAAGGCGCGAGGCTCTTTAACCAAGGCCCATGGGTGATAACATTCAGGACGGGGGCTTAAGTGTGGGTCTCTGGGCACAGCCGGTGCTGGTGCTGGGTCTCTCCATGGAGGCCTGGGTCAGCGAAATCGGACTAAGTGTGGAATGGAGAACCAAGGGCGCGAGGCTCTTTAACCAAGGCCCATGGGTGATAACACTCAGGACGGGGGCTTAAGTGTGGGTCTCAGGGCACGGCCGGTGCTGGTACTGGGTCTCTTAATGTATGCCCGGGTCAGCGAAAAGTGACTAAGTGTGGAATGGAAGACCAAGGGCGTGAGGCTCTTTAACCCAGGCCCATGGGTGATAACATTCAGGACGGGGGCTTAAGTGTGGGTCTCCGGGCACAGCCAGTGCTGGTGCTGGGTCTCTCCATGGAGGCCTGGGTCAGCGAAATCGGACTAAGTGTGGAATGGAGAACCAAGGGCGCGAGGCTCTTTAACCCAGGCCCATGGGTGATAACACTCAGGACGGAGGCTTAAGTGTGGGTCTCAAGGCACGGCCGGTGCTGGTACTGGGTCTCTTAATGTATGCCCGGGTCAGCGAAAAGTGACTAAGTGTGGAATGGAAGACCAAGGGCGCGAGGCTCTTTAACCCAGGCCCATGGGTGATAACATTCAGGACGGGGGCTTAAGTGTGGGTCTCCGGGAACAGCCAGTGCTGGTGCTGGGTCTCTCCATGGAGGCCTGGGTCAGCGAAATCGGACTAAGTGTGGAATGGAGAACAAAGGGCGCGAGGCTCTTTAACCAAGGCCCATGGGTGTTAACACTCAGGACGGGGGTTTAAGTGTGGGTCTCAGGGCACGGCCGGTGCTGGTGCTTGGTCTCTCCTTGGAGGCCCGGGTCAGCGAAATCTGACTAAGTGTGGAATGGAGAACCAAGAGAACGAGGCTCTTTAACCCAGGCCCATGGGTGATAACACTCAGGACGGGGGCTTAAGTGTGGGTCCCCGGGCATGGCCGGTGCTGGTGCTTGGTCACTCCTTGGTGGCCAGGGTCAGTGAAATCGGACTAAGTGTGGAATGGAGAACAAAGGGCGCGAGGCTCTTTAACCAAGGCCCATGGGTGTTAACACTCAGGACGGGGGTTTAAGTGTGGGTCTCAGGGCACGGCCGGTGCTGGTGCTTGGTCTCTCCTTGGAGGCCCGGGTCAGCGAAATCGGACTAAGTGTGGAATGGAGAACCAAGGGCGCGAGGCTCTTTAACCAAGGCCCATGGGTGATAACACTCAGGACGGGGGCTTAAGTGTGGGTCTCAGGGCACTGCCGGTGCTGGTGCTTGGTCTCTCCTTGGAGGCCCGGGTCAGCGAAATCTGAATAAGTGTGGAATGGAGAACCAAGAGCACGAGGCTCTTAAACCAGGCCCATGGGTGATAACACTTAGGACGGGGACTTACGTGTGGGTCTCCGGGCATGGCCGGTGCTGGTGCTTGGTCTCTCCTTGGAGACCTGGGTCAGCGAAATCTGACTAAGTGTGGAATGGAGAACCAAGGGAGCGAGGCTCTTTAACCCAGGCCCATGGGTGATAACACTCAGGACGGGGGCTTAAGTGTGGGTCTCAGGGCACGGCCGGTGCTGGTGCCTGGTCTCTCCTTGGAGGCCCGGGTCAGCGAAATCTGAATAAGTGTGGAATGGAGAACCAAGAGCACGAGGCTCTTAAACCAGGCCCATGGTTGATAACACTCAGGACGGGGGCTTAAGTGTGGGTCTCCGGGCACGGCCGGTGCTGGTGCTTGGTCTCTCTGTGGAGGCCCGGTTCAGTGAAATGTGACTAAGAAAGAGATCTAAACACAGGAAACTGATACACATGTGTTTCCTTTGATTCCTTTGGAGATAACCATAGGACATATGGGTAAGAACGGGAACCAAGGATCCTTTGGAGATAAGCATAGGAGTGTTTCCTTTAAAGAGGATCATAGGAATGTTTCCTTTTGAATTACTCAGAGAGAGACCCAAATATTGCACTTCCGTAACCCCTAGTGTGGGACATTTCTAGGCATTTTGCTGTAATGTAAAGTGCCTACAAGTGTCCCATGTATTGTATTACCCTTACACCAAAGGTGTCGGACATTTCCAGGCATTTTTGCTGTAATGTAAAGTGCCTAGAAGTGTCCCAAGTATTGTATCTTTCCCTAACACAAAGAGTGAGACATTTCTAGGCATTTTCAGCACTCAAGACGGGGGCCTAAGTGTGGGTCCCCGGGCACAGCCGGTGCTGGTGCTGGGTCTCTCCATGGAGGCCTGGGTCAGCGAAATCGGACTAAGTGTGGAATGGAGAACCAAGGGCGCGAGGCTCTTTAACCAAGGCCCTTGGGTGATAACACTCAGGACGGGGTCTTAAGTGTGGGTCTCAGGGCACGGCCGGTGCTGGTGCTTGGTCTCTCCTTGGAGGCCCGGGTCAGCGAAATCTGAATAAGTGTGGAATGGAGAACCAAGAGCACGAGGCTCTTAAACCAGGCCCATGGGTGATAACACTCAGGACGGGGGCTTAAGTGTGGGTCTCAGGGCACTGCCGGTGCTGGTGCTTGGTCTCTCCTTGGAGGCCCGGGTCAGCGAAATCTGAATAAGTGTGGAATGGAGAACCAAGAGCACGAGGCTCTTAAACCAGGCCCATGGTTGATAACACTCAGGACGGGGGCTTAAGTGTGGGTCTCCGGGCATGGCCGGTGCTGGTGCTTGGTCTCTCCTTGGAGGCCCGGGTCAGCGAAATCTAACTAATTGTGGAATGGAGAACCAAGAGCGCGAGGCTCTTTAACCCAGGCCCATGGGTGATAACAATCAGGAGAGGGACTTAAGTGTGGGTCCCCGGGCATGGCCGGTGCTGGTGCTTGGTCTCTCTGTGGAGGCCCGGTTCAGTGAAATGTGACTAAGAAAGAGATCTAAACACAGGAAACTGATACACATGTGTTTCCTTTGATTCCTTTGGAGATAACCATAGGACATATGGGTAAGAACGGGAACCAAGGATCCTTTGGAGATAAGCATAGGAGTGTTTCCTTTAAAGAGGATCATAGGAATGTTTCCTTTTGAATTACTCAGAGAGAGACCCAAATATTGCACTTCCGTAACCCCTAGTGTGGGACATTTCTAGGCATTTTGCTGTAATGTAAAGTGCCTACAAGTGTCCCATGTATTGTATTACCCTAACACCAAAGGTGTCGGACATTTCCAGGCATTGTTGTTGAAATGTAAAGTGCCTAGAAGTGTCCCAAGTATTGTATCTTTCCCTAACACAAAGAGTGAGACATTTCTAGGCATTTTCAGCACTCAGGACGGGGGCCTAAGTGTGGGTCCCCGGGCACAGCCGGTGCTGGTGCTGGGTCTCTCCATGGAGGCCTGGGTCAGCGAAATCGGACTAAGTGTGGAATGGAGAACCAAGGGCGCGAGGCTCTTTAACCAAGGCCCATGGGTGATAAAACTCAGGACGGGGGCTTAAGTGTGGGTCTCAGGGCACGGCCGGTGCTGGTGCTTGGTCTCTCCTTGGAGGCCCGGGTCAGCGAAATCTGAATAAGTGTGGAATTGAGAACCAAGAGCACGAGGCTCTTAAACCAGGCCCATGGGTGATAACACTCAGGACGGGGGCTTAAGTGTGGGTCCCCGGGCACGGCCGGTGCTGGTGCTTGGTCACTCCTTGGTGGCCAGGGTCAGTGAAATGTGACTAAGAAAGAGATCTAAACACAGGAAACTGATAAACATATGTTTCCTTTGATTCCTTTGGAGATAACCATAGGCAACATGGGTAAGAACAGGAAACAAGGATCCTTTGGAGATAAGCATAGGAGTGTTTCCTTTAAAGAGGATCATAGGAATGTTTCCTTTTGAATTACTCAGAGAGAGACCCAAATATTGCGCTTCCTTAACCCCTAGTGTTGGACATTTCTAGGCGTTTTGCTGTAATGTAAAGTGCCTACAAGTGTCCCATGTATTGTATTACCCTAACACCAAAGGTTTGGGACATTTCCAGGCATTTTGCCTCAATGATAAGTGCCTAGAAGCGTCCGGCTCATTCTGATTGGTTGGGACATTTCTAGGCATTTTTGCTATAATATAAAGCGCCTACAAATGTCCCATGTATTGTATTTTTCCCTGACACAAAGAGTGGAACATTTCTAGGCATTTTCAGCACTCAGGGTGTTGGCTTTAGAGTGGGTCCCCGGGCTCAGCAATATTTGGAGGTTTTTTCTCCCATGTTTTGTATTTTTCCCCATGAAAAAGTGTGGGACATTTCTAGGCATTTTTGCTATAATGTAAAGCGCCTAGAAGTGTCCCAAGTATTGTATCTTTCCCTAACACAAAGAGTGAGACATTTCTAGGCATTTTCAGCACTCAGGACGGGGGCCTAAGTGTGGGTCCCCGGGAACGGCCGGTGCTGGTGCTGGGTCTCTCCATGGAGGCCTGGGTCAGCGAAATCTGACTAAGTGTGGAATGGAGAACCAAGGGAGCGAGGCTCTTTAACCCAGGCCCATGGGTGATAACACTCAGGACGGGGGCTTAAGTGTGGGTCTCAGGGCACGGCCGGTGCTGGTGCCTGGTCTCTCCTTGGAGGCCCGGGTCAGCGAAATCGGACTAAGTGTGGAATGGAGAACCAAGGGCGCGAGGCTCTTTAACCAAGGCCCATGGGTGATAACACTCAGGACGGGGGCTTAAGTGTGGGTCTCAGGGCACGGCCGGTTCTGGTGCTTGGTCTCTCCTTGGAGGCCCGGGTCAGCGAAATCTGAATAAGTGTGGAATGGAGAACCAAGAGCACGAGGCTCTTAAACCAGGCCCATGGTTGATAACACTCAGGACGGGGGCTTAAGTGTGGGTCTCCGGGCATGGCCGGTGCTGGTGCTTGGTCTCTCCTTGGAGGCCCGGGTCAGCGAAATCTAACTAAGTGTGGAATGGAGAACCAAGAGCGCGAGGCTCTTTAACCCAGGCCCATGGGTGATAACACTCAGGAGAGGGACTTAAGTGTGGGTCCCCGGGCACGGCCGGTGCTGGTGCTTGGTCTCTCTGTGGAGGCCCGGTTCAGTGAAATGTGACTAAGAAAGAGATCTAAACACAGGAAACTGATACACATGTGTTTCCTTTGATTCCTTTGGAGATAACCATAGGACATATGGGTAAGAACGGGAACCAAGGATCCTTTGGAGATAAGCATAGGAGTGTTTCCTTTAAAGAGGATCATAGGAATGTTTCCTTTTGAATTACTCAGAGAGAGACCCAAATATTGCACTTCCGTAACCCCTAGTGTGGGACATTTCTAGGCATTTTGCTGTAATGTAAAGTGCCTACAAGTGTCCCATGTATTGTATTACCCTAACACCAAAGGTGTCGGACATTTCCAGGCATTTTTGCTGTAATGTAAAGTGCCTAGAAGTGTCCCAAGTATTGTATCTTTCCCTAACACAAAGAGTGAGACATTTCTAGGCATTTTCAGCACTCAGGACGGGGGCCTAAGTGTGGGTCCCCGGGCACAGCCGGTGCTGGTGCTGGGTCTCTCCATGGAGGCCTGGGTCAGCGAAATCGGACTAAGTGTGGAATGGAGAACCAAGGGCGCGAGGCTCTTTAACCAAGGCCCTTGGGTGATAACACTCAGGACGGGGTCTTAAGTGTGGGTCTCAGGGCACGGCCGGTGCTGGTGCTTGGTCTCTCCTTGGAGGCCCGGGTCAGCGAAATCTGAATAAGTGTGGAATGGAGAACCAAGAGCACGAGGCTCTTAAACCGGGCCCATGGGTGATAACACTCAGGACGGGGGCTTAAGTGTGGGTCTCAGGGCACGGCCGGTGCTGGTGCTTGGTCTCTCCTTGGAGGCCCGGGTCAGCGAAATCTAACTAATTGTGGAATGGAGAACCAAGAGCGCGAGGCTCTTTAACCCAGGCCCATGGGTGATAACAATCAGGAGAGGGACTTAAGTGTGGGTCCCCGGGCATGGCCGGTGCTGGTGCTTGGTCTCTCTGTGGAGGCCCGGTTCAGTGAAATGTGACTAAGAAAGAGATCTAAACACAGGAAACTGATACACATGTGTTTCCTTTGATTCCTTTGGAGATAACCATAGGACATATGGGTAAGAACGGGAACCAAGGATCCTTTGGAGATAAGCATAGGAGTGTTTCCTTTTAAGAGGATCATAGGAATGTTTCCTTTTGAATTACTCAGAGAGAGACCCAAATATTGCACTTCCGTAACCCCTAGTGTGGGACATTTCTAGGCATTTTGCTGTAATGTAAAGTGCCTACAAGTGTCCCATGTATTGTATTACCCTAACACCAAAGGTGTCGGACATTTCCAGGCATTTTTGTTGTAATGTAAAGTGCCTAGAAGTGTCCCAAGTATTGTATCTTTCCCTAACACAAAGAGTGAGACATTTCTAGGCATTTTCAGCACTCAGGACGGGGGCCTAAGTGTGGGTCCCCGGGCACAGCCGGTGCTGGTGCTGGGTCTCTCCATGGAGGCCTGGGTCAGCGAAATCGGACTAAGTGTGGAATGGAGAACAAGGGGCGCGAGGCTCTTAAACCAGGCCCATGGGTGATAACACTCAGGACGGGGGCTTAAGTGTGGGTCCCCGGGCACGGCCGGTGCTGGTGCTTGGTCACTCCTTGGTGGCCAGGGTCAGTGAAATGTGACTAAGAAAGAGATCTAAACACAGGAAACTGATATACATATGTTTCCTTTGATTCCTTTGGAGATAACCATAGGCAACATGGGTAAGAACAGGAAACAAGGATCCTTTGGAGATAAGCATAGGAGTGTTTCCTTTAAAGAGGATCATAGGAATGTTTCCTTTTGAATTACTCAGAGAGAGACCCAAATATTGCGCTTCCTTAACCCCTAGCGTTGGACATTTCTAGGCATTTTGCTGTAATGTAAAGTGCCTACAAGTGTCCCATGTATTGTATTACCCTAACACCAAAGGTTTGGGACATTTCCAGGCATTTTGCCTCAATGATAAGTGCCTAGAAGCGTCCGGCTCATTCTGATTGGTTGGGACATTTCTAGGCATTTTTGCTATAATATAAAGCGCCTACAAATGTCCCATGTATTGTATTTTTCCCTGACACAAAGAGTGGAACATTTCTAGGCATTTTCAGCACTCAGGGTGTTGGCTTTAGAGTGGGTCCCCGGGCTCAGCAATATTTGGAGGTTTTTTCTCCAATGTTTTGTATTTTTCCCCATGAAAAAGTGTGGGACATTTCTAGGCATTTTTGCTATAATGTAAAGCGCCTAGAAGTGTCCCAAGTATTGTATCTTTCCCTAACACAAAGAGTGAGACATTTCTAGGCATTTTCAGCACTCAGGACGGGGGCCTAAGTGTGGGTCCCCGGGAACGGCCGGTGCTGGTGCTGGGTCTCTCCATGGAGGCCTGGGTCAGCGAAATCGGACTAAGTGTGGAATGGAGAACCAAAGGCGCGAGGCTCTTTAACCAAGGCCCATGGGTGATAACATTCAGGACGGGGGCTTAAGTGTGGGTCTCTGGGCACAGCCGGTGCTGGTGCTGGGTCTCTCCATGGAGGCCTGGGTCAGCGAAATCGGACTAAGTGTGGAATGGAGAACCAAGGGCGCGAGGCTCTTTAACCCAGGCCCATGGGTGATAACACTCAGGACGGAGGCTTAAGTGTGGGTCTCAAGGCACGGCCGGTGCTGGTACTGGGTCTCTTAATGTATGCCCGGGTCAGCGAAAAGTGACTAAGTGTGGAATGGAAGACCAAGGGCGCGAGGCTCTTTAACCCAGGCCCATGGGTGATAACATTCAGGACAGGGGCTTAAGTGTGGGTCTCCGGGAACAGCCAGTGCTGGTGCTGGGTCTCTCCATGGAGGCCTGGGTCAGCGAAATCGGACTAAGTGTGGAATGGAGAACAAAGGGCGCGAGGCTCTTTAACCAAGGCCCATGGGTGTTAACACTCAGGACGGGGGTTTAAGTGTGGGTCTCAGGGCACGGCCGGTGCTGGTGCTTGGTCTCTCCTTGGAGAACCGGGTCAGCGAAATCTGATTAAGTGTGGAATGGAGAACCTAGAGCACGAGGCTCTTTAACCAAGGCCCATGGGTGATAACACTTAGGACGGGGACTTACGTGTGGGTCTCCGGGCATGGCCGGTGCTGGTGCTTGGTCTCTCCTTGGAGACCTGGGTCAGCGAAATCGGACTAAGTGTGGAATGGAGAACCAAGGGCGCGAGGCTCTTTAACCAAGGCCCATGGGTGATAACACTCAGGACGGGGGCTTAAGTGTGGGTCTCAGGGCACGGCCGGTTCTGGTGCTTGGTCTCTCCTTGGAGGCCCGGGTCAGCGAAATCTGAATAAGTGTGGAATGGAGAACCAAGAGCACGAGGCTCTTAAACCAGGCCCATGGTTGATAACACTCAGGACGGGGGCTTAAGTGTGGGTCTCCGGGCATGGCCGGTGCTGGTGCTTGGTCTCTCCTTGGAGGCCCGGGTCAGCGAAATCTAACTAAATGTGGAATGGAGAACCAAGAGCGCGAGGCTCTTTAACCCAGGCCCATGGGTGATAACACTCAGGAGAGGGACTTAAGTGTGGGTCCCCGGGCACGGCCGGTGCTGGTGCTTGGTCTCTCTGTGGAGGCCCGGTTCAGTGAAATGTGACTAAGAAAGAGATCTAAACACAGGAAACTGATACACATGTGTTTCCTTTGATTCCTTTGGAGATAACCATAGGACATATGGGTAAGAACGGGAACCAAGGATCCTTTGGAGATAAGCATAGGAGTGTTTCCTTTAAAGAGGATCATAGGAATGTTTCCTTTTGAATTACTCAGAGAGAGACCCAAATATTGCACTTCCGTAACCCCTAGTGTGGGACATTTCTAGGCATTTTGCTGTAATGTAAAGTGCCTACAAGTGTCCCATGTATTGTATTACCCTAACACCAAAGGTGTCGGACATTTCCAGGCATTTTTGCTGTAATGTAAAGTGCCTAGAAGTGTCCCAAGTATTGTATCTTTCCCTAACACAAAGAGTGAGACATTTCTAGGCATTTTCAGCACTCAGGACGGGGGCCTAAGTGTGGGTCCCCGGGCACAGCCGGTGCTGGTGCTGGGTCTCTCCATGCGGGCCTGGGTCAGCGAAATCGGACTAAGTGTGGAATGGAGAACCAAGGGCGCGAGGCTCTTTAACCAAGGCCCTTGGGTGATAACACTCAGGACGGGGTCTTAAGTGTGGGTCTCAGGGCACGGCCGGTGCTGGTGCTTGGTCTCTCCTTGGAGGCCCGGGTCAGCGAAATCTGAATAAGTGTGGAATGGAGAACCAAGAGCACGAGGCTCTTAAACCAGGCCCATGGGTGATAACACTCAGGACGGGGGCTTAAGTGTGGGTCTCAGGGCACGGCCGGTGCTGGTGCTTGGTCTCTCCTTGGAGGCCCGGGTCAGCGAAATCTGAATAAGTGTGGAATGGAGAACCAAGAGCACGAGGCTCTTAAACCAGGCCCATGGGTGATAACACTCAGGACGGGGGCTTAAGTGTGGGTCTCAGGGCACGGCCGGTGCTGGTGCTTGGTCTCTCCTTGGAGGCCCGGGTCAGCGAAATCGGACTAAGTGTGGAATGGAGAACCAAGGGCGCGAGGCTCTTTAACCAAGGCCCATGGGTGATAACACTCAGGACGGGGGCTTAAGTGTGGGTCTCAGGGCACTGCCGGTGCTGGTGCTTGGTCTCTCCTTGGAGGCCCGGGTCAGCGAAATCTGAATAAGTGTGGAATGGAGAACCAAGAGCACGAGGCTCTTAAACCAGGCCCATGGTTGATAACACTCAGGACGGGGGCTTAAGTGTGGGTCTCCGGGCATGGCCGGTGCTGGTGCTTGGTCTCTCCTTGGAGGCCCGGGTCAGCGAAATCTAACTAATTGTGGAATGGAGAACCAAGAGCGCGAGGCTCTTTAACCCAGGCCCATGGGTGATAACAATCAGGAGAGGGACTTAAGTGTGGGTCCCCGGGCACGGCCGGTGCTGGTGCTTGGTCTCTCTGTGGAGGCCCGGTTCAGTGAAATGTGACTAAGAAAGAGATCTCAACACAGGAAACTGATACACATGTGTTTCCTTTGATTCCTTTGGAGATAACCATAGGACATATGGGTAAGAACGGGAACCAAGGATCCTTTGGAGATAAGCATAGGAGTGTTTCCTTTAAAGAGGATCATAGGAATGTTTCCTTTTGAATTACTCAGAGAGAGACCCAAATATTGCACTTCCGTAACCCCTAGTGTGGGACATTTCTAGGCATTTTGCTGTAATGTAAAGTGCCTACAAGTGTCCCATGTATTGTATTACCCTAACACCAAAGGTGTCGGACATTTCCAGGCATTTTTGTTGTAATGTAAAGTGCCTAGAAGTGTCCCAAGTATTGTATCTTTCCCTAACACAAAGAGTGAGACATTTCTAGGCATTTTCAGCACTCAGGACGGGGGCCTAAGTGTGGGTCCCCGGGCACAGCCGGTGCTGGTGCTGGGTCTCTCCATGGAGGCCTGGGTCAGCGAAATCGGACTAAGTGTGGAATGGAGAACCAAGGGCGCGAGGCTCTTTAACCAAGGCCCATGGGTGATAACACTCAGGACGGGGGCTTAAGTGTGGGTCTCAGGGCACGGCCGGTGCTGGTGCTTGGTCACTCCTTGGTGGCCAGGGTCAGTGAAATGTGACTAAGAAAGAGATCTAAACACAGGAAACTGATATACATATGTTTCCTTTGATTCCTTTGGAGATAACCATAGGCAACATGGGTAAGAACAGGAAACAAGGATCCTTTGGAGATAAGCATAGGAGTGTTTCCTTTAAAGAGGATCATAGGAATGTTTCCTTTTGAATTACTCAGAGAGAGACCCAAATATTGCGCTTCCTTAACCCCTATTGTTGGACATTTCTAGGCATTTTGCTGTAATGTAAAGTGCCTACAAGTGTCCCATGTATTGTATTACCCTAACACCAAAGGTGTGGGACATTTCCAGGCATTTTGCCTCAATGATAAGTGCCTAGAAGCGTCCGGCTCATTCTGATTGGATGGGACATTTCTAGGCATTTTTGTTATAATATAAAGCGCCTACAAATGTCCCATGTATTGTATTTTTCCCTGACACAAAGAGTGGAACATTTCTAGGCATTTTCAGCACTCAGGGTGTTGGCTTTAGAGTGGGTCCCCGGGCTCAGCAATATTTGGAGGTTTTTTCTCCCATGTTTTGTATTTTTCCCCATGAAAAAGTGTGGGACATTTCTAGGCATTTTTGCTATAATGTAAAGCGCCTAGAAGTGTCCCAAGTATTGTATCTTTCCCTAACACAAAGAGTGAGACATTTCTAGACATTTTCAGCACTCAGGACGGGGGCCTAAGTGTGGGTCCCCGGGAACGGCCGGTGCTGGTGCTGGGTCTCTCCATGGAGGCCTGGGTCAGCGAAATCGGACTAAGTGTGGAATGGAGAACCAAAGGCGCGAGGCTCTTTAACCAAGGCCCATGGGTGATAACATTCAGGACGGGGGCTTAAGTGTGGGTCTCAGGGCACTGCCGGTGCTGGTGCTTGGTCTCTCCTTGGAGGCCCGGGTCAGCGAAATCTGAATAAGTGTGGAATGGAGAACCAAGAGCACGAGGCTCTTAAACCAGGCCCATGGTTGATAACACTCAGGACGGGGGCTTAAGTGTGGGTCTCCGGGCATGGCCGGTGCTGGTGCTTGGTCTCTCCTTGGAGGCCCGGGTCAGCGAAATCTAACTAATTGTGGAATGGAGAACCAAGAGCGCGAGGCTCTTTAACCCAGGCCCATGGGTGATAACAATCAGGAGAGGGACTTAAGTGTGGGTCCCCGGGCACGGCCGGTGCTGGTGCTTGGTCTCTCTGTGGAGGCCCGGTTCAGTGAAATGTGACTAAGAAAGAGATCTCAACACAGGAAACTGATACACATGTGTTTCCTTTGATTCCTTTGGAGATAACCATAGGACATATGGGTAAGAACGGGAACCAAGGATCCTTTGGAGATAAGCATAGGAGTGTTTCCTTTAAAGAGGATCATAGGAATGTTTCCTTTTGAATTACTCAGAGAGAGACCCAAATATTGCACTTCCGTAACCCCTAGTGTGGGACATTTCTAGGCATTTTGCTGTAATGTAAAGTGCCTACAAGTGTCCCATGTATTGTATTACCCTAACACCAAAGGTGTCGGACATTTCCAGGCATTTTTGTTGTAATGTAAAGTGCCTAGAAGTGTCCCAAGTATTGTATCTTTCCCTAACACAAAGAGTGAGACATTTCTAGGCATTTTCAGCACTCAGGACGGGGGCCTAAGTGTGGGTCCCCGGGCACAGCCGGTGCTGGTGCTGGGTCTCTCCATGGAGGCCTGGGTCAGCGAAATCGGACTAAGTGTGGAATGGAGAACCAAGGGCGCGAGGCTCTTTAACCAAGGCCCATGGGTGATAACACTCAGGACGGGGGCTTAAGTGTGGGTCTCAGGGCACGGCCGGTGCTGGTGCTTGGTCACTCCTTGGTGGCCAGGGTCAGTGAAATGTGACTAAGAAAGAGATCTAAACACAGGAAACTGATATACATATGTTTCCTTTGATTCCTTTGGAGATAACCATAGGCAACATGGGTAAGAACAGGAAACAAGGATCCTTTGGAGATAAGCATAGGAGTGTTTCCTTTAAAGAGGATCATAGGAATGTTTCCTTTTGAATTACTCAGAGAGAGACCCAAATATTGCGCTTCCTTAACCCCTATTGTTGGACATTTCTAGGCATTTTGCTGTAATGTAAAGTGCCTACAAGTGTCCCATGTATTGTATTACCCTAACACCAAAGGTGTGGGACATTTCCAGGCATTTTGCCTCAATGATAAGTGCCTAGAAGCGTCCGGCTCATTCTGATTGGATGGGACATTTCTAGGCATTTTTGTTATAATATAAAGCGCCTACAAATGTCCCATGTATTGTATTTTTCCCTGACACAAAGAGTGGAACATTTCTAGGCATTTTCAGCACTCAGGGTGTTGGCTTTAGAGTGGGTCCCCGGGCTCAGCAATATTTGGAGGTTTTTTCTCCCATGTTTTGTATTTTTCCCCATGAAAAAGTGTGGGACATTTCTAGGCATTTTTGCTATAATGTAAAGCGCCTAGAAGTGTCCCAAGTATTGTATCTTTCCCTAACACAAAGAGTGAGACATTTCTAGACATTTTCAGCACTCAGGACGGGGGCCTAAGTGTGGGTCCCCGGGAACGGCCGGTGCTGGTGCTGGGTCTCTCCATGGAGGCCTGGGTCAGCGAAATCGGACTAAGTGTGGAATGGAGAACCAAAGGCGCGAGGCTCTTTAACCAAGGCCCATGGGTGATAACATTCAGGACGGGGGCTTAAGTGTGGGTCTCTGGGCACAGCCGGTGCTGGTGCTGGGTCTCTCCATGGAGGCCTGGGTCAGCGAAATCGGACTAAGTGTGGAATGGAGAACCAAGGGCGCGAGGCTTTTTAACCAAGGC